>NC_056745.1:1415254347-1415586661 GCF_019279795.1 Protopterus annectens
TTACCAGGTCCATAGATGTAGAGAAGGTTGTCCACACAGCCTACCTGGACCTCGCATAAACCTTCAACACGATACCCCACTCGGGCATTATACATATGCTCACCAGCTTCGATATCGACACATATGTCACAAGATGGATTGCTTACTGGATCAGGGATAGCACCCACATGGTCAGTCTTGCAGGTAACATGTCTGACTATACACCAGTTACACGTAGCATCCCACAAGGCTCAGTCCTGGGACCTGTCTTGTTCAGTATATATTTCTCTGACGTACAGGCTAACACAGGAGGAATATGGCTGACCATATTCTCAGATGACTGCAATCTGGGTGCCATAATCAACTCTCCAGCTGGCACATACATCCTCAAAAAGGGTCTTACAGAGATGGATAACTGGTGCCACATCCATGGCCTACAGCTAAATGCCATTAGATGCATAGTCATCCCCTTTGGGAATAACAACGTGCCCACACATTTCCACATAGCTGGTAATCCATTACGTACGGTAGGAGTTGTAATGGATTTTGGGGACACGAGTAGTTAGTACTCTCGCCTTTGACAATCACGTTGCCAAAGTGGTTAGACAGACCTTCTATATAGCCCACCTTATCCCATAAGGTTTCACATCTAGATCAAGTGAGGTCATTGTGCCCCTATAGTCATCAGGCCCATGCTTGGATACAATGCCCCATTTGGGATGTACCTTACCCGACACCTGCAGCAACTGTAATGGCCACAGATTACTTCACCAAGTAGATCTAGGGACTCACACAGATGCCCTGCGCACTTCGGATAACGTAACTCCAGCTCTACTTAGTCGCTTACCGCCTACTCGGATGCGATCTGTGCCTGTTGTTTACAGCTATGTCCAACCCAGAATTAATGGACATGCTCCACCTCAGGATATCCAAATTCCTTAGAGGTACATGCTCCAGGGACATAAACCTCAGCACAGATGTTAATATGACATGCTGGAGGGGCAGATTCCTATCCCAGAAGCTCCACTCACTCTGGAATGGGATCCCAGTCCCGCATACACAAGGCCAACCACTGACCACCTACAGGAGACATCTTGACGAGTGGATGGGTGATCGTATGTTTAACCCTGGGATATCTGCTGTGTCCCTGCTAGACAGAGGCACATTAAAGTAAATGTAAATGGGCTATCTTGTGTGACCTACTATTCACAGGCACAGTCTACTAATCTAAAAGGGTTGCAATAGCCAAACACACTCTGGCTAGGCTTGAACATACGCTAGGGAAGATAGCCTAGTATCAGCCTCTGGACATGTGATACTGTTCGGGATGCGCATTGTTTATTGATGATACTGATTGCAGGTTTTGTTTCTTCTTTGCTTTCCCACTTTCTATGAACGACCTAAGTATCTGCAGTACATATTTGATTTTGACAGGGTTCCTCTATATTATATATGTGTCTGTTGTCATTTAACTGTGTGCACAAGGCGGATTGGTGGATAGTGTGAGGTTCCCAGGTTAACACATGCAACTGCTGGATATGTGTGGCCCACTGCTGTACTCAGTCATGGCCTAAGTGTGTGAGCATGCCCAGTTTGGCCTTTCAGTGTTTTGTTGCCTGACATTTGTCTCATTTATTCAAGTGTGTGAGCATGCCCAGTGTGACCTTTCATTATGTTGCTGTCTGAGGTCCACTACATTTGTAGATGTGTGTGAGCATGTGCATTATTAACATTTATACTGTCTGTGTGTTGAAAATCAGGTTCTATTCTTACTGCAGGGCTCACCTTTGTGTCATACTTTGACGGGGATTATGCTATGCCTGCAGGGTTTCCATGAGATACTTTGCATAGACCTATCAACATTTCTTCTTACAGGCTGACCACTGACATATTGTCGTGGTTTAGTGGTTCAGTACTATGATTATAGTGCACAGTATCCTGGGTTCGAGGCCTGTCACTGCTTTATATTTTCATACTGAGCAGACCTGACTGCTTACGGGCCAGTGGGCATATATGGCCATGCTGGCTTTTGTTCAGAAATGCCCAACTTAGACCACGCTTGTCCAACATCGATCAACGTTAACCAACATTGCTGAACGTTGGCCAATATTGGTCAACATTGACCACAGTTGTGCTAGTTAGTGTGTGCAATTTTGTTTACATATACTGATTGGTGGTGAAAGCTGTTTAGCACTACTTTATATTGCTTAACAGATGGCAGTCATGCCTCAGGTGGTGCTGCAGGGCTGCCTATGTCGGATGCATATACTACACTCCCTATAACATGCTTGAGGACAGGTAGTGTCAAGTTAGGCCTCCCTTTTACTCTTTGTGCATGTTGGAGAGAGGTGTCATTTCCAGGGTTCCTACTGGGCCAGTGTATGTGCTATGTGTTGCCTCTTTGCCAAGGCCAGGGCATACTGGGCACTCCTCCTTCTGCCTACTGGGACAGGCTCAGGTTGTTCCTCCTCTGAGTCATGCTCTGCCTGTGATGGCCTTGGCAATGGTGGGGGGCTGTTTGGCCCAGGCCTATGCTGGTCCTGCTGCAGCTGTTTTCGCAAGATCATATTATGTAGCATAGCACATACCATAACAATTTGGGTACATGTAGTTGGTGAGTACTGCAAGGCTCCACCAGATGTGTCCAGGCACCGGAACCGTGACTTGATCAGCCCAAACACACGCTTGATTACATTTCATGTTTGTGCGTGTGCCTCATTATAGCGTTCCTGTTCAGGTGTGTGTGTGTTTCTGATGGATGTCATCAGCCACGGCTCCAGTGCATAGCCAGCATCCCCCACTAGGTGACCTTGAGGGATGTCCCCATTGGCAAATGTTTGGTACAGCTGTGTCAGATGCCAAATATGGGAATCATGGTAGCTTCCAGGGCAGCCAGCATACACATTCAGTATTATGCCCTGGGCATCACACACAACCTGGCAGTTGATGGAGGGGAAGCCCTTGCAGTTAAAGTAGACCCTACCCTGCTCACCGGCTGGTGCTTTGATGTGTATATGCGTGCAGTCGTCTGCACCCACTACCTCAGGGTATTCCAATATTTGCTGGAAGTGACGCATATTGCTGGCCAGTACCTCACGGGAATTGGGGAAATATACATGATCACCGACATATGATGACATGGCATCCAGGAACTGGTGCAGTACCCTGGATGCTGATGCCTGTGATATCCCCATCATATCACCAGTTGGTCTCTGGAAGGTACCTGTTGCTAATATTCTTAGGCCAACACATACCTTCATTTCCACTGGGATGGGTTCCCCTCTGTTGGTTCTGTGTGTGAGGCGTGGCCTGCACAGCTCAACAATTTGCTGCATGAGGTCTCTGTCCACTCTATAGTGCTCCACTATCTCCAGCTCATGTAGCCCCTGATAGGTTACCCTGGGCCTGTACACTCTTCTCCGTCTCCTCACTGTGGGTTGTCCAGCAGCATTTGCATTGTCACCACCCTCAGCATATTGCATATGTCGCCTTATAACAGCAATGGCAGCCCCTAACATTTCTTTGTCTCAGTAAAGCTTTTTCAGTTTTCACTTCTATAAGCTTACTGCAGTGTTGCAGTGTCTCTGAGGGAAACATAGTGGAATGTTGTTTGCAGAGTTTTAAGTGCTGGGCTGGGCTGGGCTAGTGTACTGCCTGTGTAATTGCCTGATTCTAATTGTTTTCACCTGCTAGCTCTGCTAGTACTCCCTGGTTAACTTCCTACTATTTGTTGTGCTTCCTTTTCCCTTTCTGTTTCCTCAGGGGGCAGCGCCGCGCAAACAAGCGTAAACACACACACGAGCTCACATGCTTGCACACATGCTTACAAGGGCTAACACTTGCTTATTCTAGCTAAAACGCACGCACACGGGCGCATACATGCTTACACAACTTTAAACAACCTTACACATGCTTACTCCGGCTTAAACGCGCGCACACAGTCTTACTCGGTTTTACACGCCCGCACACGTGCACATACACGTTGCAAGCACTTCTACAAGAAACTTTGGTGTTATCCACGGCATACACCTTCAATTTCTTGACTTTAGCTAGGCTAGGATACCTGTTCACACACCTCTTCCAGTGATGGGCAACTGACAGCATACACATGCCACTCTGCTCCAATGAGCTTCACTTCTTTCATACATACCCCCCTCATGATGTCACCTATCTTTTACTCTGATACTCCCCTTATCCTACTCCTACACTCCACTGACTGTGCTCATTTGCTATGTAAACTTGGGATTCACTATCCTTACCCTCATTTGCATAGGATTGCCTACTAATGCTTGGTTACATGTCTTAGACTGAGCTTCCCCCTTTAGCACCCTCTACTCGGTAGCCATGTTGTCATTGGACTGCCATTCCCTTGCATTATAATTTAGGGATTACTATGAAATCCACATTTGTGGATTTAAATTCTTGTTTTTCAGGTTTTTAGAGCACACCGCATTTGCGTGGCGCTGCGCTACGCTTAAACATCGGCGATCGGGATAAAAAAATTAATTTATTTTATTTTTATTTTGCATTGATGAAAATAGCCAATGCCCACTTTTTTGGCCATTGGCATGCTTCCTCCACTGGATGCATCCTTTTTTTGGAGCTGTCACGGCTCCGTTTTGCTATTTGCAGAACTGTACTCAGTTGTCAACTGAGTACATTTCTGCAAATAACACTACTCTTACTCGGACAGGTTCAGGTTTCCTGGATCACAAATTTACCTCATTTGCATAGCTTTCAGCAGCAAATTAGGTAATTTGCATATCCTAGCCCTGTCTAAGACTCGTTTTGGGAGCTCTGTTGCACGCCCCTACCGGCTGTTCCTGGATCGCTCGGCAGA
The DNA here is from genome assembly GCF_019279795.1 of Protopterus annectens. Taxonomy (NCBI): domain Eukaryota; kingdom Metazoa; phylum Chordata; order Ceratodontiformes; family Protopteridae; genus Protopterus; species Protopterus annectens. Next base: position 1,415,259,167 of record NC_056745.1, read on the forward strand.
CATGATGGCTGCATGGAGTCTTACACTACTCTTAGACTCCGTGCAAGCCTTGGTGAATCCGGCCCATAGTTTTTAACATTTGTTTACTGGGAAAGACCAACTTCGAATGAAGCTAATTTTTAGAAGAGGCCTGGGGAGAAATGCTTCAGATGCATATCTTTGTATTGGGGGAGGAAACCAGAGCACCCAGAGGAAATCCACACAAACATAGGGAGGACATGCAGATTCCACACAGAAGGCACTTCAGCCAAGAATCAAATCAGAGAACCTTTTGCTGTGAGGCATCAACACTACCACTGCACTCTCCAAATTTTAGGAGGAACAGACCAAAAGTATGAGCCAGAGACATTCCAGACATTCTGTGAAAATTTGTACAGTTGATATCTATAACTCCTTCAATCAGAAGTGTTGGTATGGGTAGATAACTCAGGATCTTGCTTTTTGTACCTAAAGTACAGAGTTTGAGCCACCCTAACCACCAGATATATGTATCTGGGGCATTACATACGTGCACACACACACACACACACACACACACACACACACACACACACACACACACACACACACACACACATGCACACACACTTCAAATTGCACGTGTTTAGCTGCAATAATAAATTCCAATTGCCAAAAAGCTCAGTGTTCCCACCCCTCTTGTAAACGCACTCACTCAGCCCAGAGCAAGCCCTCAGCACAATTCTGACAGGCTGCTCATGAAGCCGATGTCACTGTTCATGCCTCTGCATGATGACGTCAGTCTGAAAAAAGCTGGAAAGAAATTTAAAAAAAACCCGGGAAATTTGGAAATGAAGGGGTGCCACTTGGGAATCATGGCACCCCATTATTTGTACCTTAAAAACTGAGAGATTCAGTATGGTTGAGAGGTGTGCTTACTGGGTCCTGGAGGGAGACAGATGCAGAAATATAGACCCAGGACTGGGTGTGGTCCCTGTGTGCACTTAAGGGAAATTGTGCTTGATGCAGATATCTGCATCTGGAAATACTGGATGTATCCATTTTTATTCCAAGTGAATATCCCTCTCCAGTGCCAGTGGTGAGGATTCAGGCTCCTTGATTACTGACCCAGAGTGGGGATGTCACACTCTGATCCCTTAACATAATGGTATGTACAGTGGTATATGTCCTCTGATCCCTTACATTAAAGATACGTATAGTGGTATATGTCCTCTGATCCCTTACACTAATGATACGTACAGTGGTATATGTCCTCTGATCCCTTACATTAATGAGATGTACAGTGGTATATGTCCTCTGATCCCATGCATTAATGATACCTACAGTGAAAAATGTCCTCTGATCTCCTTACATTAATAATACCTACAGTGGTATATGTTCGCCAATCCCATACATAAATAAGACATACAGTGGTATGTGTCCTCTGATCCCTTACATTAATGATAAATACAGTGGTATGTTTCCTCTGATCCCTTAAGTTAATGATACATATCGTGGTATGTTTCCACTGATTCCTTAAGTTAATGATATGTACAGTGGTATATGTCCTCTGATCCCTTACATTAATGAATATACAGTGGTATGTGTCCTCTGATCCCTTACATTAATGATACATACAGTGGTATGTTTCCACTGATCCCTTAAGTTAATGATACATATCGTGGTATGTTTCCCCTGATTCCTTAAGTTAATGATATGTGCAGTGGTATATGTCCTCTGTTCCCTTACATTAATGAATATACAGTGGTATGTGTCCTCTGAATACATCCAGTGGTATGTATCCTTTGATCCCTTGTATTAATGATATGTACAGTGGTATATGTCCTCTGATCCCTTACATTAATGATATGTACAGTGGTATATGTCCTCTGATCCCTTACATTAATATGTACAGTGGTATATGTCCTCTGATCCCTTACATTAATGATAAATACAGTGGTATATGTCCTCCAATCCCATACATAAATAAGACATACAGTGGTATGTGTCCTCTGATCCCTTTCATTAATGATAAGTACAGTGGCATGTTTCCTCTGGTCCCTTAAGTTAATGATACATATAGTGGTATGTCTCCCCTGATTTCTTAAGTTAATGATATGTACAGTGGTATATGTCCTCTGATCCCTTACATTAATGATATATACAGTGGTATGTGTCCTCTGAATACATTCAGTGGTATGTATCCTCTGATCCCTTACATTAATGATATGTACAGTGGTATGTATCCTCTGATCCCTTACATTAATGATATGTACAGTGGCATATGTTCTCTGATCCCTTACATTAATGATATGTACAGTGGTATATGTCCTCTGATCCGTTACATTAATGATATGTACTGTGGTATATGTCCTCTGATCCCTTACATTAAAGATACGTATAGTGGTATACATCCTCTGATCCCTTACATTAATGATAAGTACAGTGGTATATGTCCTCCGATCCCTTATATTAATGATATGTATGGTGGTAAATGTCCTCTGATCCCTTACATTAATGATACATATAGTGGTATACATCCTCTGATCCCTTACATTAAAATGTACAGTGGTATATGTCCCCTGATCCCTTACATTAAAGATACATATAGTGGTATATGTCCTCTAATCACTTACATTAATGAGACATACAGTGGTTATATGTCCTCTTATTCCTTACATTAATGATACGTACAGTGTTATGTGTACTCTGATCCCTTACATTAATGATCCATACAGTGGTATATGTCCTCTGATCCCTTACATTAATGATATCTATAGTGGTATATGTCCTCCGATCACTTACATTAATGATACTTACAGTTGTATATGTCTTTTAATCCCGTACATTAATGATACGTACAGTGGTATATGTCCTCTGATCCCTTAATTAAAGATACGTATAGTGGTATATATCCTTTAATCCCTTACACTAATGATATGTACAGTGGTATATGTCCTGTAATCCCTTACACTAATGGTACGTACAGTGGTATGTGTACGCTGATCCTTTACACTAATGATATCTATAGTGGTATATGTCCTCTCATCACTTGCATTAATGATACGTACAGCTGTATATGTCCTTTAATCTCATACATTAATGATATGTACAGTGGCATATGTTCTCTGATCCCTTACACTAATGATACGTACAGTGATATGTGTCCTCTGTCCACTGATCCCTTACATTAATGATATGTACAGTGGTAAATGTCCTTGTATCCCTTACATTAATGATAAGTATAGTAGTACATGTCCTCTGATCCCTTACATTAATGATACATACAGTTGTATATGTTTTCTGATCCCTTATATTAATGATACATGCAGTGTTATATGTCCTCTGACCCAGAGCAGGACTTCCTGCATGGTAAAGTTTATAGGCCCTCAAAAGCCTTACTAATAAAAAGGCTGCAGTACATGATGTAATTCCAGTTACATATTTTAAAATCATGCAAAATGATGCTGTTGGAGTACTGCTTGGCATTTACCAGCACATTTGGAAAATGCAACAGCAGCAATTGGACTGGAAACTGTTAATTTATATTCCAGTCCTCAAACACATATTTAAGGGTGCTGAAATTATCAAATAACTATGCTTGTTACATATACTAGGAAGTTGTTGCTCAGGAGCCTGCAAGCTAACTCCAACAATATATGGACTGAGAATTGGCAGATAATTAAACTGTTTTTTGATGGGTTAGAGGCATCAGAGATTACATTGTCAAAATCCATTGGATAACAAAAAAGCAAGAGTGTTCCATAATATGTTTGTTTCTTATTTCTTGACTACTCTGAAGCTTTTAACCATGTGGAGTATAACAAACTTTGGCAAGCTCTTTCAGAAATGGCATCCTGGTTCACTGAATTTACCTCTTGAAGAGTATGTATGCAGAGCAAGAATCACCAGATAGAACCCGATATAGAATAACTAGCAGGTTCTAGATTGGAAAAGGAGTATGGTAAGGCTATATAGTTTCATTATACTTAATTTATAGTCTGTAAATCATAATACAAAAGCGTTGGGAGAAATATTAAAAATCTATATGCAGATGATACTACTGTGATGGTTGAATGTAAGGAAGACAGAAGAACCATTTGACAGAGATGAAAACCCCAAAAACTGGCCTGCTGTGCAACATAAAATAAATAAAGTAATTAATTGATTAATTACTTTAATGTCAACTTATCCTGTCAATTCTTTGAAAAAAGATGAAAGATTAAAGACTGTGGCGGTTTTTGTTTTTCTGGGGTCAAAGAATTACATAGGTAGTAACTGCATGCAGGGATTTTTAAATTCCTTGCTTCTTGAAAGGAAAGCAATGGCAAATCCAGATAAGATTTTAAAGAGCAAAGACAATACATTGTCAGCAAAGGTGCATATAGTCAAAACTATGTTTTTTTTTCAAGTAATATAATATGGCTGTGCACCATAAAACTGAAGCTCTGGGCTGTGCACCATAAAACTAAATCTTTTCAACAGATAAGACTGTTAAATGGAAGGTGTGATAGCAAAATTAAAACTCAAGTACTTTGGGCAAGGATGGAAAGGACCTAGCAGAAGATAGTAAAATGCAGAGATAAGAGTTACTAGTAATGTTGAGAAATATCAAAGCAAAAGAAGGACCGGGTTATAATGGCTAAGATGGATGGACAGCAATAGTGAATTAATAAAGAGACGTGCAAGAACTGTAAAAAATATCAGGTGTTGACAGACAGCTCTGATGCTTTAAGTCCTTGAGGAGAGGAAATGCTGCACTCAACTAAAGGACTGAGCAGTAACAGATAATATGTGTGCATGTGCAGTATATGGGGTCTGTGGTCTAATAAATAAAATATCTGGTACAGTGCATTTTCAGAATGCAATCCCAAAATGACAGATACTTCATTTTGTACACTCCAAAATGCGTGTATTCAAATTATTATCTTGTTGTCCTTGTATTTGTTTATATCTATCTGGTTTTGAACTTCATTTTGTTGTAGGTATATAATAAATCATGATAATTCTTAGTTTTTAACCAGGTAGGCCCCATTGGACAAAGAGTCCCTTTACAGGGGCAGCCTGGGAGCAATATCTGTGTAAATGAGTTACTCAAGGTCACACACAGCAGCAAATGAGAAGTGAGGAAATCAGACTCATTACCACAGGGGTTACAGGTCATAACCTTATCCTCTTTGCCAAGTGCCAGAACATTGTAATGACATTGTTTGATTTCCTGAATGGGAAGTTTGTAGGGGTATGAGGGTAATGCAATGATTTCACTTCCTGTTCTTTTTATTATTGGTACAGTTTTCCTTTCAGTCACCTTCCATATTTCTGCAGAAGTTACTGTTTTCTTGAGATGTGTTTTCTAAGCATTCAGTGTTATTTTTATATTTTACTGTTATTATTGTCTTAGTATTATATGTTATCTGCATTTTCTAAAATGAGTGTATTTAATTTAATTTTAATAGGTTTACAACTCCCCCAACACAGACTCCCTGACAGACGTATTTGTTTATTTGCATTTTGTAAGCACTATTTTTATTTTTAGTATTTCATTGTTTTAGGCTTCTTATTAACATATGTGTTTTGAATTTCATGTAGGTAGGGGTTATCATGTTGCTTGGTGTGTGTATTTTGCATTGTATGCCTGAATATTTTTACTGTTGAATTGAAGAGAAGATTTTGCCTGACTTTTTTGTACTTAGATTGTATTAGAGTACACTTTTGTGTTACTGTTAGCCTTAGAATTTTAGAGTATTGTACATTTTGGGAGTGTTTTTATGTCTAGTGTGATTTTTTTTATTGTATTTTGCATTGTAGATTGTAAGGAAGCAGATCCATTTTGCTTTGTTTACTTTTGTTAGAAGAATGTAAACAATATGAAGAAAATCTACATATATTTCATTCATATTTACGCTTTGATATAGGTGTGTATTTTTATTACCATTTTATAGTCTAAGGTTAGGATGCATAATTAATTTGGCTCACTGCAGACATCAAACTCAACACTTGCTCTACACTAAATCCAACAATTGTCTAGTATTCACCACCTGCTACTATTTCACTCCTTTATAATCTGCCCAAGGAACTCTATCCTTTTAGCTGTAAAAGATCAAATATCCTTCTCGTTGATGATTTCTACATAACTTTTCAAGGCACACATAACACTGATGTCATCAGCATTCCTTAGTGGTTTCAGCTTAACATAGAGCAAATTGGACTCCATGTACCACAACTTCAATACGAATGACCAGACTCTGCTTGATTTTATTTTAATAAATAAATCCAGTACAACCAAAATCACTATTTTCCTTCCAGACATCATTAATCCCTGTCTCATCATATTATACTGGTCTTATAAAAATAAAAATCCAGCCATATTTTTCACACATTCATTTCTTGTAGAAAAATCTGTACCCATAGTTCACACAATAAAATACAAAACATTAAAGAAAATCTAGCTACTCAGTACTGAATGTAACAATATTGACTGGGTCTGCAACTAATTAAGCAACTAATCCAGTTACTTCTTACAGCATTTTATACAACACTCTACTCCAGCTATATATTTAATATGTCCTTAACATTTACAAGAAAACATCCTAAAGCACATGCTTTATTAAAGACCTATACTTCCTGCTCAAAAACATGAAACTGCATGGGCTTCATGGAAATGTATATATAAACTCTTCTACATAATCATAAACAGTATGTCCAGCTCAGAAACAATGCCAAAAAAATATCTTGCGAATTAAAGACAAACACTGAAGATAAGACAGAGCATAACTTTATCCATCTGTAAAGAATTATGGAATGAGATAAAGAGTCATCACCTTCTACAAAAACTAACAATAATCTCCCGTCCATCTCTCTAGATGGTCTGGCAAATCTTTACTTGAGCCTTCCTGTAATCTTTAACTATCATCTGCTTCTAATAATCCATTCAAATATTATCTCCTAACATTTTACTTAAAAAATCTCTCCCTTAGCATTACAAAAGCTCCTTGACTGCTAATCAAACCATTGCATTCACCATCTATAACATATTGGAAATTGTTTCTAATACAATCATCATATCTATTAACTCCCCACAAAAAAAAAAAAAAACACAAAGTATTTACCAATCTATTTGCTTCTACATCTTGGTAAGCTGTTGGAAAAAGCAACCTATGATCCAACAGCTAACTACCTTTATAAATATAGTAGTCTCTCAACTCAACCCAATGAACTGTGGTGATGGTGCTGCGGTAGTGTTGTCACCTCACATTAAGATGTTGTCCTGTTTGATTCTCAGCTAAAGCTTCTTCTGTGTGGAGACATGTGTGAATGGGCGTACCTTCGTTGAAGGTTGTGTGTCAGGGCTGGCAACTCGGCACATAAAAATCTACTGCCAATCATTACCGGACTGGAGTTCTGCTGTGGCGACCCCTAACCAGGAAAAGCCGAAAGACACAACAAGTCTCTCAACCCAATACAGACTGTCTACTTAACATCTGTTGTTGGAGGCTGTCTTACTGCTGCCCTAACCCCCCCCCACACACACACTCACACTTTTTTTTTTCTGCTATGCATAAGACTTTCAGTACTTTCACTTAATCTCTTCTACGAAGCCCTTTGCACTACTTCAACTTTGGGTAATCCAAACATTTGTGGCTTAACAGCCATCTTCTCAAAGGATAGCTTTCTGCCAAGATAGGACAGAATTTCTCCCTCTTCACTCTCAATCCACTCTGGTGTACCCAAGGATCTGACTTGGACTTATCCTATTCTCCCTCTTTCCAAATAATCCCATCTATTACTACACAATTAGCACTTTCATCTAAGTAATGATAGCACACTCTCCAGATCATCTGTAGCCTGAGACCACCCATAACCAGCTGCAAACACATAAACAAATGAATAAATAAAAAAATAGAAAACCATAAAGAAAAAAAACTTTCAGAAATACGAAGAGAAAACAATTAGTGCTTAACTGTAAGAAACAAAACATATGTACTTCGGCACCACTGTAAGATAAATGGTATTGCTAGTCCTGCACTCTTTGGATAAGTGCACCATTAAACACTGAACTATGACATCATTCAAATACCTACTCATTATTTGATCTCTCACCATCTCTGCCTATAACTAACAATATCAATCTAATCAAATCTTAAAAGTAATAAAACTATCAATACCTGTTGACACGTCAAGATTCCTAAATCCTGGACACAGAGCTACCATTAAGAAAGACATTATTCCACCATAGTTAGCATATGTTCCCTTCTAATGTTATACTACTTATGAAATGAGTTTTACCAGCAGGCTAACACTTTCTAACTTTATATTCAGATTCATTCTCATTTCCTCGCCTTGTAAACCTAACTGTCTCCCTCCTATCATGAGCAAACTGGCTCCCTGTTCATGAATGTCTTGATATTTTATTCCTTATATTTTTATTTAAAATCCTAAACAATACACCAGCTATCCTTCAGAGTAATGTCTGCAGCCTCTAACTATGCTTCCCATTCCTGGTCTAATAACTCCGTCATCCTCCATCAACCAGTAGTCCCACTAAGTGCCTCTGACTATGCCCTTTTATTCATTGTGCCTATCTTATGAGACTTTGATTTTAGTCCCAGTCCCTTAATAACTGAGTTCAGATAAAAACTACCCTAACAGATGTGAAAAAGAACCAAATGCACCCATTTCTTGCACCCTGTCATCTATGACATTACTTTCATTCAGACTGGCCCTATGCAACTCATATGTCAGTAGGAAAACAATATTGAACTGAATTCGTAGTCTATCCCTGCTCTGTAGAGTCTACATAGTTACTGTGAATAATGGTTATACATGACATATAAAACACAGTACTTTCATCATTTGCTGACATTCCCTGTTATGCAAATTTGTTAAATGCTGCTGTGTCCTACTCACTTTCTAGTAGTGTTATAAATGTCTAAACAAATGCAGTCCCACTTTTCTGCAGTATAATGTTATCTCAATAAATATAAATCACTACTAAATAGTGCATGTTAATTTCAATGGAATTAGTAGTGATGTACTAACCTCTGACCCATAGCTTTCAACTGTACAGATTTTTGCAGAATGTCCAGATTTTTACCTCATATTTTAATGTGTTCCTTATAAAATTTGTGGTTTGCTGGCAAATCACTATGGATTGAAGGCCCTAAAAATGACATAGGTTTGAGTTTCAGAAATGTATGATAACATAAATCCTGTTAATCTAGCAACTTTCAATGTTTATAAGAGCAAACTCTGGACCCCACCCAGTTCGGGTTTGTGAAAGGCAGATCATGCCTTCTGAACCTGATCGACTTCTTTGAGGCAGTCACCAAAGCCGTAGACAAGGGTAAGGTGGTTTACACTGCCTATCTTGACCTCTCCAAGGCTTTCAACACCATCCCCATTCTGGAATTATTATTATTATAGCTTTAATTCTTTCATCTGTTAGATTTTCCCATGGTTTTACATAGTAATGTTTTATCATTACATTTTTGTACCATACTTTTCTATATTTTCTATATCATCAATTTTTATTTTCTACAAAAATATTTTTTCTTAGTAAAAAAATATTTTATTTATACACTTTTTTCTCTTTTACTATTTTTTAGCATACCCCAACATTTATCATACATATACTTATGCAATTTTACTACTAATCTCTCATATATTTCAGTTATCCACTTTAACACTTTGTACACATTTAATGAAAAAGTATATACTGCTGGGTTACTTAACCCTAAACCTCTTTCCTCTTTATAAACATACAAAACTCCACTTTTTATTGGGTTTAATATAGAACCCAATATAAATGAAAAACTTATCTGAAATAATTCCTTTTCAAATACTGTTGAGAACATAAATCCGCTTGCTAAGTATGCTATTTTGCCATCCATACTGAATTTATCAAATAAGCCTTTTTCTGAAGGATAATTTATATATATTTTCTCCAGAAAAGACAGGTTTGTTTTATTTCTTCTGTTTTTCCTATTGAATACTACTTACATCTTTATTCCCAAATTATATACCTAACACAGAAATTTTATTCATTGCAAAATATATACTCCCTGTCATTAATGTATCATCTAAACTTTTGCTTTTCGCTTTAATTATAGGCATCCCTATCACTTCCAGACACTCATTTGTGCAAGGTGTTATTCATTTATTCATTTTTTTACAATTATTATAATGTCATTGGAATACCTTAACAGAACTGGAATTCTTAACCAGTCAGATGTTATATACCCCTCCTCCTTCATTTTGTGATTTATTTTACATACTATCACATTCATAACCAATGCAAAGATTATACAACTCATTGGACATTCCTGTCTTACATCACTTTTCATATGTACCTCTTGTCTTAACCAGCCATTTACAGGTATTTTTACATTATTATTATCATACGCACATACATAATTTCCTAACTTTCTTACTTATATTATATTCGTTTATTATTACCCATGATATTTCATGTCTAATTGTATCAAATACCTTATTAATGTCTTCGATCATGATTTTTGCTTCTTCCTTTCTATTCATAATATCATCCACAATTTCTCTAAATGTCATTAGTAACTCTTGACAATCCTTCCTATTTATACTATATGTATACTATCTTACATAATAGTTTTCATTTTAGTTACAGACCTCTTCTGTATTATTTTCATAAAGCTCTTATAATCATTAGTATTTATTGTCTGCTATCTTCTTTCTTACATATGAATTTAAGTATTCTACTACATAATTCTTTATACATAAAACCTTCACTTAACCATTCATTCCAAATCTTTAAAAATATGTTTGCCAGTCCTTTAAATTGCTATATATTTCATATCAAATTCCATCTGATTCTGCAGCTGAATCGATATTTACTTTCCTAATATCTTATCTAGCTCATTTGAAAACATATCTTTTTCCAACATTGTATTCCCTTTCTCTGTTAACTTTTTTTACTTTCCATGCTTTTTTCACTACCTTCTTTTTTCTTTAAACATTTCTTGCACATATTGTACTACACTCTTTATAATATTTTCTGAGTTCTTTCTATTTCTCCATTTACATTTTTTTATTTCTCTCATTACACTGTTCTGCTGAAGTAACTTGGTACTTCTTTTTTTCTTGTAAAAACATATCTTTGCTTATATAGCAATTCTTATATTTTTCTTATTTTCTTCATATAATTATTTTTCTTTGTCAAAGTACTTTCTATTATTATGTTCAAAATCTTCCAAAGCATCATTATTGGCTATTTTATATTTTTCTTTCTCTACTTTTCTCATATCATGTTGCTACTATAAAAAAAAAACATTCTTTTATATTTTTTCTTAAATGTCATCCACCATTCAGACCAATTTTTATAAAATGATTTCTTAGTAATATTTTTCCATAACCATATTGCAATATCTCTCCTTAATTCCATGTTTTCTTATTTATTCTTGTTATTCCTTTCCCTATTTTAGATATTTCTTGTTTCTCTATCCATATTTCAAGGTGATCAGAAAATCTGGTTTCAACTACCTCCCCTTCTTCTATAATTAAACCTTCTGATACTATAAAATAATATATTTGAATTCTCTACATACCCCTTTTATAAGTCCATAAATTTGTATCCCAAAGTTTTAACTTACCACATCTTATAACTTCTAACATTTTTCTTATGTCATTTCCTTTCTTCTTTTTATGCTCGCCTCTTAAATCTCAATTAAAGTCTCCTGCTATTATAATATTCATGTTTATCACTAGATAGTCTAAAATCTGATAAAATTAGCTTTCCCTTTCTTTACAATTAGTATAATCATATTATGTTATAATTCTGTATACATGTAATTTCCATTTTAATTCTACAGTGGTTAATTTCCCATTTTTGCTGTAGTTACATTTAATATCTTTACTCTATTTCTACAGAATATAGCTATTCATGAACATCTCTCATTTCCCAAATTCCAGATTATCATTGCTCTCCATTGTTTCTCTGATTGTAATCTTTCTTCATTTATTAAAAATCTTGCGTCTTCTAACATAAGTTTATCTACATCACGTTCATTACACTGCTCCAAAATCCCTTCTTAGTATAGTCTTAATACTATTCACATTTATAGAAAGCACTCTAAAATTTTCATTTTCCCTTTGATTCATAGTTTCATAAGTTCATAGATAATTATTAGACTAGCATTCTTAATAGGCCATTTGAAGCCTAGCCAATTTTCCTCCCAAAGGTTAGAATCAAACACTGCACATTGTGTCTGTGAGTTAAATACTTTAACCATTATGCCAACCTCTAATTATTGGCTGTATAGATTATTTATCATCAATTTTCTTTTTTTTCTTTTGTACTTATGCCTTTAGCTTTTCTTTTTCTTTTACCCTTTTACCAATACAATTATTTTCTTTTCTTTTACTACCTCCCAGTTTATATCTTCTTCATTGCTTATTTCAGAACCTTATTCTGTGCCCTCTTTATTATTTATCTCTTCTAATTTTTCTTCTATTTCTAATACTTCTAAAATTTCTTCTCTTTATTCATTTTCTTCTCTTTCTTTTTCTTCTTTCTTACTTTTATTTTCATTTTTGCAATCCATCCATGAATTTTGTTACATTTATATGATTCCAATTCACATTTTTGCATCATGCCCCATTTCACCACAAATATAACATTTCTTTTGTCACAGTTACTTATCAAATATCTTTCTTTTGCACAAAAAAATACTATTTTGGGTTGTCCCTTGTACTTTATGACACTCCTATTCCCCTCCACATTTATCATGCTTAGTATGTGTATATTATTTTTCTTTCTATTTTAACCAGTATTACAATCCCAGCCACCTGTCCATAAACCCCTTCTGTCATAAACTTTTGCAATGTCCAGTAATTCTTTACATAAAGTCCTTTCAAAGTCTCTCTTTCTACCTCTATTCAAAATTGTATGTTATTTTTGTTTGTTTCCCTGTTAAATGCTTTTATCACATAGAGACTCCATGGGTTACAGTCTTTCTTTTTTCATATTGTCCAAGAAAAATTTACATTGAAAAAGAAAATTTCAAATATAATACCAAAAAATGTCTCTGTTGATGAGAATAAACACTCTTACCTCATGTGCTTTTATACCCAAATGAGCAATTAAATTGCCCCACACTTCATACCTGTACATTTCTTTATCTTCTTTACCACAAACTTCCATTTTTCATTTTTTTCTGCATTTTTTTCTGCCTTCTTTTACTTTCTCTGCATATGTTTTCTTTTCCATCTCACCACTATTCTTCAGGATTGTCTCAGCATCATCCTTTTGTATTTTCTCTATAATGTCCCTCCTGGAAACATTTCCTTTATTTTCTGACTCACTCTGCATTACCATTTCTTTAAATAAATCATTCTGCAATTCTCAAAAAAGGAGGGTTGTAATTATACATCCATCATTTGCTGACTCATCTCCACAGAGGAAACAGATTTCTTTCAAAGATCTCTTCAGAATCTTGTACACATTCGGTGGTCTCAGTATTTGCTTTCTCTTCCATTTCTCACACCTCTCCATCATCTCCTTCTCTCTACATCTGCCTCCCTGTTTCCCCTGGATACCTCAGCACCTGGAACAGAAACAGCAGGTGCTCCTGCAAAATGGGTCCCACTCACAGCAATGATTATTAGGGGAAGTTCCCAAATACTCTGGGCAAATACCACCCCAGGTCTCCCCTGAAAAGAGGCTACTAGCCTAGTGGGACTAACCTGGTCAGCAAATAATAAATAAATTCATTTAAGCACTGGAATAAGCTGCTATATTGTAGTTTTTCTCAAACATGCCTGTCCTCAAAACAGATATATTGTCTACTGCATTTAGGTATCTTTCCAAATGTCTGTAACTACATGTACATATGCAAACATTAGATTTGTATGCAATGTCTAAACTGACTCCAGAACTGATATAACCCCTGTCATGGATAATCTCCAGACAAGTACATAACTGTACTTAAGTAAATGCTAACAATGTATGTAAGGTAAATGCTAACAATGTATGTAAACAGCAAGCATGTTTTTTAAAATATATATCTTATGTCTGCTGTGGATCTTTTTTTCAGGACTTCACTGAAAAGGGGCTTTGCCCAGTCAGGCAATCCTGGTAAAGAAATGTAAATAAATACACACACACATATGTACATGCTTACATACATATATTTCTGTAGCACAGAGATGTTGGAATGTTGAAGTTTTTATGTGTAACAGACACAAACCTTATACCCACATCCAATGGCATAACTTTCATTCACTGCTCATTTTTTTATTATTTTGTAATTGTGTAATTGTTTTCCTAAACAGAACAACTGCATCTTGGTTTGTGGTATGCAGAGTATGAGTGGTATTGTTTTATGAGCGTAAGGAATGCCAGTTCTATCAGGACCCAGCTTTCCCACAGCTGAACTGTGTGCTCTGCACACATTAAAAATGGATCAGAAAAGTTACTGTCTATTCCAGTAGCTCTGCAACATTTACTAGCAGACATGCAAACATTCAGAGCAGGGGCTTATCTTCTGGAATTTGACAGACTGGAAGCATTTAAAATATGTGAGTAAGCCTCATGGATAAGCAACACACACACACACACACACACACACACACACACACACACACACACACACACACACACACACACACATGTTTGAATGGTGAAATTCAGAAATAGGACAAACTATAATGTGGTGAAAAAATATTACAACAGAAATACTTGATTAATGTTCAACACAAGCTGTCAAGCTTGATTGTTTCATGTAACATAATACCTGAAAAGTAAGTTTTTAAACATTTAAATATTCACCTTTTGTACTTTATAAGAAAAAAAGAAATTATTTGTGTCACTCTGGGGTCATATTACATTATTCAAATAACCTTACTTTGCTACCAATTTATCAAGGTGACTTGAAGACTGTGAGAAACTTATTGCATTTGAAAGTAAAAGATATTTGTTTTATCTCAAGCTGTAGACTACTAATTATATACAATCCCGTCCAGCATAGTTTATAGCTGTTGGGAGTACTTTCCCAACAAACAGGAATAGAAATTTAGTTTTATTCATTAGGGAGGTAGGTTGGATCAATCACAAGAGGTCATTTTCAGCCACAGGCTACTTAAAAATAAGGTAATACATGAGGAGTAAAGTAAAAAAAGCACTCATAATTGACAGCTTTAGTTATGTGGATTGTTTGTTAAATATTAGAAAACAATTTCACTGGTTATGTTTACATTTTTGGGGAGGAGGGTAGCTGCGGACAAGTGTTTTAAGAGTGTAAGATACTGTACTGCTCAGGGTTCGAATTAAACAGAGAGAGACCTCTAACTGGATGGCTGCAGTCTGTAGCTGGACTGGGTTCCACCACATTTTATACCCCTGTACATGCAGAAAGTAGAGCAGTTAACACAATATCTACTCACAGACTGTATGCCAATACGTCTGTTATCAGTAAAGCTTTACCTTGGGTACCTGTGTGTTATACATCGAGTGAGAATCCATTTTCTGTGACAACAAACATATCTATATTACATTAGGAATCCATTCCCTTTATTCTTTTTGCCATATGGGCCCTTTTATTAGGTTGCCGTCCTCAGATCCATACAGATATTTGGAGACGTACTGGGAGAGGGGTCAGTAGACTACTAACTGAGAGTTCAATCATCATGAGAGTTCATTGAGGGGAGTCAGGCATTTACATTTTTGTATTAGTCTGACTGGACTATCAGTTTCTTTTTAAGGGAGATCAAATGTGGTATTAATACTGACAAGGAGAAATTTGGAATTCCCCTAATCTTTTTGAGTGCAAGGTCAAACAAAAGCATATATATTTTTTTGAGATGGGGCTGTTACATTTAATTCGGAGTAGCTAGAAAAAAAGAGAGTTGTGAAGCATATAAAAATGGGAATAACTAGAACTAGAAAGTTGTTACCAGCATTTGGAGTAATTGTGGAAGTTATCAACTGGCAATAAAGAGAGCTGCACTGTTGAAAGATTACCGCAAGAGAATGCTTTTGTTCAAATAACTAAAGTCTCAAAAAGTAGTTTGGCTACAGATTTCTAATAGGTTATGATAAATGAGGGAAAGCCAATTGAACAAGATGTGTTGCCAGGAAAGTGATAGAAAAGTGCTCCAGTACTTTGCATATATAAGTGGAAGTGGTGATGTGCCTTAAGGTTGCTAGGCATATAGAATGGATTTCTCATGTGAATCCAGAGCTGTTGTATGATTCAGAATATGGTTTGAAGCAAGGAGTTTCATGCTCAGTCAGCAGAGTAGCTCTAGATTTTAAGAGCATGTATTCTGACAGGGCTTCATACAATGTTGGTTTGAAGACTTGTCCATGGATTTTCAAAATAACGGTAGATGTAGCAGCATGCAGGAAGGACCTGTTTTGCTAGAAGGAAATTTATATGCCACAATGGTGAAAATTGGTACAGAAGGTGTGCAGTGGAATAACAGGACAGATTTACCAGGGATAAGAAGATATCCTGTAGTAGGAATAGAAAGCAAAAAATGTGCAGTTATTAACAGCTATGATATCTAGGAAAATAAATGTATTTCCTTTGGAAATGGTTAAAGGTGTATAAGAGTTAATTCATTTGGGAAATGAAACACTAAGAAATAACCTTTGGGATTCTGGTTCATAGTCTTAAAAGTGCATTAATGAATGTGACAAGAAAAATCGTACACCCGGGAATGAGTACATATATCGCAACTTAAACATGCAGTTAAAGAGAAATTTGAATGCACAGTTTTGAACTGTAAAAGTGACTGAAAATGAACCGAAGGTAACATTTTCCCCAACCTTTTCAAAGGGAACACGATGAGAAAAGATTTTTTGATGGTAGAAAAGTATAGACTAGGGCATGGGAGTTGTGAGTTTCTTTGTATGTGGAAAATAATATAACACATCATTTGTCAGATATAATTATGATTAATGGAAAAAAGGGAAAAGTAAAGCACATGGGTCAAACAAAAGTATATATATATTTTTTGAGGTGGGGCTGTTACATTTAATTCGGAGTGGTTAGAAAAAAAGAGAGTTGTGAAGCATATAAAAATGGGAATAAGAAAGGTGAACAGGAAGTGATAGAAAATCAGAGAAGGAATGAAACTGACCAAATAAATGAAGAGGTGATTATTGTCGATATAGATAAAGGGGATAAAATTAGATTTGTTAAAAGATGCTTTAGAAAATCATGAAAGTGAAGCAGTGGTATTGGAAACTATTTCAGAAAAAGAAAAAGTTAAATTGATAGGGGATAAGGAGAGGCACAGAAAATCAGCATCAACATCAACCTCTTTTTCCCATTTTGTACATCGGCTTGGGGTTTCAGACTAACAGTGACCATCACCTAGTGCCAATGTTCACACTACTGAGCAGCCACGCCACACAATAAATGAAAGTAAAAATATTATGGGAAGAGATGCAACGAAAGGAAAATGTTAATGTCAATATATAATCAGTAAATGTGAATGATATTAAAAAATGATATAAGATAAATAATCATATATGAATAGTGTAAGATGACAGAGGAAGATATTATGTGGTTTTAAGGTACTAGATTTATGGAAAACCATAAAGCAGCATTTTTGTTATTTATGGAGAAAGAGGTAGTTAGGATTTTTGGGCAAGATTTGTATTCTGGGATTATGCTCACTTTGTCCACCAGGGGTTGGGGTTGTTACAATGTTTAAGGTGTTTTGCTCACAGATGCAAAGTACAGGGTTTAATTATCACATTTGAAATGGAAATTAGCTAGGCATAAATGACTCACATGGACAGCTAGCCTACTATTTACCTATGTATAACATTTTTAGAGAGGGACAGTTAACACAATAGTTAAGGTCTTAACCTTACAGATACAAAGTACAAGGTTTGATTCTTACCTCTTGTTATTTACTAGGCTTATAATAGTCTGTAAACTGATGACCTGGTATTTACTTATGATATGACTGAGAAAAAGACATCATTTTGTATATAACAGCAGTACATCTAGAAAGAATAGTTATATAGGATGTGAGAAGCAGTTCAAAATCATTAAGATTAATTGTACTACATGCATACATAAAGGTAGAAGATAAAAATGCTGGTTGAAAAAATAAATGTGAGTTTTATACATGTGAAAGATATGACAGTTAATGTAAGAAGGATGAGAGATAAAGTGATGGAGAATATAAAAATTACAAGGGAGGTTATAAGATCTTTCAGATATCAGCAAAGACCTTTTTCACCCCATAGTGTCTTTTTCAGGCAATGCCAAACTGATGAACCTCCCAACTTAACTGAACCTATGAAGGAATGTCTGAAGATGGTTCTGCTCAATGCTAGAAGTCTGAACAAGAAACTTAACTTCCTGTAAGGCTTCCTCTTCCTGGAGAGTGTAGACATCTCTGTAGTAATGGAGACATGGTTTAAAGTTGCAGAGAATACTCTAGCAATGCAAGGTTATAACGCCTTTCACACAGGAGGGAACTAAAGGTGGAGGGGTCTCAGTCTGTATTAAAACCAACCTCACATCCACACTAGTTAAAGTGTATGACCCACTGGAACTCATACATGTGTAATTTACCATAAACTGGGTCTTGTATCATATCCTTGCAACGTATAGGTCCCTGTCCATGTTCTAGAAAACCCATACTACCTATCCCAATCTAGTAGAGTCCCTCACCATTCAACCCAATATGATCTTCATGGGGGATGTCAACTACACTTCTATAGATTAGGAATCCTACACCACTTCTAACACACAAGCTCAGAACTCCTAAACTTCATTAATACCAACATCCTGAAACAGTTGATCCATTTGTCTACCAGTGTTACAGACATCCCTGACCTTGTACTCACAAAAATGGGGGGGGGGGGCAATGTTCCTCACCAAATGCAACATTCTTGCTCATCCAATCTGACCATAAGCCATTGCTTGAAATAAAGATTAAATCTGAGGACCCAGTGAAACCAAAAACCTTTAGGAACTATTCCAAGTCTAACCTGTCTCAATTATGTGACATCTTGGATAAACTCCAAGCATCCCAAACCCAGTAAACACCATAGCATATGCCGAGCTATTTACAAAATTCCTGTGCAGACATATCAATTGCTATATAGAGTGAGCTGTGCTCACCTGCATTAAGAAAAAGACAAACTCAAAAGACGAGCCACCCTGGTAGAATTATAATATCAATTGCTTATGCAACAACAAAAAAGAAATTGTCAAGTGTAGGAGGAACAAAGCCCAACATACTAAAAGCCCCCTAACCAATCTAAACAGGCATAAAAGGGGGTTAATTAAAACTTCAAATGCTAAAAAGAAAGAAAAAAAATAGCTTCTCAAGCAAAAGGCAACCACAAAGCTTTCTTCAACTATGTCCATAACCTCAAGGGAAATATGCAAAAATGTGCAGAACTTATTGTAAATTGCATTATCCACACTGAACCGGAGGCCATTGCCAACCTTTTGGCTGACAGCAGCAGCTCAAATTTCTTACCCCACTCCTCTCGATAGTCCAAAGCAAATATTGCATAACACAATTCCCCCAAACATTGCTAGGGAAGAAGTCATTAATGCACTTTCCAAGACCAAAAACACTATATTGACATCCTGGGATGCTTCCTAAATAGCATGAAACATGACCTGTCTGGTCCACTTGAATCACTTTTGAACTGGAGCCTACAGTCATGTTTTGTTCCCAAGGAATAGAAGATGGCTACAGTCATTACTCTACAGAAGGAACCCCGACCACTGATCTGGGTAACTGCAGGCCCATAAGTCTCAGTAGAATGACATGTAAGGCCATGGGAAGAATCATCATGGACATAACAAATGAGTATAAAAGTAACCTGCAAATGCTGGACCCATCACAGTTCAGCTTTGTTAATGGAAGGTCATGCCTACTATTAAACCTGGTGGACTTCTTTGAGAGAGTCACCAAAACAATGGATGAGGCAAGACTGTACACACGGCTTACCTCAAGCTAGCCAAGGCATTTGTTACAATACCCCACTTAGGCATCATAGACAAGCTAACTAAATTAGGTATAAACCCCTTTATCACCCACTGGATAGCTAATTGGCTCATTGATAGGACCCAGAAGGTCAAAATAGGTGAGGCCACCCCCACCAAGAGGCCAATCACTAGTGGAGTTCCCACGGCTTGGTACTGGGCCTACTCCTTTTTGGCATCTGCTTCTCTGAAGTGGAGCAAATGCTGAAGGTTTGTGGCTGACTAAGTTTGTAGATGATTGTAAGATGGGGGTTATCATTGACTCCTCTGCAGACACTAGCATTTTTCAAGAAGGCCTATCTCTGACTAACAAATGGTGCCAAAGCCATAGGTTTAAACTCAATGCTAAGAAATGCATAATTGTACTCTTTGGGAAGTTAACCATCCTGGTTAATTACCATGTTGATAATATGCCCATAAAAGTCAACCCAGTGATCAGTGATCTGGGTATACAAGTAGACATTAGTCTTACCTTTGACCACCATGTGGCCACAGTGGTGAGGAAATATTTTTATATTGTGCAACTTATAAGTAAGGGCATGGCATGTAGGTCCAAAGAGGTC
The DNA here is from genome assembly GCF_019279795.1 of Protopterus annectens. Taxonomy (NCBI): domain Eukaryota; kingdom Metazoa; phylum Chordata; order Ceratodontiformes; family Protopteridae; genus Protopterus; species Protopterus annectens. The sequence continues at coordinate 1,415,279,688 of NC_056745.1, forward strand.
ATTATCCCACTCTACTGTGCCACTATCAGACCAACTGTAAAGTACAATTCTCCCTTCAGTATGTACCCGAACAGGCATTTTCAACAACTAGAGAGACCTCAGATGTTCCTTACAAAATGAATACAAGGCATAACAAACCTACCTTACACAGAGTGCCTTAAAGTCCTTTCCTTCTGCTCAGTCTCCTATAGGTTATTGAGTGCTGATCTATGCTTGGCCTAGAAGACATCAGCAAACCCCACACTTATACATCTCCTGCATATTTATAAGTCAAACATTACTAGAAATACAAGGCCTAGGGACCTGAATTTCATCTGTGACTTAAATAGAACATGCTAGAGAGACAGATATGTGTCCCAGAGAATGTCCCTCGTATGGAGCAGACTTACCATCAATTTCAAGCTGAGTTCATCTATTACCCAGTTTAAGCACATCCTACACCAGTGGATGGGGAATAGGAAATTTACATCGGGCCTTGTACCCATCATCTTTATGGACAGAGGTAGCTTATAAATGCCTAGCCCGCAATGCCCTATTTGGATACAGGATATCATTATTCTTTTGGGAAAAGTTGAATAGGATTTGAAAGGCCGCCTAGGGTCATTAGCCTAATAACAATCTATGAATCCACGAGAAAATTACCATTGAATAGAAAATATCAACTAACATATGTAAGAAATATATTAAGGATAGAAACAGAGTATGTTTTACTATGAGATGACAGGGAAGAGATATGAGGGGGTGGAAAAGTGGCACTATTCAGATCATATGACAATATGATCTATAATAGGATAAAATGTAGAAAAACATAAAGAAAGAAATTGAAAGGTTGATAGGGAGATTAGTAAAACTAGGGTATTAAAAACTGAAACATTATATACAGATCAGTCAATTAGACCATTTTATAAGTCTTGGACACATCGAAGGGTGAAGTTGAAAGAATATATGAGTGCTATTTAGAAATGGAAAAAGAAGTAAAATGGTAGGAAGAAAGGACTGCGAATGTTTATTGTGGAAGCATGAGGATTTGCTAAACAAAATAAGTTGGGATCATTTAAAAGGAGAAAAAAGAGCTGCATGAATAGAAAAAGGAAAGGATTAGAAACAATGCTGAGGCAGATTTGTTTTTGTAAAAAAGAAGTAAGAAGTTACCAGTGCATAGCACAACGAATGCTGGGTTTGGCTATGCTTATCTCATTTGGGAGAAGTGTGGGAGAAGCGTGGCAGTATGCAAACTGGACAGCTGGACCACCCAACAAGCAGACAGGACCCACACAGCCAAAAATAGAAACCAAATACCTTCAATTACTTCTGTTGGGCACTGTGCAAACCTGCTAAGTGGTGTTGCACAGCTGTTAACACAGAGGTCTTAAGAATTAATTAAAATAAATTAGGGGCTGTCATGTAACTAGTTTGGTTGTAGCAGGTATAAGTGTAGGGCTGGAATACAGATGGTCCGGGGTACTAGCACAGGGTGTACAACCTTTATATACTGTTGTGACATTGCAGTTTATACCAATGGACTGCAACATAGACAAGTATTATTTAAGCATTCTTGTGGCCACAGGTGGAAGTGTATTACTGCCATACACATGGTTCTGGGCCCTAATGCAGGTTTTTCCATACACTTTTACTGTTGTTCCAATTCTCATTTTTGTCAATCTCACTTATAACACTTTAGGTAGTGTACCTCATATTCATTTTATGTATGAGGGATGAGACACTGTTATTGTGTTATTTATTTATTTATATATCTAGCTATGTATTATCACATTTATTATCAGATGTATGTCTGTGAGTATAATGTGTATTAAATTCTTGTAAGTATAATTCTGCTATGTGGACTTGCATGGCCTTCACATTTGCTTAAGACACATACACAACTGTCTGTACATCCAGTAACCTTGCAATTGCAATAACTGAACTGAATTCCTCACTGCTTGGCAGGGCTGCTCTCTGACTGGTGAGAAAGCATCAGTCTCCATTGCTGTAGATCCATGGCAGACATGGCAGGCATTTGAAGGGAAGGAGCCAGGCTTGGGGCACAGAGGTGGGGTGTCCAGGAGACCAGGATTTTTATTGGAGAACTAATTAAGAATCAAAGTCAAAGGCTTCTGCAGGGAGATTATTCTGGATCCCAGTATAAGTCTGTGGCTTGGAATAGTTTAGCTCTGGCTGTATCCAGTACGACAAATATCCCACACACTGGAGAGCAATGTAGGCATCATTATAATGACATACGGAGGAGAAAGATGGATACACTTGACCACTGGCTTGAGGAATTTAGGATTGAGGACATCTCACACCTGTGTAAGTATAATCTACAGAGAGTACTTGTAAGACTTAGAAAGCTGAATATAGGCAAGACTGGTATTCATACTGGTCTTCTGTTACGTTCTGTTTTTTCCATAGCTACTAGTGATGGGGAGTGCAATGTCCAAGCCCACAGGTCTAGACTGGCGAGAATGAAGGAAGCATGTGGTATGTATGCAGCAGGAGAGTGGTGTTATTGTAGCATTAAAAGTTAAAGACAGCTTTTTTGGTATTTTATAGAGTTGTATCAAATGAGCATGCATATCTCAACTGTAAAAGCAAATATGCATGCATTAGTCTGTAGCACAAACCAAGAGTTCAATATTAGACTTTAGTCAGAGGTTGTGTGTTCTAATACCACACTTTCCAACTATACAATACTGTTAATTCTTTAATAATATTTCAGTTAATACCATATTAAATACCAGTGCACAAATGCCCTGCTGTAATCTGTATAACTGGAGCATGCATATGTGCAGCATATGCGCATGTCAAGGATTACTTGCTGCAATCTGTACTATAGTGTGCATCTGTTAGAAGGTGGTAGTCTTAAATGTAAAAGTTAAGATAATAGAGTCAAACAATTGTAATAATGCTAGACCTAGGAGGAGGAGAAGGAGATGTCAAGCACTTCAGCCAGTGGTAGAGGGAGGTGATAGTTAAACAAGTCCAGTGGGTGAGGACTCGATTCTCACTGTCACCCAGTTTGATGACCGTGGCTTCAGGATGTCCCCACCTTCACCCTGATTATGGTGTTCCCCAGCCTTTTGTGTCCATCACCATCCCTGTTTCTTATCTTGTTTGTTTTGCTAGCCTAGAACTGCTTCCTCACCTACCCAACGTACCTGACCCAGACATACCTATGCCCCTTACCCAACATTCCTGTTCTCTCTGAAATAAAAAATAACTGGGCAGCTGCCCCCCCAAAAAAGAAAAAAAAATGCTCCATACATAACTTTTCATTTTGGACATTTGTCTTCCTGACAGACTTGATTTGGTTCAATTGGCTATGCAAAATGATTGTGTGGACACCCTCTCTCTGGAGGTGACAGTCCAAATTCAGTTAATATTTTGCACATATGTTCAGTTTACACTGGTAAGAAATGGATAGCTATGGTTCTTTCCTACCTCCCTCCTGCACATTCCTGTCCTGCTTTCCTTTTGTTCTTCTCCTTGCTTGCTCCCCTTTACACCACTATTTACAATATATGCAAGAGTTCACACCCCTGAAGTACTACAACCCTGGGGTCTCAGTGCTTTTTCCACACATGTATCAACCATACTACAAAATGTAATATCACCTTTTTCCCTGCAGCTTTTTAATCCTAAAATTATTTCCACTACTGCTAAGACACTTACCCTTAACCAAATACCAGACCATCTAGAATACCCTAAATCCAAACCAAAACAAACTAAAATAACTTCCTTCAATAACCTCTTCTTAGCTAGAGACATTCACCACAACCTTGGACCTAACCCACCCACAAATAATTACCCTCCCCCTCCTCTAACCTTTTATCCCCCTACAATACTCTTAGCTTTTTCACACTCACTCCCCAGAGTCTCAACAACAAAGCACATCAGTTTCAAGCATGGATAAGTCATAACCAACCTGACATTGTAGCCATCTCTGAAACTTGGCTCAAACCCCCACATCTCTGACTGAAATCCTACCCTCTGGATTTCACACTTAGATGTGACCGCCCAAAGAAAAAAGGTGGAGGTGTTGCATTATTCTATTCTAATCTACTTACCTTAATTCTCCTACCAAACTCCATTCTTAAATTCGCCAATGCAGAACTAACAGTCGGTCTATTAAATATGAATAATTACAAAAGCCTCTGTATCATCGCCCTTTGTATCCCACACGGAAATAATGTCTTAATCATTGAAGACATACTCCAATGGGCCTCAGCTGAAATTAACCTTGAAACTTACATACTAGACAATGTAAACATCAACTGGAATAAAATCAACAGTCCTATATCCTCCCTGTCCACTAACCTCTTTAACTTTACTCAAGTAACCCACTCCATCACCAGACCCAATAAAACAAATCCCCCTGCATCTCCTGTTGATCAGATCTTAGTCACCCATCCAAATAAAATGACCAACTCTGGCACCATCCCTGACTTTATTAGTGACCACCTCCCAGGTTTCATTTACCGTGCATCCACCTCCCATCCACACCAACATCAATATATTCAGACCCGCAACCTTAGTAAATTTGACCCCAAAACCTCTAACTATCTCAAACAACTGAATTGGAACATTCTAAAAACTCTTCCACTCGATAAAGCCATAGACCACTTTAATACTACTTTCGTAGACACTCTAAATTCCCCAGCTCCACCAATGAAAAAAAGAATAAAAACTATAACTGCCCCTTGGCTCCCTAGCTCCACCAAGGAAAAAAGAATAAAAACTATAACTGCTCCTTGGCTAACTAAAGAAACAAAATAAATTATGCATCAAAGAGACAAATCCTGGAAGCTTTACCAAAAGAATAAACTTCCCCAAACCCTTCTCCAATATACACAGCTTCATAACTTTGCAAAAAAACAAATCTTCAAAGACAAAAAATCCTACTACACTAAGCTCCAGTCCAACCATTCCCAAAACCCTAGGCTATTTTGGAACTCCATAAACTCACTCCTCAACCCAGGCTCGAAAAATAACCCCTGTCTGGACCCAAGTAAATCTGACCTTGAATTAGCCTCACTATTCAACTCTTTCTTTATAGAGTCAATATCTGACCTAAAAGAACTTTTCCCAACAACGACCCATCTCTCCTACATTCCACCTCATCTAAGTCCCCAAATAATTTCCCCCTTATGTTTGAGCTTAAACCTGTCTCCACTAACTACATAAACAGACTTTTATCCAAACTTAAACCCTGCTCCAATGCACTTGACAATATCCCCTCTTTCTTTCTCAAGTCTGCTGCCAATGGTATAGCCCTCCCAATTAGTATCCTAATTAATAGATCCATAAAGAAATCCTATGTCCCTAAACTCTGGCGTTCCACCTTTATTCTTCCTCTCCACAAGGGAGGCAAAAACACTAACATTTCAAAGTTCCGCCCTATAACTCTTCTCTCTCCAATCTCCAACATCCTAGAAAAATGCATCCACCTCCAACTTATGCCTTTTCTGACTAAAAAACAACTTCTTACCCCTACCCAACATGGCTTCCGACCAGGACGTGGCACCATAACAGCTCTACTCTCATTCTTAGAAACTGTCAATCAAGCCCGAGATTCTGGGAACTCAGTATCCACAGTGCTCCTAGATCTCTCTAAAGCATTTGATACTGTTTCCCATAAGCACCTTCTAAGTCACCTCTCAAACCTAAATCTCTCCAAAAACACTCTTTCCTGGTTCTCAAGGTATCTGTCAGATAGTCCTCAGGCTGTGAAATCAAAAAAAGGCACCTCACCTTTCTTACCCACCCCTACCGGAGTACCACAGGGGTCCATACTTGGACCAATGCTATTTAATATCTTTATCAATAACTTTCACTCTGCTATTCCTAATGCCAAAGTCATCCAATATGCAGATGACTCTACACTTATCTGCTCTGCCTCTAACCTCCCTGAACTCCTGTCTAAAACTCAGACTGCCTTCTCAACTACTGAGATCTGAATGTGCCAAAATCACCTTTCTCACAATGTTAACAAATCTAAAATACTACTATTCACACCCTCAAAATCTTTCTCTCTTGATAAAAATTCCTTCCAAGTCCTTAGCCAAAGCAACTCTCCGATCAAAGTTGTTCCCGTTGCCAAAGGTGTAAGTATAGACAAACACCTCAAGTTCAACATCCATATTCAGCAAAATATAAAGAAAACCCACCAAAAACTAGGTATGCTATACAGGAACAACCACTTCCTCTATACGTGTACCAGGCAGACTCTGGCCTCCTCTTATCTCCTTCCCTCCCTTCTGTATGGTGCCCCACTACTAAACTATCCTCTTCCATCACTTACAAACATGAAAGCTGTTATAAAAAAAATTCTAAATTTGCCACCAAAGCCAAATATTCCACTCATCACTGTGTTACTCTCCAATCCCTCAACTGGTTAGAATTCACAAATTACCTGGACTTCAGGCTCACTACAGCACATAGACTAATATTTAATCCAACCAAATGCCCCACTCTAACTAACATCCTTTCCCCATACACCCCAAATAGAACTATCAGATCTGAACACCAAAACTTAATTACTGTCCACAAACCTAAATGTCCTGCTGGACAACTTCTCCTCTCCTTCTTCTTAGGTAAGAAATGGAACTCTCTCCCTTCCATACTAAGGACAATGTCAAACACAGACAACTTCAAAACTCAGCTTTACAACTACCTCTCCTCCAAATGGAAATGTAACTGCATTCTCCCTACCTAGAACCCTTTAACAAAAGCCCCTGGGAGGGTATCCTCCTGAGTTCCCAAGCACCTTATAGCTGGCTATAACCTTCTATAGCTAATTCCCATACGCTCTATCACACTCTGTAAATATTGTAAATAGCTTTTGAGTTTTGACTTTAACTAAGTGAATTTGTTAAAATGTATCCGCATGATATTTTTCCACTATGGGCAATATTGATCATGCTTTGTATTATTTGATATGTATTTGTACTTGTACTTTTATTGGACTGCTATCTTTACTGTAATCTGTTTCATGGAGCTTTTCTCCCTGGGCCTCCAATGAAAATGGGCTCTCTGGGCCCAGTGGACATCCCAGTAATCAAACTGGCAATAAACAATAAAAATAAATGTTGTGTGCTATGCAATGCACATCAATCTGGTAACATGCAGAACTACAGCTATTGACCTATATACCTAAAAAAGCCTTATCTGCAAGGCTAGGGAAGGAATCAGCATGGACCATATCCACAGGGACATAGGTGACCTTCAAACACACTTGATCCTACCCATTTTGTTTTTGTAAAGGGTAGATATCACTTACTGAACCTTGTGGACTTCCTTGATACTGACCCCACAGACCTGGATGAGGGATAACAGGACACCTATGTTGACTTATCAAAGGCCTTTGACACTATCCCCCATTCATGTGCCATAGTGAAGATCTCTCATGTGGGAATTAAGCCATACAGTAGTAGAGGGATAGACGACTGGTTCACTGACAGAACACACACTCTCAAAGATGGGGACTTCACCTTCACTACTAGCCACTTAGCATTATAATACTACAAGGATTTATGCTGGGCTCTCAACTGTTTGCAAACTACTTCCCTGAAATGCAGGCAATGGTAGATAGCCTGTAGTTTACCAAGTTTGCAGATGATTGGTAACTGGATACACTAATACAGAGTCCCCCAATGATGGTAACATATTACGGAAGGGGCTGCCACACACAAATGGTTGGTGCCAAACTCACAGACTAAACCTTGAAGCATGCAATCCCTCATTGGCCCCTTTGGCAATAAAGTATCCCTGTTAATTATGATATACATAGCACCCTTCTAAGCTCAATATAGTGTTGTGAGAATTAGGAATACTTGTTCATAGCAGTCTACACTTTCATCACTATGTGTCCATAGTGGTGACACACACATTCTGCATTGTGCACATCATACATATGGACATCACATCCAAGACCAGAGTGGTCATACCTCTGCTGTATTATCAGACCACTAATTCAGTACAATGCTCCCTTTTGTTGGTACCTCACCAGACACCTGCAGCAACTGGAGAAAACACAGGGTTGTGCCTGGGAGACTCCATGACCTCCAAACATGCTATACATGGAAAGAATGAAAGACTGGTCACTGTACTCAGTATCATGCAGGCTACTGACAGGCATCCTATGCCTGCCCTACAAAGCAGTCTCATACCCTGCCATATTGGAAATGCTGGACATTTCAACCTTGCCTGTGACATAAACAGAACATGCTGGGTAGACAGAAAAATCCCCCAATGACTCACACTCCTCTGTAGTAGGCTGCCACTGCATGTGAATCAGTGCTATTCAGTGCTATTCAATGACTCTGTTCAAGCCCAACCAACTGGTTGGGTGATTGTAAAGTCACCACTGGGGTGGCACCTACATCCCTCATGGACAGAGCCAATTGGTGCTGCTCACAAAATCACTCTACTAACAATGACCATCCAGCTACACTCAATAAGGATACTTGTGTTTTTACACAGCTAGGCTTCTAACACCATACGGCCATTAGGCTAGTAGACTCCTATGAAAATATGAAGCTATGAGACTATGCAGGCCTCCCAACATTTTGTCTCCCATATGACTTGCTGATGTCGTCTACTATAAGTTCACCTGCACTCTTAGAAAAGTCAGACTTGTGCCACGATGCTTACATAACGTTCTGTGTTCTATAGTCTGGGTACTTAGATAGGTAGGGGTTCTGTTGTCACTGCAGTCAATTGGGCATGTGTGTGTGTGTGTGTGTGTGTGTGTGTGTGTGTGTGTGTGTGTGTGTGTGTGTGTGTGTGTGTGTGTGTGTGTGTGCACGCGTGCGTGTGTGTGTGATGTTCTTCATCTCACATTGCTGCAGTCCTTACACTTGGGTAGTCCGCTGTCCTCGGTCGGCCCGAATATCAAAGTATAAGGCTGACGTCGGTCAAGGCGCATTTGACTGACATCAGGACGTCAGGGTACAAATGCGCATGACCGACGTCATATCCTCAGTCTTTTTTGCCGCATGGTCCGATGCAGAAGCAGCATTGCAAGTGCCGGTTGGCGTTCTGAGATTTTTCGATTTCGAAGTTTCAGACCGAGTTCAAAGTTGGCTAAGTACCCCGTTGGGGAATATTTTAGTTTTTTCTTGCCTCTGTGATTTACCGGATGTCAGAAAAAGTCAATAATTGCATTTCTTGTGGGAAACAGATACCGCATAGAGATTATCATACTTTGTGTATTCCTTGCTTAGGGCCTGAGCACGACGTTGTTGGCTGTCGCTCTTGTGCTAGATTTAATAAACGCACTATAAAGAGAAGGTTGGATTGTGCAAGGTTAGTCTTTGGGAAGCGGTGTAATTATAAAATCCCGTCGGATGCTCCGACGCCCGCTTCTTCGAAGAAGCGCAAGGACAAGGCAGTTAAGCCCAGGCTAGAAGAACCGTCTGTACCGGACGCCGGTTCTTTAGAGGTGTCGGTGGAGCCGGTGGCTCCACCGGAGGTTTCTTTGTGTTCCCAGGGTGAGACCTTATTATTGCAAGATGTGGCCTCTCAGGAGGCAAGTCAGGCTGAGGGGGCTTCTCAGGTTACTATACTCCCCTCCCTTCCTAGGGTGGCTAGGCCCTCTCCTTCTGTTTCAAAGGCTTCTCCCAGGGGCAGGCCAGGTTTGGCTTCAGTTGGTGTTACCCCTAGCTCTTCAGGTACTGTGCCCAAGAAGCATATGCTTAAAATGGCAGAAGATTTGATTACTTTAATTAGGGGTTCTATGCCCCCTCCTGATAAGAGACCTAGGATGGAGCCTGAGCTGGGGGGTTTTGAGCAGGCTTCAGATGTTTCAGAGTCTTCGGCTGAAGACTTGCAGGAGTATTCTCCTTATTCTGATTCTACTCCTTCTGCTTCTCCTCCTGAGGATTTTTCTTTTTCAGAAACTCTTCATTCCATGAGGGAGCATTTTAAGTGGGAAGGTCAGGACCTCTCTGATTCCAGGAAAAGGCTTAGGGAATTTTTGTTTTTACCCCAGCATAGGCCTTTGGCTATACCTCCTGTTTTGGATGTGGTAGAAGATGTTTTTACAGAGGCTTCTCTTAATCCTGATTCTTTGCCTCCTGCTCCTGTTAAGCCGGATAGGTATTACAGGGTGCCTGAAGCTCATAAGTATCTTTTTAAGAGTCCTAGGGCTGACCCAGAAACTGTTAGTCAGGGGCCTAAAGGTGTTAAGGCTTCTGTTGTTAAGAATCCGGTTCCTGCAGACAAAGAGGCTAGGGCCTTGGATAGATGGGGAAAGAAAGTTTATACTTCTTCCACTCTGGCTATGAGGGCTTTGAATTGCCAGTTTCACATGTTGAAATACCAGAACTATCTCCTTTCACAATTAAAGTCTAAGGTTGATGCTCTGGCAGTAGGTATTGATTGTAAAGAGTTGCAAGATTTAGTGCATGTTTCTGAACAGGTGGGTAAGCATTCTTTGCAATGTGGTTTTGATGCTGTACAGGCCTCGTCTAGGGTGGCTGCCACTGGGTCAGTTCTTCGCAGGCATGCCTGGCTACGGGATCAGAATTTGTCTGATCATGTTAAAACGAGGATTTTAGATGCTCCTTTACAATCTGACGTGTTGTTTGGTCCTCCTGTTGAGACAGTTTTAAAGAAAATGGAGGACAAGGCTAAGTCTATGCAGACTGTTAAAGATTTTTTGCAGGTCCAGCCTCCAAAGTTTAGTAGAAATTGGCCTACTAAGGGGTGGATGTATCCTTCTTATGATTCCCAGTCTAGGGGTAGATCTAGACGTGGTAGGGGCAGAGCTCAGGGCTCTTTCAGGCCTAGAACAGGGAGTTCTCCTGCACAGTCTTCGGGTGAGGGCAGGGGTCAGTCCTTTCGTAAACAGACCCAATGACCTACCTTTTCAGCTGCCAGAGCCTTCTCGTCTGGCAGCACCTTTGGGAGGAAGGTTGGCACTTTTCAAAGAAAATTGGAGTTTAATTACCCAAGACAGATGGGTATTGGATATCATACACCACGGCTACAGGTTTTATTTCCATACCTTGCCTCCTTTCAAAGGCATGCCAGACGTTCCTCCTCAACAAAGAATAGAGTCTCACAAGCAGGTTTCTCTGTTGCTCCAAATAGGGGCCATACAGCCGGTCCCTATGCCAGAAGTGGGTCTAGGTTTTTATTCTCGCCTGTTCCTAGTACCAAAGAAGGGGAACACGTGGAGACCAATTTTGGATTTATCTATCCTCAACACTTATCTGGACATTCCCAAGTTCAAAATGTTGACGTTGCAGCAGCTTTTACCTCTGCTGGGCAAAGATCATTGGATGGTAACTTTGGATCTCAAGGAGGCTTACCTTCATGTTCCTATCAGACTAAGTTGCAGGAAGTATCTGCGTTTTCGAGCTGGGACTTCTCACTATCAGTTCTCTGCATTGCCCTTTGGCTTATCTACTGCGCCCAGAGTGTTCACGAAAGTTCTGGCTCCAGTGATAGCTTTCTTCAGGCTAAAAGGAATACAAATCTATCCTTATTTGGACGACTGCCTGATTCTGGCTCAAGGAAGGGAAGAGCTTCTTCATCATTTGGAATATGTGATAGCAGTGCTAAGATGCCTAGGGTATTCTGTGAACGAAATAAAGTCCAGTCTAGTACCCTCTCAGGACATGTGCTTTCTGGGAGTGAGACTGAATACAGCATCCCAGATGGCCTTTTTCACCCCAGACAAACAAAAGAGTCTATCCCTTTACTTCCATCAACTATCTCATCAGTCCGTGCTGACTGCAAGGACAGTCCTTCAAGCATTAGGGTTCATGGCATCTTGTATTCTGGTGCTTCCCAATGCCAAACTGCATATGAGGAAGCTACAATGGTATCTCAAAAATGTATGGACACAGCACTGCCAGGATCTGGACACTGTCATTCAAATAATACCTTGCATTCAAAAGGAATTTTTATGGTGGGCTCAGGAATGTCACCTAAACAAGGGACTCTCTGTGACCCGGCCAGAGGCGAGTCAGATTTTAGCGACAGATGCCTCAGACAAAGCTTGGGGAGCTCATCTAAATGGAAAGTGGATACAAAACAAGTGGCCTGTCAGACTACAACATCTACATATCAACATGAAGGAGATGTTAGCAGTCCAGTTTGCATTAATAGCTTTCAAGGAATTACTTCTTCCAGGGCAGGTGTTGATTCTAACAGACAACACAACTGTCATGTGGTACATCAACAAGCAAGGGGGAACGCATTCTTATCCTCTATGCAAGCAAGCAATGATTTTGTGGGAGACTGCTCTCAGTTTACAGCTCAATCTTCAGGCAAGGTTTCTGCCAGGAGCACAGAACTCCTTACAGATGTGTTGAGCAGACGAATTATGGATCCCCACGAGTGGAAATTGGATCCTCATGTATTTCAGAAATTGACAGTGTCATGGGGAACTCCAGACATAGATCTGTTCGCTTCTCCACTGAACCATCAGCTGCCAAAGTTTTGCACAAAAAGGTTTCATCCCACAGCTTGGAGAGTGGATGCTCTTTCTTTCAATTGGAGCAATCTTCATGTGTATGCCTTTCCTCCTCTGCCTCTCCTCCCAAAGGTACTTCTAAAGGTCAGACAGGACAAGCCAAGGATGATTTTAATAGCTCCAGATTGGCCTCGACAGCACTGGTACCCATTATTGAGAAATCTGGTACGGAAGCCTCCATGGCCTTTGCCTTCGATTCCACACCTGTTGTCACAGGAGGACAGCCATTTGCTGAATGTCAAACTTCACTCTCTTCACCTAACAGCCTGGCATATTCTGTTTTGAACCATAGAGGGTCTCAACTTCCGCAACAAGTTTTGAATGTGATTTTGGAAGCTAGAAGGCCTAGTACAAGGAAAGTGTACGCAGATAAATGGAAGAGATTTTTATTTTGGAGTGCAGCAAAAGATTTTGATGTTTCTGAGCCTAATTTGAGTGTGGCTCTTCAATATCTTACTGAGTTACTGGACAAAGGTTTGTCTTTCTCTTCTATTAAGGTTCATGCTGCAGCAATTTCGCTCACTATGATTGTGTCCCACCATTGTTTTCTCATCCTTTGTTCAAGCAATTTCTTAGAGGGGCAAAGAATATAAGACCCCCACGAAGAGCTCCTACTCCTGCTTGGGATCTCAATTTTGTGTTGGAGAAACTCACTCTACAAACTTTTGAGCCTGCAGCTACTTCTGAGTTGAAATATTTATCATGGAAGACTGCTTTTTTGTTGGCAATTACCTCTGCAAGAAGGGTTTCTGAATTGCAGGCCCTTATGGCGGTTGAGCCTTTCCTGATTTTCCATAAGGATAGGGTATCATTACGTACTAATCCTTCCTTTATGCCTAAGGTGGTTTCTAGTGTGGCTTTAAACCAAACTATTCATTTGCCTACATTTTATGCAAATCCCCAAAATAAAGGGGAAAAGATTTTGCACACTTTAGATGTACACAGGCAGTTGCATTATTATTTGGACAGAACTAAAGGGTTCAGGCAGTCTCAGCAGTTGTTTGTTTCTTTTGCTTTGAGTTCTCAGGGCAAGCCTGTGTCAAAACAAACTATTTCTAAGTGGATTGGGTTTTGCATTGCTTTCTGTTATTCCCATCATGGCAAGGAGATTCCAGCTGGGATTAGGCCTCATTCCACTAGGGCTACTGCCACTTCAACAGCTTTTTGAGGGAGTGGCAACCAAGGATATTTTGGAGGCAGCTACTTGGAGTTCAGTGCATACTTTCTCTAGGCATTATCACCTGCCGCTTTACTCTAAATCCAGGGCTGGTTTTGCCACTGCTGTTTTGCAGGGCATTTTGGCAGCTCCTGCTTCCTTGTAGTTAGCCATCCTCCCTTACCTCTGCTTTGGGATTCTACCCAAGTGTAAGGACTGCAGCAATGTGAGATGAAGAACATAGTACAGTTTTGTACCTACCATAAATGTAGATGTTCAAGATCCACATTGCTGCAGTCCAATTTACCCTCCTCCTTCCCTCTGCAGTTAGAGGTGGTTGTGTGGGTTGGGTTGTACATATTGTGTATATTGTATATATTGTACATATAGTTAGTGCAAGGGTGGTTGGTTGGTTGTTTGCTGTCTTTTGGTTTTGACCTTTATTTTTAGGGTCTTCTGACATCTGGGGCAAGAAAAGACTGAGGATATGACGTCGGTCATGCGCATTTGTACCCTGACGTCCTGATGTCAGTCAAATGCGCCTTGACCGACATCAGCCTTATACTTTGATATTCGGGCCGACCGAGGACAGCGGACTACCCAAGTGTAAGGACTGCAGCAATGTGGATCTTCGAACATCTACATTTATGGTAGGTACAAAACTGTACTTTTCTAGACAGAAGAGCAGAAGTGTGTATCCTATAGTTACTGCTCTAATGACATGGATTGACAGTATTTTGATTTTTGCAGATGCCTACACATCCATTTCATGCAGCCCATCCAACGTCTTGTCCCTCACATGCCCTGCTGATGTCATCTACTATACGTTCACCTGCAGTCTTGTAAAAGTGAGACTTGTGCCATGGCGCTTGTGTAAATTACTGTGTTCTATAGTCTGTGCACTAAGATATGTAAGGGTTCTGTTCTTACTGCAGTTGACTGGGTGTTTGTGTATGTGTTTCTAGACAGAAGAGCAGAAGTGTGTATGCCACAGTTACTGCTCCAGTACCAAGAACTGACAGTATTTTGATACTTGCAGATGCCTTCACATCCATTTTATGCAGCCCACCCAACATCTTGTCTCCCAAATGGCCTGCTGATCTCATCTACTTTGGTTCACCTGCTTTTCATAAAAGTCAGACTTGTGGTGTGGCACTTATGTAAAGTACTGTCTTCTATAGCCTGTCTATTTAGATAGGTAAATGTCCTGTTCTCACTACAGTCAACTATGTGTGTGAACTGTTGCTTGACATTACAGAGAGCATTTGACACTGTTATATTCACCTCAACAGACACTGCTGATGTCACCAGTTATAAAGTGTTTCTGACACACTCTAAATCAGACTTGAGCTGTGGTGCTTACATAAATTACTGGGCCTGTAGTCTATGTACCTTAGATAGGGAGGCGTTCTACTCTCACTGCAGTCAACTCAGTGTGTGTGTGTTTGAGGTCTTGCTTGACATTACACAGCAATTTTTACCTCAGCATGTGGGACACTGTTATTACTATAGTCTCCTCAGCAGACACTGCTGATGTCTTCAGCTATATCAGATTTTTGGATCTGCAGTACTCCCACTATGACAGGCTGAGAGAATGGCCTGGAGGCCAGGCAAAAGTCACCTTATCCTATACAATAAAGATTACAGTGGCATGGTTTTTAATCTATCCACATACATCATGACATGGTTTGTAGGCCCTGTGTTATCTTGCTGAGAATGCCCTGTGGTCTCTCCAGTAGCTCTTGTGTCTGGCAAGGAACATACAAAAGAGAGCATTATACTATATTAATGTTCTGATAAAGTTTGACCAGTCATACAATCCTAAGATCTCAGTCTGATGACATGACTTATGATGTACACAGCATAAGCTTTCAATATCAGTGTGGACACGTGGTGTTCAAATTTAGATTTCTATCTACATGTGTTTGCAGTGCTTGCATCACTAGGTTTCTACAAAGCAGGACTGTTGTCAATGCTGTGCTTAACATGGAATTCCACTTTTTATATAGACAACATAACAAACACACATTTCTGCATTTATTTGTAGATCATGTATCTTTGTCACCATTCAGTTGTCTGTGTTAACTCTCCCTGTACTATGTCATCATTATTGCTGGATTCAGTGATTGGACCCAATATGCAAGAATCAGCAAACTTGGTAAGCTAAAGGCCATATACTTTAGTCTGTACTGTTGGGAAAAGAGTCCAAACAGTGAAGGGCCAAGCACAGACCTCTGGAGTTTGCCAGTGGTGACAGCTCTACTGGTACAGGTTGATTCACCAACGTTTACAGTATGTGTTCTGCTGGTGAGCCAGTTGGTTACCCATCAACTGACATAAGACTTATTACCCACTTGGGAGGGTTTCTTAATGATACCTGTGTGGGGGATTGTGTCAGAACCTTAGGCCAGGTCACAATAGGCAGTATGCTCTGTCTTACCTTCATCCAGGCCTATCACAGGAATCAAAGGGCTGTGACAACATCACAGATCACCAATGGCATGACTCAGCACATACACCTTTCTGAGATGGCTGAATACACCCTTCAACACACCCTCCAAATGGGCTATGTTCCTATTCAAGGATGTACATCAACATGCATCTACTTGAGTTGCAGGGACAGCACCTGATGTTTGCATGTCCATAGGTTAATAGATTTATAGGTGTGTACTAGGCTAATGGCCCTGTAGCCTTTACAAACCTAGCCCATAGAAGTGCCCTGGCATCATGCTGCCTGACATTAGTTCCCAGTGCCTCTGTCAAGTAGAGCCACTGGAGTGATCCCCGGGATGAGCTTTCTATTACCCATCCACTCATAAAGATTTCTCGTGAAGCGGAACAGCAAGGTGCTCTGCTTGACATGTATGGGAAGTCTATTCCAGAGCACAGGCAGTCTCTGGGTGAGGAACCTGCCCCTCCAGCATGTTCTGTTGATTGTGGTAATGAGGTTGAGGTCTCTGGAGCATGTGGTGTGGAGGGATTGGGATTTCTTTAGATGTAACATTTGTAACAGAGCTGGGTCAGACATGGCTTTGTAAGTCAAGCAGAGATCACCTCTGTATAGAGACATCCTGACTCTCCTCATCATCATGTTATCATGGACCTCTTCTAAATGTACACTAGTAATATTCTGGCTGTGTGCAACAGAGCTGTGTGGGTTTTTAATGCTACATTATGTCTGTTACATCTAACAGATGTCCTCAAAGAGGTCATCAGGGCATGCATAGTGACAACAGTATCATATTTTTGAACTTGACCAGGTCAAGGCATTTGACACAAATCCACAATTAAGTATTCAATCAATACTGTGATATGTGGTCATAAACAGCTATATCACCAAATGGGTAGACCAGTGTGTCACATATGTGGCATTTTACTATGTTGAAATGTGTGACATGATCTCAGGTCCAGTGATCAGGTCCATATGTCAGGGCTGTCTGCTAGGCCCTATCTTGCCCATTACTTAAGTGATGGAAGCATGCTGTGTCCAAACAGCTGCCTGAAGGACTACAGATTATGGGCAATCATTGACTCCAACTGTGATATTAGTATATTAGTATAATACAGACAGTATCAACACATAAAAACCTCTGCCACGGCCATGACAACACCTGCATTGATGAGACACATGGAGGGATTTGTTGATTCAGGAAACAAACACACCACCCAAGTATAATGTCGACATCACACCTTATAATCAGACCAGTAGGTATGTGATCCATGTCCTGGGGTAGATGATAAGAGGTACATCCACCAGCATGTGGTCACAATGCTGATTATTCCCTTGAATGTAACACACGTACTGGGTATGTGGAGGACCATTACATTAGAGGCCATAATATCTTCCTGGTTCCCAGCCTTCATCATACCAGTAACTGTGTACAATGCACCCTTCTTCATGTACCTCAGTATACATTTTTCAGTGATATGTAAATGAAGTGTAGCATCTTTGTCACAGTGCACTGTCACAGAGTTTATTGGCCATACCTAGGTATTCTTTTTGTGAAACATACATGACTGTTTGATGTTGCAGAACACCAATCAAGTTGTTACACCAGATGCATGTGTGCTACCTGTTTTGCTTATGCACACACTACATACTTAGGTATTTGACAACATTAATGTTATGTGTATCATTTGTGACAGTGTGGATTGTGCATATATATATATATATATATATATATATATATATATATACATATTTAAATATATATATATATATATATATATATATATATATATATATATATATATATATATATATATACTATGCACACAAAGCAACTAGCCTCTATTGCCCATACTGTCACATACAGGTATAGCAGTGTCCCTCCTAACACCTCACACAGACATTACAGTGCCAGGACAGTGTGCATGGTTACTCTTATAGAGTGTGGATGTATGATAATAGTTGTTCAGGGGTGTGTGTGTGTGTGTGTGTGTGTGTGTGTGTGTGTGTGTGTGTGTGTGTGTGTGTGTGTGTGTGTGTGTGTGTGTGTGTGTGCAGACTCATCTCCTATCACTCTATGTCACATATGTTATGTCAGAGGCATAGGATTACAGGTGATAGTATTCTGATATTGTCCATTGTGGGTGGTTCCTGTAATGTTTTCCATGAGCCTTTACCTGTGGTCACCTTGCTGGAGACCTCTGCTGAGAGTACACTCATATTCAGGCATATCAGTTTGTACACCTTCACAGTATGCACCCTACCCCAATTGTATGTCAGATCCCTGATAGAGGTCCCCTGCATTATTCATGTAAGGATGCTCACCTCACACAGAAATCTTTCTCATCATTATTTCACCATGTGTAACAATCACATAAAACACATTTTCACTGTACAGTCTCTTCTGTACCATATAGATAAGTGATTTGTGCTACTGCTGCAGCCATCTTCATTGACATGCCTTTCTTTGTTGTACATGCGGGAGTTTCACCTGTCCTCCTTCCTTGTGTTCATTCTTGCAATTCATCTGTGTGTCCTTATTCAATACACACACTTCCCCTGAATGAACATTTTGCATGGCATTCCATGTCCTGTTACAAATCATTAACACAGCTTCAGTACCGAATGCCCGGAATGGGATATCACAATACTTTGCACTGTAGGTACACTGTTCTGTACTGTGTTTGGACTATATACTTCACATTCATACCTCTCAACTGTCCAGATATTTTCAGGATGTCCAGATGTTTTCCATATCAAATTTGTCGCTGTCATATCACAGGGATGATCTCGGATGAGCTGATGGGCAGTGTAGTGGTGCAGCTGTTAAGGTTGTCACCTCCCAGCAAGTGGTTCTCCAGTTCAATTCTCACCTGGGGTGCCTTCTGTGTGGAATCTGCATGTCGTCTCTGCATTCATATGGATTTCTTTTGGGTGCTCCAGTTTCCTCACACATTCCAAAGACATCTGTCTGGAGTGTTTCTCCCCAGGCCTCTGCTGAAAATGGGCTCTGCCCCAATTAGACTTTCCTGATTAACAAATGCTAATTAAATGTTTTCTGGCAAATCACTGGCATATCATTGCAGAATGAATCAGAAACTGATGAAAAACATTTGAGTTTCAAACTTCATGCACTTCTGAGAGTTCATGATACTGTACAACCTGTTATTCTATCCACTTTCTATGTTTGAAGGGCAATATTAAAAATCTGTCCTAATTTTGAGCCTTTGTCCTCCCATTATTTATGGCTTTGTCCAGATTTCTTGCTCTAAGAGTTTGAGAGAGTTTCATTCTTACACATTTCTATGCAACCCCTATCTGAAATATGTCCCTATTTCTGGTTATTTGTCCTTTCTTTATGTTGGTCTTTGTGCAAATGTTTTGTACTAACAGATTGAGAGCTATCTGTGAAGTCCTGGTGATCATTGTGGCATTCCACTGAAATCCGTGGAATGTAGGTGCTCTGCTTTGCATAGAATTGATATCTGCATTCGCTTACACAGTTTCCTGTCAGACACGAAACCTGGCTTAGACGAGCTATGCGTAATTAATATGCATTGTGCACTACAGCTTGCCAGACACCACCATCTATGTAAACTCTGTGTAGGCTTTGAGCGGAGCCTATACGGAGTTTATTGAATCCCAGGGATTGTTTAAAACAACTCCATTATTGAACTTACTCCTTCTATCTGCACTCTTGACTCCTTGTAAAATATGTGACCTGCTCTAACTGTTTTCAGTGGACAAATCTTTTCCATTTGGACTGTGGGTCTCCATTACACTCTAGTAGTAAAAATACACAGTAATCCCATAAAGAAACCTTCTCTGTAGAGCAAAAAACATGCTACCACATTAATGCACCTTATTTTAGATTCCTACTTGCTGCCATCAAATTAACTACAATATTGCTAGTGCTGCTTAACCACAGAGGTCAAAGAAATGATGTCACATTGTGATTGAATATGGAGAATATGAAAGAAACTATTAACCATTAGACAAGTACAGATGTCTCATATACAAAGTAAATACAATACAGAATGAAAAAAAAAACTATAATTCGTTAACAAAAATAGTTTAAAACATTTATGAAACATTATTAATACATTTGTCAAGCCAGGCAAAAAAGACCGACCAGACCCAATACTAGCAGAAGTAACTGACTACAATGTAACTGTCAAAATTAATTCACATGTCATACTTGTCACAACATGTCACAACATCACTACTACATAAGCACATTACCAATGGTACTAAATTCAAAATCAAATCTAATTCTAGTAAGTTCCATTTTTACCCAGTCTAATCATGCCAACCCCCCCCCCCCAATCAGTATGCTAAACCACATTAACCTGGCACAAGATCATATTCCTCCAGACTACCTCATGCCATCCAGCTCCACAGCATATCCTATAATGATCATCATAAATAGAGCTGTAGAACAGAAGTACATGCCAGTCCTATGGGAGCAATCCTATGTGAGAACACAGTGAAGGACGAGAATAAGACATCCTGAACTTTAGACCACTTGCAATTTAGTCACCTTTATACAAACTACTTGAGAAATCTACAAACAACTCGTAGGCCACCTTCATAAAAATAACATCCTATCACCAATGCAACACCGTTTCTAACATTGTAATGCAGAGACATTACACTTTTTTCCTTTTGTAAACGAAATTAGTCAGGCTTAAAATCAAAACATAATCACTGAAACTGTCTTCATAGACTTGTCAAAAGCTTCTGATACTGTCTCTCATGAGCTGTTACTAATTTGACTTTCTAGTCTAGACTTCAGCTCCAAAATTAAAAGCTAGTTGTCAAGTTACCTTTCTCAGACATTTTGGTCAATAAAACGGAAAAGAGTGTTCTGAACTTTTCATTAACAACTCTATGTGTATGATAGAGGTCCATCCTCTCTAACATTCTCTTTTTAACATATCTATACTATTATCTTTAACATATTCATCAAGAAAATGTATACAGTGGTAGATGAGACAACCATCATATAATACATGTATGATTCAACATTAATATGTACAGTGGTTTCCAACAAAAAATCTCTAATCTTTCAACAGACTTGAAGGATAGCTAACCAAATCTCAACCAATTCTAATTATATTTTCCCCAGACAGAATACCCTGCAACAAAGTAAACTTTACTATAACATCATCAGCTCAAACATCAATAGAACAAATGCATCAGGAAAAATAACTTGATATAATTTATAGACCAAAAGTTAACATTTGATAAGCACATCAACCATATAGTGATTAAAACAAGTCAGAAACTCTGTTGATTACATAAAACTAGTCAGAAGCTAGACTTATTGTATAAAATGAAAACCTGCTTAATACTACAGGCATAGCTACAACCAGCACAACTGCCTTATTCCATACAGTTTTACATGCATCTCCAAACTTTACTAAAATATAAAAAATACAACTTAAATTAGAAAAGTATAACAGCAAAATTAGTAAATCTGCAGCAAGCCTCCCAAATAAATTACATAAGTGCACTATGACAACTCTGCTGATTAGAATCGCAGCACACCCAAATTCTCTGACAATACAAAGTTGACCATAGATGACCGTTGACATGGCATGCGAGGAATGCGCTGTGATTGGTCACTGTGAGTGCTGACATTGCTGTCTTCTGAGCCAGTGATACTGTCATGTAATCTCCCCCCATGTGTCCGTAGTGTACCCTGTCCCCTTCCCCTGGTTAAACTGAGTCCAGCTTGACCCTGGTATGTCTAAACCAGTGTACGAATGGAGGCTGCAACTGATGCCTGGTGTATCACCATGCTACGCATCAGTAAAACCATGGCAGTATCCCATCTCTGTGCAAATTCAAAGTACTGTTTATAATCGTCACCCATACCCTGTAGGACTGTAATCATTTCTAACTGACTTTCTGTTGCATTGGTTTGAGCCGTAACTATTTCATGGCACATTTCCTGTTGTTCTGCCAATACTTTACATGTTTCCTGGGGTAGTTCAAAGTAACTTCTGCACCTAGCACCTCTTTGTAATGTTGTCACTGTGAGCAATGTGGCCTAAGACTGCCCACCTTTATCCTGAAACTGTTCTTCTGCTTGTGGAGACTATGGTGTAGATATTCATTTTTGCTCCTGATGTATATCTGTGAGTGAAATGTCAGCCTGTGTTTGACTCTGTGATGCAGTGTCACTTTCTGTAGAGTTACTAACATGTTGTGAGGTGAGACAGCCTGTCATTACACTGGGATACTGCCTGCCACTTCCTACAGAGTGCCTCATAAATACAGTTTCATCATTGTCACTTGTCCCTCTCTAACATAGATGACAAGCAGTAGACCACAAAGGAAAGGAAGAAATCCACTAGTCACAAAACCGAGTTCACCAGTTTATTTGTAAGCGCTTTCATGCACCTTCAATATGCATATGTTTTTCCTGGTATCAATGATACGTGTTCCATAAAATGTATACTTAGACTAAAAGCCCTGGAAAGATAATTCCAATAGGTAAATTTGTTATTAAGTTTATTGAATAATATTTAGTATATGATATTTATTCTTGATATATATTCATTTTTGTTTTTTTAAAATAATAATTTCTTTGTAACTTGAAATGAGATAAATTTAAGTATTTTAAAATTATCCACATATGTGCATGTATATATTTATATACACATATATATTTGTAGGATGTATAACTGCATTTGTATGAATTTTAGGCGATATTTTAGGTGTTGTCTTTTTAACAAAAGCTTGAGTAGGTTAATTGTATAATTTAGTCTAATTAATCATTTAATAGGATAATTGATGATTACATTTTTTGTATTTAAGCAAGCCATGTTTTTGATATATTTGTCTGAAGAAGTGCATGTATTGAAGGTGCATGAAAGCGCTTACAAATAAACTGGTGAACTCGGTTTTGTGACTAGTGGATTTCTTCCTTTCCTTTGTGGTCTACAGTTTTTTCGGTTCTTCTGTTTTTATAGATGACAAGCAGGTGGGCTATTTTGTTTAGATGCTTTAATACATAGAACCACATCAGGATGGATAGCAGCATCATAAAATATAAACAAACTGGTTAATAGACAGATCTTACACACATACATGGTTACATCTCAACAGCTTTCTACAAAATGGCAGTCAGGCTCACACATGCTCAGTATTTATGCACTTATGCCAGCCCTTGTATAGCTTCTTAAAGGTACATACACACACACTGATCTACATCCTCCCTCTTAAAAAGATTGCCCTTTGTAAAAACAATATTAGAGTTAGATAAGCATTACTATAGACATTAGAAGCAAAACACAGTGTTCATGTCCAAGTTGCCATGTATCTGTTACATGGTCTGGAGAGATGACCAAATCTCGTAACATAACAATCTGCACTGAATTTAGCAACAGGACAGTCTTCAGTGAACAACTCATACCAGAAACCTCTGGATTCATCACAGGAATGGGAATATTCTCTGGAACTTCCTCAAGAATTGGAAGACTGGACAATTCACTCTGCGATAAAGAGTCTTTCTCACAGGCTATGTGCTGTGGTATAGGTTCAGACACCAATCTCAAATGTTTCCAATTCCACCTAAAGTTTGCACCTTGTGATACCAAAATATATGATCTCGACTCTGGGGAAATACTATTCACAACACCAATCCGATCATAACCTCTGGACGTTTGCATCCTTACCGCTTCTCCTTCTCATAATGGATTGAGTGGTTTGCTGGTTTTATCATACTAGGACTTCTGGGTTAGGCTTTTCTTCAATGGATTGACTTTCACTGACCTGTTGCTCTTCACACATGTAACTAACAATTGACCACTGATTGGTACTGTGGTTCTAGTTTGTCTTGACAGAAGTCTCTGAGCAGGTGAACCAAGATGTTTATCATGAGGAACATTTATGAGATTTAAAATATTCAGGAAAACATCACTATTATCTCTTTTTCACTTCTCTAGTAACTGTTTTGCACTTTGAACTGCATGTTCTGCCAAACCATTTGACTGCAGGTACTCAGGGCTACTCATGACATGAGTAAAGTCACATTCTTCTGCAAATCTTTTGAACTGTTGGCTTTGTAAACTGCGTGCCATTGTCAGAAATAAGTTTGTGTGGACTACCATGCACCGCAAAATTACACATCATCTTAGTAATGACAGTACTGGTTGCTAGGTTAGGAAATAGCTCAGTCTTGAACCAGTTGGAGTAAGAGTGTACTAACACCAAATAATATTGACCATTCCACACGAAAATGTCGGTGGCTACTGTTGACCAAGGTAGTTCAGGAATCTGGCTTAGCTGAAGTGGTTCATTCTGTTGATGTGGCTTTGTACTATTGCACACAGAACAAGATGAAAGTGCTCTCTCAATGTCTAATGACACAGAAGGCCAAAATATTAACCTCTCACCCTTCTTTGGGTAGAGTCAGTTCCTGGGTGACCATGGTGCAAGATAGTAATGTACCCTTCTTGCAAGGACTTTGGAGCAATTATGATATCTTTGTCAGATGAAATCTCATCTCTGTATAGAAAATACGGTTGCACTTCTTGAGGTAAACTAGATTGCTTTGATGGCCATCCTTAATTGATAAAGTGGTTGAGCCTTTGTAAAACTGTATTTGTGGCTGTGTGATCTCTCAACTCATCAAGATGTGTGGAAGAAAAATGTCTCACTTCCATGACTTGAAAATCAAAGTTCTCATTCTCATGCTGTTCAGTGGTGTTTCTGGGCGAGCTAGATAATGTATTAGCAAGATAGAGAAGTTTGCCTTTCTTGAAAACAAGAGTGAAAATATATTTTTGTAATCTCAGCATCATACGTTGCAGTCTGGCTGGAGCTGAATGTATAGGCTTTCTCAAGATAGTGACAAGAGATTGGTGGTCTGTTTCAACCTGGCCAGGTCTGCCATAAACATGATCATGGAACTTTGAACATGGAAATACAATTGCTAAAAGCTCTTTCTTGATCTGGGCATACTGCATTTCAGTCTGGGTAAGAGTTCTCGATGCATAAGCAACAGGTTGACCCTCTTGTAGACTGACTGCACTTAGACCAAATTTCGAAGCATCACATGAAAGAGTAACTGACTTGTGAACATCATAGTATCTGAGAGTTGGTGGACTAGCAATTCTCTGTTTCAGGACATCAAATGCTCTTTAGTGTTGCTCTAACAAAGACCATGATACATCTTTAGGTGTCAGGTCTCTGAATGTAGCTGACAGCTGACTCATGTCTGGAATGAACTTGCTAGATAGTTAACCATGCTAAGAAAATGTTGTAGGGCTTGAACATTGTGTGGAGCAGGCATCTTGAGAATGGCTGAACTGGTAAATAAATGACCAACATAAGTAACCTCTTGTAGCCTGAATTTGCATTTCTGTGGATTGAGCTTAAGATTCACATGACATGCCCTTTCCAGAACTTTTCTGAGGTTTCTGTCATGCTCAGCTTCACCGTGACCTCCTACTAGTATTTTGTTGACTCTAATATAACAAGGATACCCAGAAAAAAGTTGCTCCATTGCACATTGAAAGACTTCACTTGCAGAATTTATCCCAAATGGCATTCTGAAAGATCTGTACCTGCCAAATGGAGTACTGAACGTAGTAAGCAATGAGGATTTCTTGTCAAGCTGAATATGCCAAAATGAAGTATTTGTATCTAAGACAGAAAAAAACAATGGCATTTGGCATCAAGGCTGTGACTTCTTCAACTGTGCGCAATGGATGATGGGGTCTTTTAAGCGCTTTGTTCAAATCTCATGGGTCAGTACTCATTCTGTTATCATCTGAGCTTTTCTTATGAGCTACAACTAATGAAGATACCCATTCAGTTAGAGTTACAACTGGACAAATCACACCTTGTCACACCATTTTATCTAGCTCAGCTTTGACTCTGTCCTGCCTGGCTATTGGAACTTTTTGAGCTGTCCTGATAACAAGACTGACATCTGAATCTAACTTCATGTCTTTGAAAAGATCAGCATAGGTAGAAAGAAATGTACTACTAGAGTAGTGGTCTTTCAAGCTAACTTGGTGGACTTCCTTATTAAATGAAAGCAGTCCCATTTTTAGACTGTCTCTGAGCCCTAATAATGACTGGACATGCCTCTTGACCACATAAAATAACAAGTCATAGCTTCTCCCAGCAGAGTAACATGAAAGCACTACTGAGACTTCAGTTTGAATTTCTTCACCTCCATAAGCAACAAGCTTTACACACCTTGCCAAATCATGTTTTTCACCATGACACACTCTAGCAAATGTTTCTGCTGACATAATATTGCACTTGGAACCTGTGTCAACTTTGAGCTCTACGAGTTTTCCATTTATCCGAACAGTACAAAATACTTCATTCTTTGCCCTTAAACCTACTGCATTGACTGTTTCATGAAACACTGACACACCATGCACATAATGAATAGGGTTGCAGCTTTCTAATTGATCAACTCATTTCTTAAAATTTTCCCTTTTAATAAAAGAATGTGGGTCTTTTGATTTATAAACCCTTTTAAAATGATTCAATTTATTGCATTTGTGACATTGCTGACCAAAGGCTAACATTTTTCTCTTTTTAGATTTATGATTTCCACCACAGTTATGACAGTTGGCAATAAAACTAGGTTGGAGTTCATTGCTTTGAGTTTGCTGACTCACTCTTATGCTTCACTGAGACTGACAAACTCTGGAATTTGCTGGAAAGCTCTGGGGTTTACCAGTGAGTAGTGCAGGGGTTACAGTTGCTGCCATGTGCTTTGGCCTGTTTCTTTTAACTATGTGCTGTATACTATCAACATGAGCTTTATCACTGTGCCTTCTAGAGCTGATCTCATTTGTAAGCATATTTCTGTGCTTTTCTGTGAGCTCATATATCTGACAAATCTCAAAGGCCTTATTTAAAGTTAAATCACTGTCATGAAGCAACATTTTTCTCACAGCAACATCTTTAATACCACACACCAGTCTGTCTTTTATCAACTCATCCCTCAAATCACCAAATCTGCATGTTTTAGCTTTGGTTCTCAAGTCAGTTATATATGCTGCAAAAGTTTCACCAGGCTTTTGATCTCTTGAATAAAATAAATGCCTTTCCATTGTAACATTTGTCTGGGGTTACACATTTCTCTAAATTTACTTTGACTCAGCATGTACAACAACATTATGGTTCCTCCCTCTCCTGTATAGACAGCAGGTGCATACATAAATGAATGCTCCCTTTCTATAGCTTCTGACCCAGCTAAATTAAGCAGAATAAATGTCTTTGTACAGTCATCTTTATCAGAAAATGCAGCTTGTATGAAAATGTTGTACTGTTGCTCAAACAATCTCCAGTTCTCAGCAATAGTATTACACAAGCAGACTGGGTTTCCAAAATCCATCTGCCATGCCCACAAATTTTTATTTATTTATTTTTTATTTAACATTTGTTGACCGGGAAAGTCCGACTAGGTTCCACAGATCCTGTTTTCAGCGGAGGCCTGGGGAGAAATGCTCCAGAAGCATGTCTTTAGAATGCAAAGCATGTACAAACATACTGAAAAATATGGCCCTTGTAACTATGCATGAACAAATTGTTCTGTGAGCTTGTAATGACATTCAAATGCACAATAAATTCTTTGAAATATTATACTTTGCGAAATATGCACTGTAATGACTGTATTCTGTGAAACAACTTTACTGTAATACTGCACAGACATGCAAACACTTTATACACTTCTCATAATCCAGATATCTCTGATTAATATAATAATTACGTGCTTAGCGCAAATGCGGTAATTTCCTGTTATTTTTATTAATTGTATGCAATTCAAACTTTATTTCAAGAATTTTCTGTAGTAATTTGAATATTTTATCAATATCATTTAGAACATTCTATATGCCTGTGTTTCATATTTTGCGAATAAGAAATAGAGCTGAGCAAGTTTTAACATCTGAAATTCATTTCTGACCTGTTTTGTGAAGTATGCACATTGCAGGGTGTGACAAAGGGAAATACCATCAACCCAGCTAGCTGGAATTTTATATGTCATTTGAATATTAATATGATGTATATAGAAGTATGACAGAGAGAGAGAGAGAGATACTGCCAGCGCAGCTGTCTTGAATTTTGTAAATGGTTATGTGTCATTTGTGAATATCAACATAATTCATATGCTTGTGTTACAAATGTATTAGAATTGTATGTCATATAAGATGGTTTGTACAGATGTGTGATGAAGAGATTTTGTAGAAGTACTGAGCTTAAAAGATGTATCCACAGTGTACACTACTGGAAAAGAACAGAAATATATATACAGTATTGTAACCATGTAAATATATATGTTTTAACAGTGGGACTTGGCACATAGAAGGTTAACTTGCAAAACTTCAGAAAAAAAGTTGAAATTAAATTATTTTATAACCACATAATAAAAGAGATATTAGTTTTCAGTTTCAGTGCAGCAGGAGATATAATGTCCTGAACTAGAAGTTTTTTGTATTGTTTTTAAATGTGGAGGAATGTAAATTATTTTACTACTTCCAGAATTTGCCAAAAGATTTAAGGTCTATGTGTTTTCGCAGGTAGATGCTAAAATCAGTGATTTCACCTGGGATTGTCAGATGACAAGAAGTGATATCATGCTGCAAGTATCCCAGCAGCAATATTTGAGATATTAATTTAAGAACTCTCTGAGAGAGAGATGGCATTTTGTATTTTGTCTTTGACCTGACAACATCAGCTGGAAAACCCAGTCACCACATCTGTCTTGCCTTGCTATGAATAATTAAGTCTACGGTACAGTAATTTCTTATATATACAGTTTGGAATATAGTGAAGAATAGCTTAGATGTTTTCTTTAATTATTTGAGACTGTCCTGCAATGCTGTTTTAAATATTTCTTGAAATTTTGAACTCTGAAGTAACTGTGATTGTTTACTGAGTATTTTCTTGTTCTTTTATTATTTATTATTAAATATATTTAAACCTTTTATGGCTGCTCTTAGACTTATTATAAGCTCTTAGAGTACTTGCATATTTATTTGGTAACACTGTGTGGGCAACTCCTTAAAGCCTTGCCCTTGGTCATACTACCATTTGGATTAATAGTAATATTACACAGTAAGATTGGACACCCTTTATTAAGGGCCTTAAAGTAACTGATAAGGAGTTGGCTGGTGGCAGTGATAACTACCTTGTAGTCCGGGCAAAAAGAGGCATAGCTAGTAAACCTGTACCAGCTTTTCCCAGCTGTGTGTGTGTGTGTGTGTGTGTGTGTGTGTGTGTGTGTGTGTGTGTGTGTGTGTGTGTGTGTGTGTGTGTGTGTGTGTGTGTGTGTGTGTGTGTGTGTGTGTGTATGTGCCTGTGTGTGCGTGTGTGTGTGTGTGTGTGTGTGTTTATGTATAAATCAAACCTTAAAGTGTGTGTGTGTCAGCTACTTGGGCAAGGACATGAAGCACTGGTTAGACAGAGATGGTGCTGGAGGTCTTGGCTTGGCCACTCAGCTGGGATCGCAACTGTATAGCTGTGCCAGTTGGGAGTCTTACTGGGGATCTGGAGAAAGAGGGAGAAACCAGCCCCAGACTAACTGTAGTCCCTGTGTGCTCTTAAGTGAAATTGCACTTCACTGTGTGTGTACTTGTTATCCTCCCAGCATGTACATCCCCACTGTTGCCAGTAATGAGGATTAAGCCTCCTTGATTACTGGGCCAGTTCTGGACCATCACACAGGGCAGATTCACTGCTTTTTTTCCTCCAGTTTCAACTGGGTGCCCCCCACGAGCTCAAACTGTATAATTCCATCCTGACTTCAAGTCCCTTAGACATCCCGCTTCAGACACCATGTCACTTGTCCCTCTCTAACATAGATGACAAGTAGGTGGGGTATTTTTAGATGCTTTAATACAGAGAAACACATCAGGATGGATAGCAGCATCATAAAATACAAACAAACTGGTTAACAGACAGTCCTTACATACATAACATGCTTGCATCTCAACAGCTAACTACAAAATGGCAGTCAGACTTGCACATGCTCAGTATTTATACACTTGTGCAAGCCTTTGATTGCTTCTTAAAGGTACATACACACACATTGATCTACGATCACCATCACCATCATCATCATCATCATCAGCAACACCCACTCTACTACTGACTTCATCCATATTTATTGATACAGTTGAACTATTTGTTTTTGATGCTGACTCTGTAAAAGAAATCATTATAACACATTAATAATACTGCAATAACGTACAGTATAGCATAGTTACAATGGTGGGGGGGCACTTACCTTGAAATCTGCCTTCATTTTCATTAGCTGCTGATATACAAGGCTGATCTAATAATAATGAACTGTACATGTTTAATAATAAAATCATTTGTTACAATTCAGTGTTAAACATTTACAAGATGAGTACTTCAAACAAACATTCAGAAGCAGATGAATGCAAATGCTGCTGCAGACTTTGTTTTGATGGAACAGTGTCCACACCAACTGTAATTATTCCAGTTGCACCATCTTCTATATCAGAGCCACCTCCCACAAATGGACAGAAGGAAGTCATCATCTGGTATTAACTTAATAAGATTTGGAGCCCCCCCCCCCCACCCCACCCCGTAGTGGTCTTGCAAATTGCATTCTGTCTGGCCTTGCTTCTAGTCCATCTTACCATATCATTCACCTTTTCTTTCACTGTGCCAGAGATCTGTTTCTGCTTCCAAGTGCATTCATTTCAACAAGTACTTGGCTCCTTGCTTTGCTCCTTTCGGCTTGCCTGGAGATTTTGAAATGCATTGAGAAAAAATAAATAAATGCCATTTCATGTAGTCAGCCATCAGTCTGACATTACTATCACGACAGACAAAAAACACTGCTGTTACCTACTAAGAGGTTACAGTCATAAATAAAAATGACAGTAAAGAATATGAAATGAGTAATCTGTCCAGCAAAGTCTGTAAATGTATTAGTTATTTTCAAATATTACTAGTGCTGACTGCATGTAATATAGTTAGAAATGAAAGCAGCGGTTGCTTTGCTTTGATGATAACCTGCAAGTACTCTTTCAGAGAGCAAGTTCTTTTACTGCATTAATGTACATTAAACACAGTTGGGCAGAAAAGGAAATTCACACTTCCTTGAATTGTTACATTTCAACATGTGCCATTCAGGTTTTCAACAGGGATATGTGAATTTTCTAAAACAAAAGATAGACCCGCATTCATAATTTCCACTACCTTACACAATGCAGGAGAATATTTCACTACTGAATTGCAATAATACCTACATGTATACATTTTGCAGTTACAATTTCTCAGAATAAGGCATAAATGAAAATGAATACAAGGAGTATACGATGTGTATTTGTGGAATGCAGTCAAATACAGGCAAACAAGATTACCCTTCTCTCTTTCATTTGTAGCTGATGAAGAAATCCATTATAATTCTCAACAACAAAAGAGGAGTCATGAGGCTGGTAGAAATTTCTGGTAAGTGTAACAGGTGTCTTTCCATAACATATTTATTACTTAAGTAACCATAGCAGAAATTATTAGACATAATTCAGGGTAGCATAAACAGTAATACAGCACTGCTTTTAAACCTGATTTTACTGGTAATCCTACAAATAACTGTTGTATTACCTTTGCAGCTGAAAGGAATAAAAAAGATGATAAGAAAAGATTTAAGGAAAATGTGATATCTCTTCATGTTTAAGCATGATTGACTACAGTAGTTAAATATTTATGTCATGTTTGATAACTCTGTACAGTAAAATATGCTTGAAATGTATGGAACTGAAACCCAAAACCATTTCAATAATCCTTGGTGGTGGTACTGCAGTAGCGTTGTCACCTCACAGTTAGACGCTGTCCGGTTCGATTCTTAGCTAGAGCATCTTCTGCATGGAGACATGCGTGAATGGGCATACCTTCATTGAAGGTTGTGCATCAGGGCTGGTAAATCGGCACCTAAAAATCAACTACCAATTATTAGCGGACCAGCATTCTGCTGTGGCGACCCCTAACCGGGAAAAGCCGAAAGACACAACAACAACAATAAGTATGCAATAAGTATGCATAAGCACTACTCTTACACATTGTAGAAAGTTACTAGGCTAATGGACCCAGGGCCCTTATAAGCCTAGCCAAGTTCAATCCATATTCCCAGGGATGTCTGGTTCAAGCAAACACTAAAATCAGCACCTATTTCCCCTGTCCAAGAGGGACATAGGTGGAACCCAATGGGTGAATTTCCGGTTACCCATCCAATCATCCAAATTATGCTTAAATAGGGCCAATGAGGAGCTTTGTTTAACATGAATAGGAACCTTGTTCCAAAGGTGGGGCAACCTCTGTGAGACAAATCTGTCTCTCCAGCTAGTTTTGTTGATGTCACATAGCTTAAGGTCCTTTGAGTGAGTGACCTATGTGCCATTTGACTTGCTAATGTGCAACATTTCCATTAAAGCTGGGTCAGAGATTGCTCTATATGCAAGGCACAGGTCACCTCTGAGCAGTCTGTATGACACAGAGTAAAGTGACATTGATTTCAGTCTGTCCACATAAGACAGATGTTGAGGACCCTGAATTTTCTTTGCAAGGAACCTTTGTTGTCTTTCCAATTGCTGCAGGTATTTGGAAAGGAGCATACCAAAGGGAGCATTGTACTCTATTATTGGCTTGATGAGGGAAGAGTACAGGGGGTTATAACCTCTTTTTTTTCTGGAGGCAGTGCCCTTATTTATGAGATGAGCAATATAAAATGCCCTTCTTATCACTGTAGAGACATGGTGATCAAAGTTAAGGTTGCTGACAACCTGTGTGTCCAGATCTCTCACCACTGACTGTGTGTTCGGGGTATTGCTACTGATGTTGTAGTTTGCAGGAACATCACCCTTACTGAAGGGGAGAATAGTGAATTTTTTTGCATTAAGATTAAGACCATGACTTTGCCATCAGTCATTAGTTTGTGTAAGACTTTGCAGGATGTTGACATCGCTGGGGGTTTCGATTATCACTCCCAGTTTGGAGTCATCAGCAAACTTTGTCAGCCACAGTCCTTTAGTTTTAGCCTGTACTTTGGAGAAGTAGATTCTGAATAGTAGGGGGTCCCAGAACTGATCCCTGTGGAACACCACTGGTTATGCGTCTGCTGGAGGAGGTGAAGTCCCCTATTTTCACCGTATGTGTTATATCAGTGAGCCAGTTTGCAACCCACCTGACAGTATATGGGTTGATACACAGCTGGGTGAGTTTATCAATGATGCCTGAGTGCGGAATTGTGTCAAAGGCATTGGCTAAGTCTAGGTAGGCTGTACGCACAGAATTGCCCTTGTCTAGGGCTTTGGTAACTGTTGCGAAGAAGTCCATCAAGTTTTACTAGCATGATTTCCCCTTGGCAAAGCCAAACTTGGTGGGGATGAATGTTTGGAGATTTCCTAAACTTTTGTTAATAAGGTCCATGATGATTTGTTGCATGGGCTTGTAGATAAGGCTGGTCAGGCTAATGGGTCTATAGTTTCTGGGGTCTGTGGATGCACCTCCTTTGTGCAAAGGGATGACGGTAGTTGTTTTCCATTCAACTGGAATGAAGCCAGTTTTTAGGCTGTGATTGAACAGCATGCTCATAGATGATGCTAATTCCTGTTTAGCCCATGTAGAACACAGATCAGGATGTTATCTGGTCCCATAGAGGATGTATTTTTGGCCTTGGAGATGGCATTTAAGACCTGCTTCTCAGAGATTAGGTGGGGGACAGGTGTTAGGGATGCTTTGGGATATATGTAGTGAAGACAGAGGAATAAAGTTTTCACTGAACCTCAATGCCAGCAGGTTTGTTATATCGACAGGTTCTATGTGTGTAGTCCAATTAACTACAAGTTCAGCACAAATCTGGGCCTTACCTTTGAGATTACAGATGTAACTAAAGAACATCTTTGGTTATCCTTAGCTAGTGATGAAGCTAATTTGGAAATGTAGTTAGCTTTGGAGGACTTCACTAGGAGTCTTATTTGCTTGTTTAAGTTGAGGAGTGAGTGTTTCCAGTTTTGACACCATTAATTCCTACTATTAAACAGCAATTTATTTATCCTATTATATAGCCTATGTATATAGCAATTGTTCACCAGGCAGGTTTGTTTTGCTTTAAGATCTTGCTTTGGTTCTATCAGGTACAGCAGAGTCAATACAATTGTACAGGTGCTTGTATAAAGTATTGGTGTATAACTAAGCAAAGATGCCTGTTCCATTAGTGGGGGGAGGGGTTATGAAGCTATTTATGCTGTCACGTAAGAGGTTGTAATTGGCCTTGGAGAAGATTTTAGTCTAGTTGTTGCTGGAGGGGGGGGGGTTGTGTTATAGTTACTTCTAGCGAGACTGATTCTCCCATGTTGGTGAGCATGAGGTCCAGGATGTTTATGCTCCTTGTGGATGTGTCAACCAGCAGGTCCAGGGCATTGGCATTAACGAAGTCCAGAAACCTTTGGCAAGTGAGTTAGAACATGTATAATTTTTCCAATCTATAGACGGGTAAAGTCATCCAAAACCAGGGTGTTTCTTTGTATCTTGATTAACTCAAGTAGATCTAAGTAGACTGAGTGGATGTCCTGATTCATGGAGGGGGCCCTATAGCTGGCAATGACCTGAAGAGGGGTCTTACCTGCAGTCAATTGCACCTGAGGTTATTCAAGGGAATTGTGCTGTTTAAGCAATCTAGATGTGTATTTATCTTTAATGAATATTGATACACCACCTCCTTTAGTTCTCACATCTTCAGTTTGTGGTCTGAACGTGTGGAGGGAAATGTAACCTGGTACCTGGTATAGCTGTGGTGCTCTCGCAGCCTTAAATCAGGTCTCAGTGACTGCACAAATGTTAGCATCTTCCAGGGTGAGTGCAGTTTCTGGTTTAGACTTCTAGCATTTAGCAGCATAACCTTGAGGTTGTTTTTAGAGGGTATTTTTATGTTGGGAATTTTGTTCTTGTGACATTGCCTAAAAAGGCACTATGGGCTTGGCAACAACCTTAGCGAGTAACCAAAAACCAAGGCATGACAGATGAAGACCATCTCTGGCAAAGCATTGAGGTCTGTCGACCATGTAATTCCAGGTACTGGATCCCCGTTGAATGACACCAGAAACTAAGCCAATTGTTGAAGTCAACTGTTTTTTGTTTGTATTGCGGTATCATCCTAGACAAAAGTAAAATGCTACTTAAGGCTAGGGACATACCTGCCTGAGACACATAATCAGAGAACTCAGTCATGTCTCTCTTCATATAGTCCATTGAAGTACATCTCAAGTTGTTCACACTGACATGGACTATGACTGAGTCACCACAGTGCCTGTTGTTGAGAGACTTGAGTGTGTGTGTGATGTAGTGGATCCTGGCACCTGACAAACAGTTGGCCGTGACTTTTTCCCTATCCAACCTGGTGAGAGGGACATCTGTGTGTCTCACAATGGAGTCATCTATGACTAAGATGTTTGTTTTTGTGTTATTCCTTAGAGGCTTGACTGGTGAGACACTGGTGTGTGATATATTATGTGTACTATATTCTGCAGAGGATGTATTATGTGAAGCGTGTTCGTGTTTGTATTTGGGAGGTCTCTGATGTTTAGTTAAGCTTCTTAATAGGACATCTACAGATGTAGGTTTATGTGTTGTTGGTTTGGTAGGTGCAGGAAGTGAGGTGTGCATGCTGACAACCTGCTTAGTATCAGATAAACTGACTGGTGAGTGGGAGAGCCTGGACTCTGGGTTCTTGATATAGAAGCATCTCTCACATAATGAATGTGTGTGGACTAGAAGAAGTGGGCTGTCAGTGTACATGAGGCAATTGCTACATTGTCTCAAGATGCCCATGTCAACCAGGCTGGCAGGAGAAACTGTGGAAAACAGTCCATCCATAATGCTAGGTAAGTTGATGTGGTCAGAAAACAGGGAGAGGACAGGAAGGACCAGGTAAAGTAGAGAATAAGAGAAGTGGACAAAAATACGAAGGGCTAGTGGATAGGATCTGTATTGGTACCTCAGAAGCTTTGCTGAATGTATCACCTGTCAATGAGGGACAATCATGAGAGCTTACCAGTTGAGCACCATCAGAGTACTAAGGGAAAATTAGCAGACAAAAATATTTGCGTCTATAACCACCAACTGTGCCTGCCGCTGCGCAGCAGTGCATAATGCACAAACGTGCTGCCATGTAGCAAACAAGCACAAACTGATCTAAACAAGTTAACCAATAAAAAAGCTCAAAACTGCGCCCTGTTCAAGCAAACTTCAGTCAGATGAGTTCTGATTGTACACTCCTGCCACTGTGGTGCAGGGGAACCCTCTCCAGCAAATGATAGCCTGATTTAGTGCTCAAGTTATACAAACAGAACTAAATTTAGCAGGTCTGAATTTAGTCGATGTGACAGCATACAAAGTGCAACAATTTCGAAAAAAAAGTTTAAATAAATAGTGATATGGTACAAGTGCAGTCCAAAGTGCAATATACAGTGAAAATTTCACTTAAGACTTGCAGAGATCAACAGATGGCTTAGATTTGCTTATGTAGCAAATAAGAGCAATCTGATTTGAGCAAATTAACCAATAAAAAAGCTCAAAACTGAGCCTGTTCCAGCAACCTTCAATCAGATGAGTTCTAACTGCACACTCCTGCCACTAGGGTGGAGGGGAACCCTCTCCAACAAAAGATGGCCTGGTTTAGTGGTCAAGTTATACAAACAGAACTAGATTCAGCAGGTCTGACTCTAGCCTATACTACAGCAAACAAAGTGCACCAATTTCAGAAAAAAAAAACAGTTCAAATAAACAGGCACAATAAACCTTCAACCAGCAATTCCTAGCTCAGAAGGTCAGAAGCTACTATCCCCTCCCACAAGAGTGTAGACCACAAACCTTCTTAATGTAAGATAACAGGCCTGAAGCCCAAGAGTTTAAACCAGAGCTAAGACACTTTTAGAATAACAGATACCCTGAACCTTCATCTAGCAATTCCCAGCTTAGAGGAATGTAAGCTACCTCTCCTGCCACATGAATGTAGACTACAAACCTTCTTAATGTAAAACAACTGCCTCAAGCCCAAGTGCTTAAACCAAAACCAATAGGCTTAGAATAATAGTTACAATTTAATCAGGCTACTAACATGCAGGAATAAATGCAGAAGAATAAATGCAAATGAACACTTTTAAGAACAAGCAACAAAATCAAACTAAAATAATAAAGTAGAAAGAAATGCAAATACAGTAAAAGCAGCTGAATAAAGTGCATTTTTTAGGTTAAGTGGGAAGGAAGGAAAGAGAAGATATAGCAAGTTTGAGAAACTAAGGGGGTGGGCCTTCCCAAATGATCTCTCTGTACTCAGTAGAATGAGTTGATGAGATGGGACTAAGAGGAGTGTCCAAAATCAGATTTATAGTAGAGATGTGCAACTCAAAAACCATCAAGTTTAAGAGCACAACGACAATCAGGCAGGTGGGATGGAAAACTATAATGCACCACAGATCAGCAATATTCAGGCAGAGTACAGCAAGCAGGCCAAACAAACACTTCAGCTAAATGGAGATATTTCGAACTAAAAGAGAAATACTGTTTCTCAGCTCCTTCCACTAACTAACTGATGTTATTCACTGTTTGCAAAGGAATTCTTTGCTAACTTTTCTAACAGACCATAGCCAAGACCTCTTAAAACTCCAACAGAACAGAAAATGTAAAACAAAACAAATGTAATACAAGAATAAGATATAAAATAGAAGTGACCAAACCTTAAATAAAAGCTTTAATTCAAAATACAATGCATCCCAGGATCAGCAATATTCAGGCAGAGTACAGTAAGCAGGCCAAACAAGCTGGTCACTTACCTCAGTGTAGATTGGTTAAGCACTTCCTCAATCACTACCCCACTTGTATGCATAAGCACTTCCCACATACAACTGAACTTCAATAAAGATATTTCTCTGAATCATTTATTGACTTGATATCTTGCATTACAACAGTATTGTGTGGATTTATTGTGCTTTTTCCTATTTGATCTCTCCCCATTCCTTTTTCCTCTTTTATTTATTGTTTTGCTTATGTGTTACTTTTTAATTTGTTGTTTTGCTTCTCTCCCATTTCATTTTTCTTTTATACAGGTTCAAATACCTCAGAAGCAGTCCAGGCATGTTACCTCTCAGGATAGAAATAGATCATCCTCTGCCATCCGTTACTGTCGTTGCAGGGTCAGAGTGAAAAGTGGAGGCACCGGTCCTTGTACAGCATGGCATGGCAGCCTAGAAAGTCTTACTGAATAGCAGATTCAGAGTTTGGTTGAGGACAAACTGGGAGAGGTAGTAAAGAGAAGAATTATGCCATTTGAATCCTCTCTTTAGTGTGTACAAGACACAGTTGGTTCCCAACTCAATGCCAACACAAGCCCCTACCCTCTCAACTTCAGGGACCTCCACTGCAACATCATCTGGCAGTGGGAAGAGCTTGATGCTCTATGGACTGGGAACATAGATGAGACTTCCTCAGCCCTTCTTCCCTTACCATTTCTCCTACATTGTCTTCCCTAGTTCCCACTCACACTACCCTCTTATGAAAAAAAAAGCTGAAAAATGGGGGGGGGGGGGGTTCTATCCCCTAACAGAAACATAGTACACTTCTTCACCTTCCTCCTCCAGCCCAAACCCTCTTGATGTTCCCCTTGCATGTTCCCCTCTATGGTTGTCTACCCTTTTTCAATTTGTCCTATTACCCCCTTTCTATTCTTTAATAACATCATCAGGGTATCTACAAAAGAATACCCCTATATGAAACTGCTTTAACCCCTTTATTTAAAAAAAAAAAAAAAAAGCATGACTGCTCTTAGCTATGTATGCCCACAATATGTCAATGCACATCTTATTTACAATACTGTGAAATATTTCACACATATGAAAAGATGACCTTTATACAATTTACGTATTTATAAAAAAGGGTGGGATTATAGAATTTGCTTCATGCTTCCATATTCAATGCAACTACATTACACTGATCTTATTTGCATATCCACGTAACACTGCTGTTAGTGGATGCATGCTACACAACTGCACAGCCTCGGACTATGAGTACTACACTGTCTCATTCTAAACAGCTGATCAACTTTCTGTCCTTGGATGATCACCTCCCACCCACCAATGGTTTACTAACTACCTGTACAACAGGCAGCAATCAATAAAATGGTAAGGATCACTCTCTCCATAACTATCCAATATCATAGGCATTCCTCAAGGAACCATCCTTCGTCCTTTGCTTTTAAATGTTTTCATCAATAATCTTCAAACTTTCCCTTGTAAGGCTTCCTTGTTTCATGACTCTACAGTTATCTGTTCCTCTCATAGCCTGACACACCTGCAGTAAATAACACAAGAAGCTTTCATTTCTATTGAGATCTGGCTTAGTAATGCCCAACTCTTTCTTAACCCTAAGGAAGCCAGTGTGTTGATAGACCCAAGTTCAAGATTCACTCCTGAAACAACACAGAAATTGAAGTGGTCCCTCACTCCAAACTACTAGGTGTGATAATAGATGAGACTCTCTTGTTTGAGCTACACATCCAAAAATAACATCAATAAAACCTTCAAGAAATTTGGAATGCTTTAAAAGTGTAAACACTTTCTGAATACATCTAGTA
The DNA here is from genome assembly GCF_019279795.1 of Protopterus annectens. Classification (NCBI taxonomy): domain Eukaryota; kingdom Metazoa; phylum Chordata; order Ceratodontiformes; family Protopteridae; genus Protopterus; species Protopterus annectens. Next base: position 1,415,319,412 of record NC_056745.1, read on the forward strand.
AAACCACTCTTGCCATGGCTTACATCTTGCATATAGCTTTCCTGGGTTGAATGATACATACTCAATACAGTGCTTATTAAAATTGAAGCCACTGAATAGAAAATATTTTTGGTGTTTATATGTGATGGTTGTTATGGTTGTAGTTCAATGCAATGTGTTTTCTGTTCTATCATACTATATGGTAGCCAGGTACTTTAATGAATGAATTGACTGTTTAGTTAGTTGTAGATCAGTCTTTGAACCACAAGATGGTGTTGTTTCTAAAGATATGTTTCAGTGATGCAATTTCCTTTTGGGTCACATGATTTAATGGAGGGTTATTTAAACTGTGTCTTAGCTTTGCTCTTGTCTGAAGAGGGACGTTTTAATAAATATGTATGAAAGCACTTACAACATTTAAAATTTAGTGTCTGACTCTTGATTTACCCTTCTGCTTCTTCCTAGAACTTGTATTTCTTCAAAAGGCCACAACCTCTCATAACTACAACATATAACTGCCCAAAACATCATTAACAAGCTCACTGCTTGTCCTGCTCTTAGCTCTGTTCTACAGAAATATTTTTCCAAATGACCTCTCAGATCTCAGCATAAGCAACTCCTCTCACTACTTAAACCCAGTAAATCATACGGTCAGAATCTCTACTCCTACGCTATAGCTAAAATTTGGAACTCTGTATCACTAACCGTTAGAATAAACCCCAACTTTCCTACCTTCAAGCGCTCTTTAGAATAATTTTTATCCAAACCTTGGATCTGCTCCTGCTCTAATTCTATCATCTTATCCTCTCATTACCTGGTCTCTTCTTGCTACTAATACTCTGAATGCCTACCTGTTTCCATAGCTCTAGCTCCTGACTCACCATTCTGGCTTCTGCCTTTAATATAAACTCCTTTCTCATTATTAGTCATCTCATCTTGTTCCTACATAGCCGTCTATTCTTTGAATCCAGTTCATCTTATGTTTGTTGCCGAATACTGCTCCTTAATAATATGCATTTTAATATTTCTAATGTCTATCTTAATAATTCTTTTTACTTTTTAATATAAACTGTTACTACTCTTATGCACTATAATTATGTCAAAATGATGTACTCGGGTCTATATTATATATTCGAAGTTTATGAGCGAAGTTTGAAACTTTGAAAATATAATAAAAAAATAATAAAAAAAAAACTTACCTTAACGCTCTGAGAAGGGGGCATGCCACTCTGCACCCCACCCACTTAAATATACCAACTCCGAGATTGCACTTCAGTGAAGAAAAGGGACATTTTCCTATTCTGCGCTGTATAGAGCCATTGCTTTTAACCTTTGAACTTTTCAAAGTTCGATCATATGGCGTCGACCATATGACATTCAAAGTTTGAAAAGTTTGAAAAATTAATAGGGACCCTTTTGCTCTATGGAATCTGCTGAAAATTGATACCTTTAGCTCAGTCTTACTTTCCTAGTAAACAAAGGTCAATAAAAATAAATAGTAGAGCACACAGTGACAATGCCCACAGTCCTCCCACTACAATGTTGACTCAGCTTTTTTCTCTCTGTTGTACTGAGAAGAGAAACAAGTATATCTATCAGCTGGTCAGAACACTATAGTCTTCTCTAAAGACCTATCAGAGATCTGTAACTCCACAGTAATAAGCTAAGGATGACCACACTTGTCCTTCCTGAGCAATTATGTTTCGTCCAAGCTCAGTGGACTTACCTGCTCTACATATAGTGCTAGCTGACAGAGAAGCACTGGTTGTTTTATGGGTAGCTAATACAGGAAAGAAGTGGAATAGACCCACTTGGCACAGCCTCAGTAAGCTTGGTTGTGATCACTGTAGTACTCGAAATGTATTCCTTTTGTGGAAAATGTATACTTGGAAGTTCATTCACAAAGCTTTCTATACACCGCATGGCATTATATGTTCTGTCCCTCCCCCTCAATTGGCTTGAATGTTGCAGGCATTGCATAATGCCTGAGACCTCAATATGTTTTACAAAATCACATGTGATACTATCTTAAATGTTGCTGCAGTGGGCTAATGCAGAGAGTCCTTGTATCAAGGGTGCACAGTTCAAATATGTTTCCTCCCTTCATTATTTTACTTTTTATGTACAGTTAATGGTATCTAGTAGTATCCCACACCTTTTATTTAATGTACCTTTATGGTACTCCATAGTTAGTATTCCTGGTAGCCAGTGTTTCCCCACACCCAAATCCCACAGTGATTAAGTGATGTTAAGGCGTGAGTATTATAAGGTAATCCCTGGTGGCCAGTGTTCCCTCCATACCCAAATCCCCTTAGCAATTAAGTGCCATTAGGAAACAAGTGTTATAGGGCGATCCCTGGAGGCTAGTGTTCCCACCACCCCCAATGCCCATCATGATTAAGTGCCATTATGGCATGAGTATTACAGCTATTGTTGTCTCCACTCTAATCCTTACAGTGTTTAAGTGCCCTTAAGGCAGAAGTACTATACAGTAATCCCTGGTAGCTTTTGGTCCCTCACCTTGCAATCCCCTTATTGATTAAGTGTCATTAAGACACTAGTGTTATAGGAAAATACCTGGTAGCTAGTATTCCCCCATCCCCATATAACAGTTATCCCTGGTGGCTAATATTCTCCCCACCCTGATCCTGGTAATGATTAAGTGACTTTAGGGCAGAAGTTTTCTAGAGTAATCCCTTGTGGATAATGTCCTCCACCTCACAATTCCCAAAGTGATTAAGTGTCATTAAGACACTACTGTTAAAGAATAATACAGTCCCCCCATCCATGTATTACAGTTACCCTAGTGGCTAGTGACCCCCCACACTCAATGCTGTAGACTGTGTTCATTAATATAGGGGTGTGTGGCAGTGTGACAGCCACCACAACTCACACTCAGACACATATACACATCAAACAAGCAAACAAACACACACACAACCCCCTATCCATCCGATCACACTCACAAACTTATTCATTCACACACATGCATACAGACATAGACAGACAGGCAGACAAACATACAAACCCACACGCACTCTATCAAACCTCCTCAATAACCCCCTTACGATATCACTCAGGCAGACACACACACTTACGCACACAGACATGGACACACACACACACACACACACACACACACACACACACACACACACACACACACACACACACACACACACACACACACACACACTCACACACACATGCATGAGCACACGCTTGCACACACACACACACACAAACACAAACACAGACACAGATCTCTCACTCTGCCAAACCACTAAACTCCCCAGTACTTGCCTGTTCTGCAATGGCTGAACACAGCCTTTTGGTATAGTTCACTGCCATGAAGTATTAGGAGCAGCCATGCATATCTACACAAGGCAGAGTGATTCTTTCCTGGAGCAGTTCTGAGGGAAAAAAAACACATGGCTAGTTAGCATATGCCTCTCCTCTGGACTGGCTCATTAGTAGTGGTCATGCATAACCAGAAAAGAGCACATCCACAAGAATGCCTAAGGAGGTATTGCACGTCCTTTTGCAAAAACACCATGTTATGGTCATCTCTGAATTCCAAAAGGTGACCTCACTGTACTTCCACCTTCAACAAATCTGCCCTATGAACTTTCCTAATTTACAATAGAAATATTGTAGAACAAAATCATTGCTTCTATAAGAAATGCTGCCATTAATCCAACATTATCCAATATATATCTCACTTTAAGGAGTTGTGCCCGCTTACAGTATTAGGCACCTTAGTGCAAAGCTACCTGCATGTCTCAATTCATCATTCCTCCTTATCTGAAAAATTCTGATCTAACCCCTAAATAGCATCCATTAGGGACTCATTAGTCATACAGAATAAAAAATTATGATGCCCCTTTTTTATTTTACTGTAGACATTTAGAACAGCTGTGATATCCTGTGGATTATGGTTATATGCCAAGTAAAATAAAGTTCTGCAGAGACTCCCTAACCACCCTTCGCTTCTTTATTATTCAGGCAGTAAAATCTATCAGCTATGCAAACTCCATGTCACCCTTAAATATCAAAATGAAACAATCATGGGCTACTGATTTTCAAACTGCACCCAAGTCTGGAAGACCTACAAGAAATTATTAACTGAATGACATCGAAGTACAGAAGCCATGCTCTTACATTTTTCACCCTGACAACCAATAATGCCGGGGGCTAATACATCTCCAATCTGAAGAGCACCCATGGATCTCTACAACTACAAGTCAGTCTTGCTATATTCTCAAATTATGCCACAATGAATGACCAGAAACTCCATCCCTCCTGTGTTACATCTGGAAATACTATGAGCATGTATTACTTCTTCCATCTTCTTCTTTCAGCTTTTCCCAGTTAGGGGTCGCCACAGGGGAACTCTGGTCCGCTAATGATTGGCAGAATATTTTTTACGGGTGCCGAGGTGCCAGCTCGACACCCAACCTTCAACGAAGGCATGCCCATTCTACGCATGTCTTTCGAATGCCACTTGACCATGAGGAGGACATGCAGACTCCACACAGAAGGTGCTCCAGCTGAGAATTGAACGGGAGAACCTCTTGCTGTGAGGCAACAATGCTACTGCTGCTCCACCGCGGCTTCTATGTATTATTTCTCTTCCATGAATTTCCTGTATAACTCATTTATGACTTCCACCTTGAACCAGGGGATATTTTTAGTACAAAATCAGCAAAGGCAAACTTTACCATATTTGCACATTATCTTCCACATGAGCCTGTTCCAGAAGTATAAGCTTATCCCTATATGCACATTAAAACATACCTGGTTTTGGAAACTACTTGCAGGCGGGCACATTATAATGCAACCTGCTCACCAATGCATTATAATACAGGCCGCTCACCAATGCATTATAATGCAGCCCGCTCACCAATGCATTATAATGCAGTCTGCTCCACCAATGTTTTTGTCAGTGTTTTACAGCATACCCACATTCCTTTCAACAACTGTGGAAGAATTATGGATAAATCAAAAACAGTGTGTGGGGGGGGGGGGTGACAAAGGCTCAAAATCAGAGACAAATTTTAAATATTACTCTGATAAACTTTGAAAGTTGTTAGGATAATATGATTTGTATTAGCATGCGTATTATGAAGGATATGAAGTTTGAAATGCATATGTCTAGCATTATGTATTGACTTCAGTCTTCAATGATTTGCAAAAAAAATACACTAATTTTATAAGGAACAGACCAAAATTTATGAGGCAAAAATCAAGACATTCTGTGAAATTCAGAAAATTTGAGAGACATGCATGCACACCACTGGTATAACTTTAATATTATTCAACTAGCACATCTCAAGTCAACCATCTAAAGTTGTATAGTTTCTTACAATATGACCCTTGCAAGGAAAGAAAAGGAAGTGGAGGGCAGCTAATCTTCATTGCATATCTTTACAGTTCAGTCAACAATCATAGCTGGAAGATCTTCTTGTTTACCTGGTTTCATTCTGTTCATCATTTTGGAATGCCTTTGCCTTTTTAATGTAGTTCCTTTTTTTGCTTAAAGTTGTATCTTCAATCCCATCACTATCCTTCTAAACATTAATGACAGACTGGGAAATATCCTTTAGAGTCATCCCACTAATTTAACACAGCAAACTTGCAGTCTTTGTAAGCTTCCTGCAGAAGCACTATTTTCATATCTAAGCTGCATGTAATGGTAATGTCACTTCACAATTCTTCCATTTATTTATTGATTTCACATAATTACTGATTGTATTCCTCATCATTTCAAACATCCAGCACTTGTCTGTGGTTTAAGTTTAAAGTTCTCCTGACTTTTTAGTTAACTCCAGGGCTTTTTCTGTTGTCCAATCATTTTCTTTTGAAATAATGGAAATGGTTTTACCAGCAAGTTTTGTCCGTGGGCTTTGTTATTGTCAGAAGAATGAGAAGCAGAGAACCCTTCTGCTTGCTGATTCACTCTCTGTTGGGTAAACCTTTTCTGCTTCCTACATCGCTTGATCAGTCTGTCTGGAATTTTTTACTGTTCAGTTAAAAAAAGTTTGTATTTATACAGATACCTGGCTGTTATTACATTGCTAAAGTGTTTCTTAGTATCTGATTTAGTGTTTTACTCTGCTTTTATGCAAATTTGCTGCTGTTTTCTCAGTTTTCCAGCTAGTGGTTGGTCAAGTGTTCGCTTGTAAGAGCCACTGGCAGTAGCTTTTGTTGCAGATAAATTGTTCGTACATGCTGGAAGTAGACAGTATTGGCCAAATTCCTAGGTTATTTTATATCAGATCTTTCATTTCCTCTGTTGGAACAAACAGCAGTCACCCCACACAGAGCTACACAATGCTGTCCTAGTTAGACCCCAGCTCTTCCAGTATTAAATTCTCTACAAATTAATGGAGCCATTCTCACACCCAATAAGAGAATGTAGCAGTATTCCTACACGGTTTACTTACTCAGATTATGCTCAGTACTATTTTAGATGACCCTGAACTATTTTTCAACTTATCTTTATTATTTTTTCCTCTACTATAGTATGAATATGAACCATTTTAAAATAAATTCTTAAATCACATTCCTTTAATATTACTTTATCCTTGTATAGTCTAAACACACGCTCTCAATTAACAAATCCATCAGTTACAGTCCTCTAAAATCAGAAATTTTTTTTCCATTGAACTGCTTACTTAAAACGTTTTCTTAAAATCCAAAAACACCAAGTTACTCCACTGTATTCTTGGACTAAAATGTAAGTTCAGCCATCTTTTTCACCCACCATTGTCAGCCTCATAGCTCTAAATATACCCAGCGAGTGTAAGAATTGCCTAATGATAACAGACTGTGAATTATTGCTTAGCTCATTGCTATCTATATGTGAGAGGTGTGACTATTTAACCAAACTGGAGGTCTCCCTCTCACTAACAAACACAAACTGGGAACAACACACGCAATCACACATAAACACACACACGCACCACCAGTACCACCACGACTACTGCATTCCACCCAAATTCACAGTAAACTGCTATACACTGATGATATTAAATAGTTCCTGTCTAAACCTACAACACCTAGTAAATCTAAGGGACATCATAAAAAACACAACATCCTGTGATGCCACACAACTAGCCCAGTAATCAAGGAGCCTCAATCCTCACCACTGGCAACAGTGGGGAATGTCCACACTGGGAGGATGACAAGTACATACACAGTAAAGTGCAATTTCCCTTAAGAGAACACAGAGACCACGGTCAGTCTGGGGCTGTTTTCCCTCTTTCTCCAGATCCACAATAAGACTCCTCACTGGCACAGCTATCGAGTTGAGATCTCAACTGAATGGCCAGGCCAAGACATTCAGCACCTTCTCTGTCCAATCACTGCTTCTTGTCCCTGGCAAAGTAGCTGACACACACATAAACACACACACACACACACACACACACACACACACACACACACACACACTTTGAGGTTTGATTTACACACAGACACACACACACACACACACACACACACACACACACACACACACACACACACACACACACACACACACGCGCACACACGGGAAAGGCTGGCACAGGTTTACTAGCTATGCCCCCTTTTGCCACCAGCCACTACTTATCAGCTACTTTAAGGCCCTTAGCAAAGGGTGACCAGTCTTATAGTGTAATGTTACTAGTAATCCAAATGGTAGTTTGATCAAGAGCAAGGCTATTAAGAGTGGCCTGCACAGTGTCATGAAATAGATATGCAAGTACTCTAAGAGCTTAAATATCTTTAGACAAACCAGCCACAGTTACCAGGTTTAAGTATATTTGATAGTAAATAACAAAAGAACAAGATAATACTCAGTAGACAATTGCAGTTACTTCAGAGTTCAAATCACAGGAAATATTTAAAACAGCATTGCAGGACAATCTAAAATAAATAAAGAATAAATTCTAAATTATACTTCACTATATTCCTAACTGTACCTAAAAGAAATTACTGTACCCTAGTTAACTTACTTACAAAGCCAGGCAAGATAGATGTGGTGAGTGGGTTTTCCAGCTGATGCTGTCAGGTCAAAGACAAAATACAAAATGCAGAGTCTCTCTCTCAGAGAGTTCTTAAATTAATATCCCAAATATTATTGCTGGGATACTTGCAGAATGACATCACCTCTTGTCATCTGAGTATCCCAGGCAAAACCATTGATGCAGCTGTAGCATGTAGCATCGATCTGCAAAAACACATAGTCCTTAGATCTTTTGGCAAGTGGTGGAAGTTGTAAAACAATTTACATTCCTTCACACTTACAATACAAAAAACTTCTAGTTCAAAACATTATGTCTGCTACTGCACTGAAAGTGAAGGATAACATCTGTTTTGTTTATAGCCCAACCATAAAGTAACTCAACCTCAGCCATTCTTCTGAAGTTTCAGTCTCCCTTATTAAAATACATACATCTAAAAAGTTACAATAGTGTATAAAAATATCTCTTCAGCACACGTCTATACAATATTACATGCAGTTCTAATACATTTGTAGCACAGGCATATGAATCATATTGCTATTCACAAATGACACAGAACCACTTTCTAAATTCCAGATAGCTGGGCTGGCAATATCTCCTTCTGTCACACGTCTATATAATTCAGATTAATATTCACAAATGACATATAATTGTTTACAAAATTCCAGATAGCTGGGCTGGCAGTATTTCCTTTTGTGACATACCTGCTAGAACTAGCACTGTAAAAGGTCACTAGGTAATTAACCAGTCCATAACTAGTGTACCAGATACCTTCCTGAGAAAACTGTTCTAGTGATTGGTGACTCCATTGTCCAATGTACTGACTCAGCTCTCTTAAGGCTGGATAAAGAGAGTATGGCAGTCATTTGCCTTTTAGAAGCCAAGAACTTCAACATGTCAAGGACTCTGAAGTCCTTGAAGCCTAAAATATATGTTTATGATATGGTCCATGTAGTTGTGGTACTCCTGGCACATGAAGCTCTGAAGGATATGCAGCCATATATGACTAAGCTCTCCATGCATGTCAAATATATAAGTAAGACCCTGTTTTTGACCAGGATCCTTCCTTCTCCTTGAAGTGATGTCAAAGTACATGGAAAAGATGCTTAGCTTCAACAGCTTGCTGATAGCTGGTGTCATTTTCAGGGTATCAATTATGTGTTAGCCTGGGTGGAGATGCCAGAGTCTCTCTTGCTTTGCTAGGAATGGCTTCTACCTCCAGTTACAGTGTGTCTTATACTAGCTAAAGTCTCTGCTGCTACCATAATACTAAGTTTTAGGCAGAGCCTGTGATGACCCACCACTGGACCAGTAATCAAAGAGTCTGAATCCTCAGCACTGGCAACAGTGGGTGATGTACACTGAAAGGATAGCAGGTACACACACACACACACATTATTTTCTGATACAGCACTCTGCATCAAGTGCAATTTTCCTTAAGAGCACACAGAGACAACAGTCAGTCTGGGGCTGGTTTCTCCCTCTTTCTCAAGATCCCCAGTAAGACTCCCCAGTGGTACAGCTATAGAGTTGAGATCTCAGCTGAGTGGCCAAGCCAAGAACTCCAGCACCCTCTCTGTCCAGCCAGTGCTTTGTGCCCTTGCCCAAGTAACTGACACACACAAACTGTTTGAGGTTTGATTTAGACACACATACACGCACACACACACACACACACATGCACACATGCACACACGCACACACGCACACACATGGGTAAGGCTGGAAGAGGCTTACTAGCTAAGCCCCCTTTTGCCCAGAGTTTAAGGTAGTTATCACTGCCACCAGCCAACTCCTTATTCAGCTTCTATAAGCCCCCTAACAAACTGTGTCCAAGCTTACTGTGCATTATTAATATTAATGTAAATGGTAGTTTGACCCTTTAGGAGTGGCTTACACAGTGTCACCAAATAAATATGCAAGTACTCTCAAAACTTAAATATCAGCCACAATGAAATGTTCCAGTTTATTTAATAATAAATAATAAAAACAAGAAAATACTCAGTATATATTCACAGTGACATCAGAGTTCAAAACCACAGGAAATATTTAAAACAACATTACAGGACAGTCTTGAAAAAAACATAAACAAAAACATCTAAACTATGCTTCACCATATTTCTGACTATATCTAAGAGAGTTACTATACCCTAGAAACTTACAGAGCAAGGCAGATGTTGTGGTGAATGGTTCTTATCAGGTCCAAGAGAGAATACAGAATGCCCTGTCTAAGAGACTTTTTAAATTAATATCTCAAATATTAATGCTGGGATAGCTTGCAGAATGACATAATTTCTTGTCAGCTGACTCTATCCTAGGTGAAATCCCTACTGCGGGAATCTGGTTGTATTTAGCATCTACCTGTGAAAATACATACACCTCAGATTTTTGGCAGATGCTGGAAGTCATAAAACAGTTGCATTCCTTCATACTTTCAGAGGTAGTGATTAGTTCACTCCAAAGACAATACAGAAAGCTTCTCAGCACAGACATTATGTCTCTAGCTGCCTTTAAACTTGAAATATACCATATTTTATTGCATAGTCATAAAGTAATTTAATTTCAGCTATTCTTTCTGAAGTTAACCTCCTGTATTCCAGTTTCCACTGGTAAATATATATACATTTAAACAGTTACAATAGTGCATGTACATTTATTTTCTATTCCGGTGGGGCACACTGTGGTTATATTTCAAACAGAAGCACTTTATAAAATACACATGACATACAGTTCTAATGCAGTTGTAACACAAGCATCTTATTTAGAGCATGTTGATATTCACAAATGACATATAATTATTTACAAAATTTCAGATAGCTTTGCTGGCAACTTGAACACTCAAGCTAGTTTTTCAAGTGACCCTTTAGAAACATTGCTTGAGAGAGTTGAGACAATCTGGGAATACATTACCCCATACTCTATCTTGAGAACCCATCTATGTTGGCATTGCTAACCTCATTGCAGTGCTGCACAGTCATATCATATGCCTGCAACCCTAGGCTCCACTGTAGTAATTTGGAATTTTGCTAGCTGGCTCCCTATAGCCATAGACCCCCTCAGACTCCTCCTGCCTGCTACTGCAAATACTTAGCACCAGGGCCTCCCTATCATGGTAAGGTTTCATCATGATCACATGGTACAGTTTGTGCCCCTACCTCCTGTATAGCAGTTCTACCTTGTGGTTAACATCACTGACCTTCCTTACCACTTTGAAGGGTCCTTCCCAAGCTGCCTGCAGCTTGTTGTGTCTGACAGGAATGAGAACCATATCTTGCTGCCCCACAGCATACTCTCTAGCTTGAGCATTCCTGTCATACCAAACCTTTTTCTGGTGCTGGGCTTCTGACAGCCACTCCTTGGCCAAGCCCATGAGTACCCTGAGCCATGTTCTGAGGTTTAGGATATATGCCACAACAGACTCCTTGTGGGATTCACATTTACCCTCCCACTCATTGCAAATCAAATCTGGAGGCCCCCTCACCCAAGGTCCAAACAGCAGCTCAAAGGGTAAAACACCTGTCATGGGGCCCCTCTCTGTAAGCAAACAACAGATAGGGCAAATATTTGTCCCACTCCCTTTTAAACTGGTCTTTAAATGCCTGTAGCATGGTCTTTAGTGTAGAGTCTAACCTCTCCACAAGACCATTAGTCTGGGGATGGTAGTGGGTGGTCTTTAGATGCTTCAGCCCATAGTACTTCCGCAGAAAAAACAGCAGGTCTGACATGAAATTGGCAACTCTCTCGGTAATTATTTATTTTGTGAAACCTACCCTGCTGAACATCTCTAATAAAGCATTTGCCACCTTTTCTGCCTCAATAGAGGACAGAGTCACCACCTCAGGGTATCTGATAGCATAAACTACTACCACTAGTATATACCTCTTCCCTTTGGAACTTAGGGTCCTCAGAGGCCTCACAATATCTATAGCTACCCTTTGAAATAGCTCCTCAATTACAGGCAAAGGCACCAAAGGATCTTTGACCTTGTCTCCTACCTTGCCTACCTTTTGGCTCTCCTCACAACTCCTGCAGCACCCTGTTACATCGCTGGAAATCCCAGGTCAATAAAAGTTCTGCATAATACATCTCTTGGTATGCTTTATGTAGATATGACTCGCAAAGGGAATGTCACGGGCTATGGCTAGATGTGCCAGATGGTAGGCTCTGTGCACCACCAACTGCTGTATTACCTCACCCTCTAGCCCTCTCTCAAGGGCCCACTCTCTATACAGTAACTCTTTGTCCCAGTATACAGATTCTCCCTTTTCTTGAGAATCAGTTGCCTCCCTGGCTACCTCCCTCAAGCCTTGTAATGTAGGGTCTGAGAGCTGAGCCTGTCTCAACTCTCTCTTTGTAACCTTTCCCAGCTTTCCTTCCAGAGAATGTCTGGTATCCTCTGACAGTAATGCCTCACTGTCATCCTGGGTTCTGCTACTCACCTCTGCACTTGCAGTCACTCTATCCAAGGGAACATCAGTACCTACTAGCAGCTGTGGCTCACCTTCAGGCTCACTCAGTCCTGGCTTCAGGTGTGTGGTCTGTCTGGTCCTCCAGAAACTACAGGACCCACATGCTTGTGTCCAAGCCTGACTGTATTTAAATGCATGCACAGAAGGTACTGCATTATCAAAATCATTCCCTATCATGACATCTGCAGGGATAACCTCAAACACACCTCTTGCTTGCTTCCTTTTCCACCCTCCCACTCAAGGTGAATCCTAGCCAAAGGTATTTGGAATGGGGTCCCTCCTAAAGCTCTGAGTGGAGTAGACTTCTCAAGCAAGTAGTGCTCTTCTTTAACCATTGTAGGCTTCACAATGATTAGGTCAGAGGCTGTGTCTTTCTTAATAGTGGCCTGTTTCCCATCTACTAAGTTAGGATATAACCTCTTGTGTTAGTCTGGTATCCTTGTTGTCTCCAGACAATTTACAACTGGCATTCTGTCATTCCCACTTACTGCCTCTCCAACCTTTTGTTCCCCACCTTGTCTCTGTAGACATTTATATGCTACATGGCCCCAGATGCATTACTGGCTTCCCCTGCTATTGGTGGACTCTGTTAGGTTAGTTTAGACTGCCCACCATGGATTCCCTTAGACCCATGTGCAGCAATGGGTGTCCCTTTCCTATGCAGTGATGCCCTGCTTGTTAGATGTAGGTCTCCCTTTTTCCCCAACTCATTTGTGGTATTGCAGTCCCTATCTGCCAACCAGATTCTCATGTCCACAGGCAAAGTGCTAAGGGCTTGTTCCCTCACCAAATGGTCTGCCAGCCCTTCAAAAGTGGTGATCTGACACCCACTCACCCAACTATAAAAATAAGTGCTTAACTCAGCAACATATTTACATACACTTTCATCTGCCTTGTGTCTATGCACATGAAACTTTTTTCTATTAGCTTTGGGTGTTAAAACACACTAATAAACAATTTTGACTGTGTTATAATTTAAGCAATCAGTATCAGACAATCTAGATACAGCAGTTAAAGCTTTACCATGGAGTAAGGAGGTCAGGAGCCATACCCAGAGCCCTTAGTCAACATTATACTGTTTACAAACCCTTTCAAACATATGAATAAAAGTATCAAAATCATCCCCCTCTGTAAATTGTGGAAAAACTGTACTAACATTTATTGCTTTTGGGGTTCAGTTATTCCCTTCCCCATTACCTCCATGAGCCTGGCGAAGAATCAGCATCTCCTTTTCATGTTGCTTCTGCCTCTCATTTTCTTCGTCTTCCAAATGTCTCATTCTCTCTGCTGATTCTGCTTCGACCTCCAAATGCCACAGTTTCTCTGCTGATTCTGTTTGTCTGCTGATTCTGTTTCCAAACATATGGCCTTCATTTCAAATCTCTTTAACTTCAGATGGAATTTTAAGTTCTCCGAGGCAAAGTTCAACTGTCCATTTTCTGAGAGTTATACACCCCCAAAGACAGTCTGGTTGTCTTCCTGGTTGCTGGTCTGTGATGCAGCTGTGGCTAAGGCTGCAATCATTTCCACTTGTGCGCCAGTCCTTTGGCTTGGCACCTCTCAGCCAACTGGCTTCTTGTCAGCTTGTCATAATCTTCTGCTGACATCCTTGCCTGCTCTCCCTGACCAACTAAGCTGACAAAAAATAAATAAACCTATTGTGATATGAAACTCTGAATGTCTACCATGTGGATGCTTGAGACTACAAATACCTTCTTTAGTGACCACTGTTTACAGGCTACAGGAGTTCAATAGCCACACCACTGAATCTGAATATGTGATGTGGTGATCCCACCACTGCCAACCAATAATGTAACAACCCACCACTGGACCAGTAATCAAGGAGCCTCAGTTCTCACCACTGGTAGCAGTGGGGGATGTACACAGGGAGGAAAACAGGTATACACACACGCACACACACACACACACACACACACACACACACACACACACACACACACACACACACACACACACACACACAATTTCTAGATGCAGCTCTCTGCATCAAGTGCATTTTCCCTTAACAACACACAGAGATACCAATCAGTCTGAGGCTGGTTTCTCCCTCTTTCTGCAGATCCCCAATAATTCACCATATTCCTGAGTATATCTAAGAGAGTTACTATACCCTAGAAACTTACTTACAGAGCAAGGCAGATGTAGTGGTAAATGGTTCTTGTCAGGTCCAAGACAGAATACAGAATTCCCTGCCTCTCTAAGAGACTTTTTAAATTAATATGTCAAATATGACTGCTGGGATAGCTTGTAGAATGACATAATTTCTTGTCATCTGAGTCTATCCCAGGTGAACCCCTCCCCCCAATGCTGGTAGTATTTAGCATCTACCTGTGAAAATACATAGACGTCAGATCTTTGGCAGATGCTAGAAGTCATAAAACAATTGGATTCCTTCATACTTTCAGAGGTAGTAATTAGTTCACTCTGAAGACAATACAGAAAGCTTCTCAGCAGAGACATTATGTCTCTAGCTACTTTTAAACTGAAAGATACAATATTTTATTGCATAGCCATAAAGTAGTTTGATTTCAGCTATTTTTCTGAAGTTAACCTCCTGTATTTAAGTTTCCATTGTTTAAATATATACATTTAAACAGTTATAATAGCGCATGCACATTTCTGTTCTGTTTCAGTAGGGCACACTGTGGTTGCATTTCAAACACAAGCACTTTATAAAATGCTTTTTTAACACGCATGTCTGTACAGACCAGTTTGATATATACATGGTATACAGTTCTAATACAGTTGTAACACAAGCATCTTATATAGATCATGTTAATATTCGTAAATAACATAATTATTTACAAAATTCCATATAGCTATGCTGGCAGTATCTCCCTTTGTCACACAACCTAGCTAATGGATTTCCCAAATAAGAAAGAAAGAAAGAAGAAAGTGCAAGTCAAGTACCAAACCCCATCAAGTTGGCTCTGCTCAATGCCAGATGTCTAAATATCAAATTGCCTAAACTTGAGGCCTTGCTTTGTATTTGGATTTTTTTTATTATTATTTTATATTTGGAATGAATACATGTGTATAGTTACAGAAACTTGGTTAAGAGTACAGAAAGCAGTCACCCTTACCAGGGCTTGGCACCTTCCACACCTTTTCTCCCAGTGGTAACTGTGGTGGAGTACCCTTATTTGTTAAAGGCCAAACCACTTCTAGGCTGATCTCTAGAGACACAAAATCTGAATAAACAGAGATCCGAAGCACACTAAACAGGACCAACTGTCAGATCATTGCTCTCATCCTCTTTGCTCCCAGCAAGCCATGTTAGGTTGCTAAATACACTGGAAAAACTTCAAATCAGTATGGATTCCTCAATCCTAGGAGACTTTAACTACCTGATGATAAAATGGAATGGATTATGTCCAAATATTACTTGAGTTCAAAAACAAAAACGTACTGAATCAAATTGTAAAGGACCCACTAGAGGAGAAAATACCCTTGACCTTGTCATTACCAATATGTCATCGATATTAACTATTCCCCTGGGCCTTCCTTCCCCAGTTAAGAAAATCTCCAAACAGATAGATACAAATATCATAACATTCAGAGACTTCAAACATACATTCTACAATTCTTTGATGAAGTCTCTAAATTCAGTTTAACTGTATTACTCAAGATATCAGCAGAGCAATTAATTATGCAAACAAACTCTATGTGCATCTGGATAAATACATTGACCTAGCAGTCGCTACTAGATCCAAACAGCATGAGAAATGTTATTATATTTGCAGTCACAGAAACCTGGTTTAAGGCCTCAGAGAGTACGCTGGCCTTGCAAGGCTACAATGCCTTCCACACTTTTAGACTGCAAAAGGAACGTGTGAAAACCAGATAAGTCAGTGTTTCAATCTATATTAGAGATAAATACACCTCATGTCTAGTTAGACTGGACTATTTCATGGAGTAATTGCAGGTCCAGATAATGGTGGGGAACACCCTCTATTCAAGTCCTAGCTGGTTATAGATCCCCCTCCATGTGTCATGACACCCATGAAGCCTACTTAACCAAACTGAAAACAATCCAAATTGTACCAAACACACTGGTTATGGGGGATTTCAATTATCCCACCATCAACTGGGAAACCTACTCTAGCCCAAACTCATTAGCACAAAAGTTCCTTGACTCTTTGAATTCAAACATTCTGGTGCAAATTGTCCATACCCCAGCAAGAGGAACAAACATTCTAGATCTGGTCCTCACCAACATGTCAAACAGGAGCACTGCTGCAACTGTTGGACCCTCGTTAGTTCAAACTGACCACAAATTGGTCATCTTCAAACTGACACTAACAGCGGAACTCAAAAATGGTGAAATAAGACTAAAAAACTTCACCAAAGCAAATGATATCCTCCTAAGTAAAGTTATAAATGCATTCCAACCCCCGCCCCAAGCTAAAAGTGGTAAATATGCTACTTACACTAAAGCTCTATACAATCACTTGCATAAGTGTATAAACTTGGCTGTATCACATAGAATCAAAACCAGAGCCCAAAGTAAAATCAAGCTGCCATGGTGGACTTCCAGCATCAACACACTCTACAATAAATGCAAAAAGTTGCTGCCCAAGAAAACAAAGACAAGGACCCAACAATGGAATAGCACTCTCCTCAGCCTTAACAGGCAAATAAGACAACTTGTCAAATCATCCAAGAACTCCTTTGAGAGAAACCTAGCAAGTACTGGCAAGGATAACCATAAGGCCTTTTACAGCAATGTCCGTAAACTAAAGGGTAGGACCCAAGCATGTGCAGAACTGGTAGCCAATGCTATCACACACACACTGACTCCACAGAGATAATGAGCCTGTTAGCAGATGGGTTTGGAGAAAATTTCACTCCCTTATCCCCTCTCAACTTGCAACAAACCCTCCCCTAGACTCCCCCCCCCCACCTTACATATTTGAAGAGCAGGTCCTCAAAGCCCTGTCCAAGGCAAAGAACATGGCCTCTATGGGACTAGGTGACATCCCAGGCTGTCTTCTAAACAGGCTAAAACATGAACTAGCATCACTATTAAGTGTCCTTTTCAATCATAGTCTAACCACAGGCTTTGTTCCTGTAGAGTGGAGAACAGATACAGTTATTCCCCTCCACAAATGTGGCCTAGCAACAGACTCAGGGAATTACATACCCATAAGCCTGACCAGCCTCGTCTGTAAGGCCATGGAACGTATTATTATGAACCTCATAAATAAAGACATAGGTGACCGCCAAACCCTGGACCCTACCCAATTCAGCCTTGTGAAGGGCAAATCTTGCCTGTTAAATCTGGTGGATTGCTTTGAAAGTGTGAACAAGGCCATTGATGAGGGCAAACGCATGCACACAGCATACCTTGACTTGGTAAAGTCTTTTGACACAATCCCACATTCAGGCATTAATAAATAAACTTAGCAAACTGAATGTAAACCCCTTTGCTGTAAGATGGGTTGCCAACTGACATCAACCAGCAGACCTGTTATCAGCGGTGTGCCACATGGGTCAGTGCTGGGACCCTTACTGTTTGGTAAATACTTCTCAGAAGTTCAGGTCAAACTAAAGGGTTGTGGCTGACCAAGTTTGCAAATGACTGCAAACTAGGAGTAATCATTGAATCCCCAAATAATGTCAATATACTCCAGAATGGTCTCACACAGACCAATGACTAGTGTGTTAGCCACAGTCTCAAACTGAATGCAAAGAAATGCATCATTACTCCCTTTAGCACAAACAATGTCCCTTCACACTATCAAATGAATAATAATACCCTAAGTACCCATGAAGTGGTAAAGGACCTGGGATCACAGGTTGACCTCAACCTTAACTTCGACCACCAAGTGTCTACCATTGTAAGGAAAGCTTTCCACAAAGCTCACTTGATTAGTAAAGGCATTACCTCAAAAGCAAAATAAGTTATAACCCCCTATACTTGGCACTTATCTGGCCCATAATTGAGTATACCGCCCTATTTGGTATGTGCTGTACTAAGCATCTACAGCAATTAGGTAGACCTCAGAGGTTCCTAACAAAGAAGATCAAGGGCCTCCAGCATGTGCCTTACATGAACCAACTAAAATCCCTGTCACTGTACACTGTATCATATAGGCTTCTTTGGGGAGACTTATGCCTGGCCTACAAAGCAACCCAAGGCCCAAACCTAATGAACTTACTGCATATCTGTAAATCAAATGAGTCTAGGGCAACCCATTCCAGGGACTTAAATATGGCCTTTACCTTAAATAGGAGATGCTGGAGAGACATATTTATCTTTCAGCAACTGCCACATCTTTGGAACAGGCTACCAGTTAACCAAAAAAGTGGCAAATGATGCTAAAACCAACACTTGAACCAAAAAGTGCACCACTAGGGCAAATGGAAACCATGATAATTTATTGAGAAGTTAAGCGCTTTCATCAATTAAAAATGTACTTCATCAGAACAAAGAGTACATAGAGCTAAACTTTTAAATACACTAAAAACAATACCAGTAGGTTAAAAACACACCAATCACCATCCATTATCTTGACTAAATTAATTATTAAGTATCACTACAACTCAGAAATTAACAGTGTTGTGCTAGTTACTTATAAAAGTAGTAAGTTACTATTACTAGTTACTTTTAAGTGAAAGTAATATATTACTATCACATTACTTTTCTAAAAAGTAAAATATTACTATTACTAGTTACTAACTAAAGTAACTAGTTACTGTTGAGTTACTTTTACATAAGTGTAGTTTATCAATTCTCATATTCAGATTTACTCACATAGTACTTATGTGTGTGAGGAATACATGCTTACTGCACATGAATACGAGTGTATTAAAGTTGTATATACAGTGTTACAATAATGATGAATAGCATTTTACAGTTTACAAAGTCCCACAGACTTGTTTTTATAGTCAGAGAGTCGCAATTTAATACTTAAACCAAAGTACGGACAGCCAGCAACACAAGACCCATAACAACTTACAACCCATCACATTTTCAACAATGTACATTAGGCTAATCTGCTAAAACTAATGCTGAGGATGCAAAAATGCTTACAGAAAATGTCATATAGGTCTAACAAGACTGTTAATACAACAAAGGCAACCAAAATATCACTTTATATGACTATTTACAATGACTACACAATGACTACACATTTCTGCTGGCTCACAGAAGGAGCAACTTTACAAAGTGTTCATCAGTGAGTCTGTTTCTTCTTGCAGTCAGCACTTGTCCAGCAAGACTGAACAGGTGCTCAACAGGTGCACTAGCTGGCAGAGCTGTATTAGTGTTCTGAAATATCTTCTTGACTACAGGGTAACTGTTGAGAGAAGATATTTGTATGAAGGGTCAGCCAGATACATATCCATCTGAGAAGATATGCTGACGTTGGCTGGGGTCAACTCTTTGAAGCTGAAGAAGCTGTCTTCGGCAGTTAATGCAGAAGCTTCAGATGACCCATATGCAGGTTCATCAGATTTCTGCATGGCATCAAGGAGCAGAGGCTTGTCTATGAGTTTCTGCTCTTCACTGTCCATCCATCGCAAACGGAACTGTGGATGCACTATGCTAGTCAGAGTTATCTCTTCACGCTCCAAAAGGTGATCAGACCGAGCCTCAGTGCCTTTAAGAAGAGCATCAACTATCAGCACAGCAAGCTTCACAGACTGTCTGACTTGAGACAACTTGTTTTGCAGGCATGTAATGGTGGGGATCAGGATTCCCATGAAGCTTTTCGGCTCTGACTGCAGGATGTCCAGAGGCATTGGCAGCGGCTGCATTGCTTGCACTAACTCAGCAACAAAGGTAATTTCTGCAGGCCTGAAGATGGCAATTCCAATCTGTTCACATATCATATTCAGCAAACCTTCACCCTGAGTTGCAATGAGGTGAATTCTCTCCATCATGTAGAAAGTGGAATTCCATCGTGTTGCATTGGGAATAATCAATTCCAGATCACACTTATTTCAAGCCACCTCAGCAGCTTGGGTGCCGTATCTAGCCTTGTTCCAAGCAGCATAGTATTTGGCAATGGTGCTTCACGTGATCTTTTTATACTGTGCATCATTACAAGCAGATTCAACATCTTGCATGGCAACTAGATTCAATGTATGTGCTGCACATCTCAGATGGGGAGACAATGAATAGGTGTTCTTGCTTTGCCCTGACTGACTCAGCACAGCTGTCACACTGTTGTAAATCACTTCACCATCATCATCAGCATCTTGGGACAGAATGCTTGTAGTCTCAGATCTCTCACATTCTGAGAAGACAGTGAAAGCCTTTACAAAATTGCTGCCATTGTCAGTAATCGTTACACACGCCTTTTGATCCATCTTGTACTTGATGGGAATGCTCTCAAAAGTTGATGCTGTGAGATCATATGTATGTCTCCCCTGTAATCTTCAGCATGACAAAGCAGCTGACTTTCTTTGAAGTGTGTCACAGTCGATCCAGTGGGCAGTGACACCAAAGAAACTACGATTCTGATGGGTCCAAATATCAGCCGTAATGTGCTGCATACTATCAACATACATGCTGGAAGAAGCTGCAAGCATGTTCTTATTATTCGTAAGCATATTCGTGTACTTTTCTATAAGATCATATATCTGCCAAATCTCTGTGGTTTTGCTTAAAGTTAAATCACTGTCTCAAAGCAAAATCTTTCTCACTGTTTCATTATTAACACCACACACAAGCTTGTCTTTTATCAACTCATCTCTCAGATCATCAGATCTGCATGTTTTTGACTTGTTTCTCAAGTCAGTTATATATGCAGCAAAAGTTTTACCAGGCATTTGATCTCTTGTGTAAAATAGTGCCTTTCCACTCTAATATTCGTTTGAGGGTTGCACATTTCTCTAAATTTACATTTTAAGCACTCAAGAGTATTCACGCATTTCAGCCTGTACCTCAATATGGCAGTCTTCTCCCTTCTCTGCATAAACAGCAGGTGCATACACAAATGAATATTCTCTCTCAATGGCTTCTGACCCAGTTAAACTGAGCAGAATAAATGCTTTTGTATGTGCGTCTTTATCAGAAAAAGCAGCCTTTATAAAAATATCATATTCTTTCTCAAACACTCTCTAGTTTTCAGCAATATTATTATCAAACACAAGCAGATCAGGTCTGTGAAATCCTTCTGCCATGCCATATTAGTGTCAAACACACACCAGGTACTTGTAATTATATTCAGCTGTACAACAGACTCTTTGAAATAACTGTACTCTTTGAAAATACTGTACTGTAATACTGCACACACTGACAACACTGCACACTTTAGACTCTTTGAATAGCTTTAGTTAATATGAAAAAGTAGTACATTGTGAAAAAATACAGTTTTCTCTTTTTTGAACATTTTATATGATTTGTATATTGTTTCAAATGTTTTCGTAATTATTTCAAGTACTTTTTTCAATATATATAGCAATTTTGAACATTTTGTTTATTTATTAATTGGTTTGGAATGCTTTGCTTTATATTCATTGAGGGAAAAATCATTTAAATGAGTTTAAGAACCTGCCCAGATTTTTGGAATTCCAAAGACACATAAGAATTTGAACCCCCTGAAATTTAGACCTATAGTTTCAGGGGGTGGAAGTGTCACAGAACCCTTAGCCAAATTTATCAACTTCTGCTTAAAACAACATGTAGAGAAAATTAAACACATATGTAAGGATTCATGGGACTACCTCAAAGGAGTGGATCAGAGTTTATTTTTACCTGAAATGTTTATGGTCACTGTGGATGTGGTCGACTTATTTCCTAGTATTCCACAGGATGATATTGTGAATTTTTACCTTGCCTGGTTACATTAAAGGATCTTTTTGGAGACCTAGCAGCTGTTTGATTTCTTCATCTGCTTATTTTGAAAGCCTTTGTTTACGTGCTTCCGGGTCCTGTGGTGCCAAGTGATTTTCATTCTTGGTTTGATTTTGCTTTTAGTTTTGGTGTTAGTTATATTACTAGTTACTAGAAATTGTAATATATTCCTCCCATCACTGAAAATTAAAGGCATATCTATTAAACATATTAAAACCTATAAATATGTTAAGAGTTAGAAAGATACAGTGTAAGTATATAAAAGTATCAACGTTAGATTATATTTTCCCAGCTTTTTCTTTTAATGCTGGTGCAATAGATATAAAGTCATTCAAAGCAGGGTGTAAGTTAGCAGCCAATCTCAATTGCCATATTAATTCTCTTTTGTTCAAAATATTCTTCCAGTCACCACCTCTAGGGTTTATTTGTATAACATTCAAGATACCAAATTTAAAACCAAAGAAATTCTTACACACTTTACTATGTCTATACAAGGCATTGGTCTCCCTTTCATTTTTTATGTTGTACAGATGTTCATAAATCCTGGACTTGAAAGTCTTTCTGACATAAAATCCCATACAGGCATTGCACTTAGCCTGATATACTATCCTGTTAGTAAGGCAGTTCCCCTTCTTAAAGAATCCTGTATCCCTAGTCCTGTTGTTTAAAACCACACTGTGTGTCTGCATAATAAAACTACACTGGGAACAGCGCCCACAAGTTTTGGTACCTTCATTTTTTATTTGGCTTCCACCATTTGAATTGCCTTCTAAAGTTAGCTTCAAATTATGCCCCACTTTAGTAGAAAATAAGGGTCTCTCCCCCACTGCTTGGAATATTTCATTGTTAGTTCTAAAAATACTCCAGTTCTTATTTAAAATATTTTTATTCTACTGTATAAGAGGCTATATTGTACAACGCAAGCTTGGGTAAAAGTACCTGGCAATTCAATATTTGTAGCCATGTTGATATCCTGGGTCTCAAAAAGCCCCCTACCCAATAATGGCTTATATTTTAAGCCCCATTCATTGAAAATTATTGTAAAATGTTTTCCACCAACTCAAAGGGATACCCTCTGTCTACAAACATATTACTTAAAATTTTAAACTCGTTGATCACATCTTCTTTGTTGGAAGTCATCCGAGCAATTCTAATAGCCTGTCCCTTGACAATACTTTTTTTTTCTGAAAGAGGGGGTGGTGACTATTAAAATGAAGATATGCATTGCAAAACATTTTCTTACGATATACCTTGGATTTAAAACCTTCTTTCTCTTTAGATATAGTAGTGTCCAAATAGTGTATCTCAGTATCATGGTATTCATAAGTGAATTTCAAAAAGGTGGTAGTACTATTCAAGTATTCAATAAAACTTGGAATATTACTTTTGTCACCTTTTCACAAAATAAAGATGTCATCCAAGAATCTGCTGTATAACAAAATCTCAGAATAAAACCTACTTTTGAAAATATGTTCCATTTCCCATCCTAGTAATACAATGTTTGCATAAACGGGGGCAAAAGTTTCCCCCATAGCGACCCCTTTTATCTGTTGGTAGTACTGCCCTTCAAAAAATATATAGTTATTATCTAAAACCAGGGCTATAATCTCACAAACAAGGGTGACCTGTCCATGGGACAAGTTGGAACAAGAAAAAAGCATTTTTTTTAAATAATCCAGCCCCTCTTTTCTGGGGATACAGGAAAACAAATCCTGAACATCAATGGTCAAGAAAGTAACCACAGATGACCAGACGTCTGGTCTAATTTGACTTAAAAAGTCCCATGAATCTTTAATAAGATGGGGTATCCCTTCCACAACATGTTTAACCATCTTGTCCACAGATACTGCCAGATTGTGGGTTTTAGATCCACCAGCCGCCACTATCGGCCTGATGGGAGGTGCCAAAACATCTTTGTGGACCTTAGGAATACCAAACAATCCTGGCACTTTAGGGAATTAATTCAAAAGAAATTCATAGGTATCCTGACTAATTCTCTGTTCCAAAATATATTCCTCCAAAAAACTGTCTATACACTGGCAGGAAATGTTAATTTGGTTCTTGGAGACCTGTAGTTAATTTTCCTCATTAAACAAAATATTCTGCATAATATTGTTGTAATCTTCAGTGTTAAAAACTACAATCTCCCCACCCTTGTCTGGGGACATAATACAAATCCCTTTGTCCTCTCTCAGTTACTTCAATAGATCTCTCACTTTCTGATCCAAGTTGTGGTAAACCTTCTTGTTCTCTGTCCACAACTTATAAATATCTTCCTTGACTGCTTTTTCAAACATTGCTACCAAGCAATGAAGGGGAGGGTTGTAGACACTACTTTTTTAAAAAAGAAGACCTCTGACAGGCTACCAGGTCATGTGAAACAGAGTACCTCTATGACACTATTCAAGAGGAACCTGGATGAGTGGATGGGGCACCGTAAATTCTTACCAGGAATAGTGCCCACAACCCTGCTGGACATGGGCAGTCATCACTAAATGCAATCTTGGGTATTGACTAGTACATTGGGTTGAAATGGCTAGGCTTAAAATGACCTCAAGGTCGATAGCCCATTAATCTCCTGTAATCCTCTAAGTAAACCATACTGGTTGTGCACATGTATAAGTAAGTAATACAATGAAAGAAACAAAAACTTCTTAAACTATATAGCAAAACAACAAAAAACTCTCAGGTGAAGGTTAACATTAAAGAGCAAACAAAAAACTAAAGAAACAAAAATGAAGTTATTGGATAAATATACACTAATATCAGAAGCTAAAGACAATTACAATTCCTACATTATCTATGTCAGAAGACTAAGGAGTAAGACTTGTCAGTGCTCAGAACACATCCAAAATGGTTCTACCTACCTAAGGAGTAAGACTTGTCAGTGCTCACAACACATCCAAAATGGTTCTACCTATCTAAGGAGTAGGACTTGTCAGTGCTCAGAACACATCCACAATAGTTCTACCTACCTAAGGAGTAAGACTTGTCAGTGCTCAGAACACATCCAAAATGGTTCTACCTATCTAAGGAGTAAGACTTGTCAGTGCTCACAACACATCCAAAATGGTTCTACCTATCTAAGGAGTAGGACTTGTCAGTGCTCACAACACATCCAAAATGTTTCTACCTACATAAGGAGTAGGAATTGTCAGTGCTCAAAACACATCCAAAATGGCTCTACCTACCTAAGGAGTAGGACTTGTCAGTGCTCAGAACAGATCCAAAATGGTTCTACCTACCTAAAGAGTAGGACTTGTCAGTGCTCAGAACACATCCAAAATGGTTCTACCTACCTAAGGAGTAAGACTTGTCAGTGCTCACAACACATCTAAAATGGTTCTACCTACCTAAGGAGTAAGACTTGTCAGTGCTCACAACACATCCAAAATGGTTCGACCTACCTAAGGAGTAGGACTTGTCAGTGCTCAGAACACATCCAAAATGGTTCTACCTACCTAAGGAGTAAAACTTGTCAGTGCTCCCAACACATCCAAAATGGTTCTACCTACCTAAGGAATAAGACTTGTCAGTGCTCCCAACACATCCAAAATGGTTCTACCTACTTTGATCTCTTCACCCCTGCAACAGCTATAAAAAGCCAGCATATCCAACAGAATCTCAAGCCCTCCCCATCATAATCAAAAAGCACTTGCTATAGATACTCTGCAAAATAAAAAATATATGATTTATGTGACCTGATAAACAGTACGACACATATCTTAGTGGACCCTCTCCTACAGCTATTATACCTGAGCTTAGCCATTGATTTTTGTCCATGAAGTATGACACACCGTTGGTATGATATCAAGTCCCAAAAGTGGACCCATTACTAACCCTAGAAACTACAGATTCTTTAGCCTGACTATTCTTATCTGCATAGCCATGGAACGTATTACAACTGACTTAATTAACTATGTCAAACATGTTATAAGGATGGACCCCAGGAACTTGGCTTTGTTAAGGGTAGATCCTGTCTGACAAATTTGGTCAAGTTCATTGAGAAAGTAACACAAGCCATGAGCAGTGGTCATGCTGTCCACACAGCATACCCTAATCTAGCTAAGTCTTTTGACCCCATACCACATGTTAACATAATAAACAAACTGATCTTAAAAGTGATCCCCACATAGTTAGGTGGATAGCAAACTTTTTGACGGATAGAACCCATGTAGTGACGGTGGCTGGTGTGTCCTTAATGAGAATGATGAGCATGAAGATGACCAGTGATGTTCCTCAGGACTCCATATTATAATGTGCAGAAGCTCTAACTGGAACTCAGTCATAAAGAGCTGTTGCTCAAAAAATGGCTTAAAACTAAATCCTGAAAAGTGCAATGTTATAGAATTTGGGAAAGAATCCCTCTATCCATCTAATAGCGTAGACAACACCCCACTTTAAAGTGAAAGTGTGGTGAGAGACTATGATACATGGGTAGCTAATTCACTTGCCTTGAACAATCACATTGCAATAGTGGCTAAGAAATCTTTTTTACTTCTGCAACTGATTTTAAAAGATATTTCATCAGTATCCAAGGAATTTCTTACCCCTCTATAGTTCTCATAGATCAGACCTGTTATTCAATACAATGCCCATTCTGGAATGTACCTTAGTTGGTATATCAAGCAGATGTTCTTAACTAAAAATATCATAGTCTTAAATGTCAAGAGCTACCGGACAGGCTGGAAACATTCTCCTTTTAGTCAGTGTTCAACAAACTCCTTAGGGACAATTTGTACTCTACTTTCATGCCACTAGGGATACAGTAGTCCAAGATCTCTTATGTCTCCACATACCAAACATTCACACTAACACTAGAACCTGGGCCTAAACTGGCTTCAGCAGATAAACAAAACAGAGTGGGCAGACACATTTGTCACTCACTGCTTACCCCTGCTCTGGAGCAAACTTCCACTCCAAATAAAACAATGCAACAAACTTTCATCCTTCAAAAAGGAATTAGATAGCTCAATAGGCATGCAAAAATGCACCTCTGGTATGACTGCTCTGTTGCTCCTTGAAAGAAGAGGTAAGGTCTAAGGATGGGTGCTGGTAAGATATAAATGGCCAATGGGCCAAGCTGCCTTTTATTTTCTGTGATTCATTGTTTTTGTTCTATTTACAAAAATGTCTTTAGTCACCAGGGTATAATATTCTAAAGACAAATAGATCTATCGACTTACATCACACATCTGTTTCTTGACATACCCTTATGGCAGGGATAACCTTCCAATTCTTCTGGCTGGTGTTCAATGAATAGTCATTTTCCCCTGGCACTTCGGTATCCCGTTTTAAAACAGTTACCTTCTACCATATTTTTTATCAAGAGCAGTTCCTTCTCATGGTATGACTGTAAATATATTAAGCAGCTTTTGCTAGTGTCTGTTTTCTGAACCTTAATGATTTGTGGATGAATTAGTGTCAAATATTTTGTTTTTAAGTTTTTTGAATTTACAGCTGTATAATTGTAGTTAATCTATTTAGGCCCAGCATGTCTGAAGTGCACTAAGGAAAATTATGTCAGGGAAATGGCAGACTCATATGAAGTTGTAGCATATATGTCAAAACATAACAATACCTGTGGAAATAGTAGGAAAAAAAGTGTCGCAGCAACCTCCAAAGTAGACAAAAAGTTGATTTATTACAATAATCCAAACCAGTAGTCAAGCGCGCTTTCGTCTTGTAACCCAATACTTCTTCAGAACAAATTAAAATACATCAATACCATACTTAAATAGTCCCTGGTGAACAGTTAAAGTTGATTGTCAATTAAGAGCCAAAATATAAGAAAGTCCTTGTAAGGGCAAAAGTTAAAAATGCTTTCAAATTAATTCAGAACCATCTTATTAATGACATAAAAAATATATAAGAACACTTCCAAATATTTAAATGTGTAATAATACAATATTACAAAACTATGATTCACATTTTATATATTAAATGTCTTATTTAAAAATCTTTTTTCATAAAAAAATGCCTTTTAAAGCTTTAATGCCTTGTACTTCAATACTGGCATGATACTACATGCCTCATTTATACCAGGGGTGTGGGTGGAATTTAGTCTAAACTGCCACATTAACTCTACCCTCTCAAGTCTGTTCTTCCAATTCCCTCCACTCATGTCACTTCCTACAATTTCTAAAATCCCAATGTGAAAAGTTTTACATAGCACGTTCCCCTTCAAATGCCTATATAGGGCATTGTTCTCATCTTCACGTCTAATAGCGTAGAGGTGTTCATATATCCTCCTACAGAGAGCCCTTTCAGTTTTGCCTACATAGAACTGTTGACAGTTCTGACAAACTGCCATATACACTAACCCCTTAGATCCACCCCCCCCCCCCGGTATAAATAAGGCATGTAGTATCATGCCAGTGTTGAAGTATAAGGCATTAAAGCTTTAGAAGACTTTTTTTATCAAAAAAGATTTTTAAATAAGACATTTAATATATAAAATGTAAATCATAGTTTTGTAATATTGTATTATTGTACATTTAAATATTTGGAAGTGTTCTTATATATTTTTATGTCTTTAATAAGATGGTTTGAATTAATTTAAAAGTATTTTTAACTTTTGCCCTTACAAGAACTTCCTTACATTTTGGCTCTTAATTAACAATCAACTTTAATTGTTCACCAGGGACTATTTAAGTATGGTATTGATATATTTTAATTTATTCTGAAGAAGTCTTGGGTTAGAAGATGAAAGCGCGCTTGACTACTGGTTTGGATTATTGTAATAAATCAACTTTTTATCTACTTTGGTGGTTGCTGCGACACTTTTTTCCTACTATTTCCACAGGAATTGCTTTGTCTGTTTATTGGTTGAAGTTTGGCAAGTTCCTACCTGCTTTTTTTGTTGATCAAAACATAAGGTACATTGGGGGAGAAGATTCTCCGGAGGGTACTCATCACAGTATGAAGAGAAGCATATCCAAATGAGTGGTGAGTAAACATTCTATTCTTATTATGGAAAGAACAAGAGGAATGTTCAAAATTTAAACAGTGCAGGTGTATTAAATCCTTTTACAATGCATGGAAGTGATGGAGGTGGTGACTGATAAATGAATACGGAAAGGAGTCGAAAGTAAGATGGCAGAATAACAATTTATATTCAGGTTATACATGTTTGCAGTGAGACAGATAGTAGAGACATATCTGGAGATGAGAAAAGGGTCCAGGTCCACAGTCCAAGATATGGAGAAAAAATAAGACATGATCTAAAGAATATGTGCAGTCCTATCAAGGTTCAAAGTCTGGAAACATGGGCAAATGGAAGTAGACTTTGTAGAAGCATCCAGTGATAAAAGTACAAGAAATATAAAATGCATGATGGAACCTTGTCACTTCAGGAACAACACCAACATTTATTTAAAGGTTAATTGCTGAATGTAAGACTTTATCTAATTACACCAAATAAAGTACTTATTTTATAGTACAACTAAAAACTTGAAGTTGTATGATACAGTTACTTCCCAGCTGACCTTCTTAAAGTAACATCTATCCATCTGTCAATCCATCCATTCATCCACTGCCTCTTTTTTCCCATTTTTTGCACTTGGGGTTGGAGTATCCCTTCAACAGTAACAATCATCTAGAGCCAAGGTTTAAACTGCTGGGTGGATAGCCCTGCTACAGTAGTTCATACACATCACACACTTACTTGCACACTCATACTCACACCTATGGCCAACATAGAGTGTCCAGTCCACATACTGCATGTCACTGGAATGTGGGAGGACACTGGAGCACCCCGAGGAAATTCATGCAAACAAAGGGAGGACATGCATATTCCACACAGAAGACATCCCAGCCAAGAATCGAATAAGGGAAGCTCTTGCTGTGAGGCAACAATGCTATCCACTGTACCACTGTGATGCCCCCTTCTTAAGTAAAATATCAATTCAAAAACACAATTAATACAATACAATGAGACCAATAATTATAGTCCTATATGGCTACCAATGCCTTCTTTAAAATATATTACTGTTACTATAGGTTATTATTAAAGTTTAGCTGTTCTTAGTCTAAACATGTTGTTAAAAGATACCTGATCATTTAAGCTGGGGAGGGGGGGGTTGCTGCATCCAACAGTAACTGCTACCGGAATTTTTATATTCCAAAGAATTTCCCTGCAGCCTTTTCTTGATGAAATACTAACCTTATCCACTACAAAAAAATAAAAAAAAATGTTAAAAATGATGGCATTTGCTAGAATGTTTATATAAAGCATTAGCTGTTACCTGTTTTTTAATATTGTAAGTATGTTCATAAATTCTTTGTCTGAATAACCTTTTGTTTTTCCAACATACAATGAATGACATGATGGGCAACTTGCTAGGTAAACTAACTCCTTACTTTTACAATTAAAGGCACCAGGGCATGGAATGGTCATTAAATATGCTACCACAGATACATATAGCCCTTTATAATTATAATTGCAACATTTGCACACTCAACATTTGCACATTTTTCTTTCCCTATTGGAGCATACATTGTTTACAGCTTGATTACATTTTCCAAATACGGACTTCATATTAATACCCCTTTCATACACAAAAGTAGGTTGTTTACCCATTTTTGTTGTATTATTTAATTTTATACTATGTTTTCCAATTTTTTTGAATAATATTAAGAACAGCGCTGTGATGGAAACTAGGAATCAATATAATTTTGGAAACATCTTTTTTAATATTAAAGTTATTTTTATTGGTTATGGCTGGACATTTACTGCTTAAATAGTGGTGAAAAGTCCTTACACCTACATGTCAAAAATATTTTTACACAATTTTCGCCAAGTTTGGTGGGTAGTCTCTATTATGACAGATCTTTTTCAAACAATTTAATTCTTTTTCAAGAATTTTTCATCACTTACTAGGCCGGACAATACTATCATCTGATCCTTGACAGGCTTGATCTTTTGCCATTTAGGATGATTACTTGAGAAATGCAAGCATACATTTGAAAAGGTTTGCTTTCTGTGAATGTATTGTTTTCATATTTTTAAATTGTAACATTAAGATAATAAATAGTACTATAAGGTGATGTGTGCACAAATTTCAAAAATGATGTGGAAGACTGTAAAAAATAAAAATGTGCAATAAATCTTGGTCACCTGTCTATGATAAAAAAGTATCATCTAAAAACCTTAAAGATAAGTTAATATAATTTAAGGAATATGATTAAAAACAATAAATCATTCCCACTCCATAAAACAATATTGGCATGAACTGGGCTGAAGCAGCCCCTGTAACCACTCCCGTACCTGATTATAAGATGTGTGATTTAAGTTGATAGAATAAAAGTAATTGCAATCCAAAACATTTTGGATAAACTGTATTATTACCCTAATGTCTATATTGGGCAGCCTTTTATCAGTACTGATTACATCAAGGAAACAATCCATCCTTGGGGATGACAGTAAACAAATTTTCTTTATCATAGATAAACAGTAAAACATGCTCACATTCTACTGTATTCATATGCTCTAAAATACCACAAATCATTTAAAATATAACAGAAAGTAATGTTAATCTATGGTTCACATACTTGGATAAAGGTTCCATTTTGGATCCTGAGGTTGTTAGGTCTTAAAGGGGGATTAACTTTGCTTTTTGCGTACCTCTGGTATGCCAAAGATTACAACAATAATGGGTGACTTGACTTTTAAGAATTTATAAAGATTAATATCAATAACCTTCTGTAAAATTAAATCATTTAGCTGCTGATCAATAAAACTATAAGCAAATATAAATTTCATTTATAGAATCTTTATGACAAAAATCAATATCTACTAACACGCATTCCAGTCTATTAACATAATCGACATGATCCATCAAAACAACCCCACTACCTTTATCTTGTTTCATTATTCTAAGTAATTTGTTCAAGTTCAGTTCATTTAAAAGTTTTCTCTCTTCATTAGATAAATTCTGAAAACGTCTCTCTAATGTAAAAGACCAAATATCAGTTTCACACAATTTTTTGAATAATGTCAGACTGAGGTATATGGGTGGATTAAATATATTTTCTCTTTTGAATTTGTTTTTGGAGCAGTAGTAGAAACAGCATAGGTAGAAGAGTGAAGAAACATTCCCAAACACAATTTATAAACTGTAGTCTAAGTTCACTAAATGCATCCACCATATTACATTTTGGAGTAGGAATGAAGGTAAATCTTTTCTTAAATGATTTGAAATAAAGTATACTTATATCCAAAGCAATATAATTAAATATGTAAAAATTATTCAAAAAAATACAATACCTTTTGAAATGGATAAAATTATTGTCTGGATCGCTAACCATGACCTCTGTCACTTGACAGGCTTACCGCTCTGTTGTATTGTTTGTTCCTTGACAGTTTGGATTGACAGACTGAGTTATTCTGATATATAAAATTGTAATGCTTTTTGTCTGCTATTCATTCTGTCAACTGAAATAAGGGAAATTCAAAGAATCATCAAGTTTTAGTATATTACACTCTCAGCCTTGAGTCGTATCTATAGCACTGTTACTTCCGACTTGACTCATTTTGTTATTATTTTTGTCATTGAAATATGGTGCAATGTGTGCTGTACTGGCTTCATATTAATTTCAATTCCTTTCTAACTGTTGTACCCCTTGAATTTCCTTATCAACGTTACTGAATAATTTCACATAATCATACTTAACAGAAGAAGACAATAAATCTTATGTGATCAAGGCATCTCGTTCAAGCTGTTTTAGCTCACAGAAGAGTTCCCATTGGGAGTGAGTGTTTATCATGATTCAGCCCTGAGCCCACTGCTGTTCATATGGTGATGGAGTACATTACCAAACGGCTCAGAGGGGGCAGATCAATAAAGCTGATGTATGCAGATGATGTGACACTACAAATGGAGTTGGTACTGGAACTTCAGCAAATGGCAGAGGACTGAAATGTGGCTCTGAAGGCAGATTGGATGAAACTGAGTACATACAAGACAGTAGTCATGGCAACAAATGGATGCTATCAGAAGGAGGTGAAACGCAGGTAGAAGGGAAAGTAGGAGAACAGGTTATCAGCTTCAAGAATCTGGAAGATGTAGTTGTGAAGAAGAGAAACGTAACTGATGAAATCGAAGCTAGAATCAGAGCTGCTGCAGTCAACTGACGCAAAGTGTCAGGGGTCATGTGCAATAGAAAAGTACAAAAGAAACTGAAAAGTCAGGTAAACAAACAGTGGTATGCCCAGTTCTTCTGTATGGCACAGAAACATAGCTAGAAAAGGCAGAGTATCTGCAGAAGCTTATAGGGAAGGTGATGAAGTGACTGAAATGAATAGCAGAATGAACACTGTGGGACAAATGAAGAAGTTAAAGATATTAGAGCTAAAAACAAAGTAACCCCAGTTAGGTATGTTTGCACAGCTCTTGGCTTTTATCCAGAGAGCTCAGCAACAACTGGCTTCTTTGCTTGGCTTCTCAGAGAGTCTGAACTGCAATACTATGCAATCTAGACTAAGTTAAGTACTTAAAATCTAAATACTGCTCCTTGTATAGTTGCTACAGTGGTCTGCTACTGTATTTTCTAATTATTTATTACATTTTTCTGCATTTATTCATCTTCAAAGCATTTTGCTTTTTCTTATATTTGCTGCTGTAGAGGTGTTTTGAAATCACCTCAACGTTGTGCTGTTCACTGTTGATTTTTTACCTCCTTTAAAAATCAGCATTGTTGCTGGCTACTTGATTTATTTTCTGGCACTTATTTTACTTTTGGCAAACCAAGCATGATTTCACATAAAGATGACTGGGACTACATTTGTAGTGGTAGTAGAAGGCAGCTGGGTCTGTTTAAGGCTTGAAGAGGGATTTTTCAATGGCCAGAGAGCTTATTAGGTTGTTTTTTCATTTTTTATTGAGAAAATAAATCAGGCATGTTTGCATGCAGCTGTTCACCATTTAACAGTGCATTGTAAAGATGTGTGGACATTCAAACTACATTTTCCATATAGAACTACCTCTGAATTTGCACCCAGTCACTCAGCTGTGCAAAGAGCAGCTTGTAGGAGCACTTCCCTCAAATCTACTCCTACTTAGCTTAGTTTCATCCCCAAGTCTCAAAAACACCCCCAAAAGGCCACTTTTACCCCTCTTGTATGACATGCTTTCTTGCTTCCTTAAAAGGGCTTGATATCACAGATACGCACTAGTTTTTCTGTTGTCAGTCTACTAGATATGGGCATCCTGATACAGTGTAGCAATTGTCCCATGCATACTGACAGCCACCTAATCCTTAATGAAGCTGATGCAGTATGTGAGAGATCTAAATACGCAATGTCACTGGAAGCAAGACTCTTGCACGCAAGCATGTAAAATAATAACAATCAGGTTGTCAGTAACACATACACACACACACACACACACACACACACACACACACACACACACACACACATGCACGCACACACACACACACACACACACACACACACACACACACACACACACACACACACACACACACACACACACACACTACATCCATCACACACACACTATGTACCTGACACATGGTCCCGCATATGCTGAGGCACTTAAAAACAATCTTTCTAAACTCCAAAGATCTCTTAAACTCTACAGAAATTATCCTCAGCATACTCAAATGCACTCTGCTGAAAGATCATCTAGCACTGCACCTACAACACCCCAAATACAAAGCACTTGAGGCAAGCCAGCACACTACCCAGTATTCTCGTCATAGGAGACTCCATTGTCAGATATACAGATGCTCCACTCACCAGATTAGCAAGGGAATAATCATGGGAAGTTGTCTGTCAGGACTAGGATCTGCCAAATCACCTTAGACCACAAGTACCAGTATGACTCAGTCATAGTCCATGTGGGTGTGAACAACTTGAGACATACCTCCCTAGACTATATGAAGACAGGCATTATGGAGTTCTCAGATTATGTTTCCCAGGCTAGTCTGAGTCTAGCACTGAGCAGAATTGTACCGTCACTAAGGATGATGCCAAAATATGAACAAAAGATGATTGACTAACAATTAGCTTGGCTTCTTGAGTCATTTCAGAGAGGGTGCAGCGTTTGTCAGTATGAGCATATAGTATACAGTCAACAGACTACATTATTTTGAAAATGATGGCCTGCAGCTGTCCTCGCTAGTCTTTCAAATATTGCCCAGTCCCATACTGCCTTTTTAGGCAATGCCTAAATAGAGAGCACCCTAGAGGTACAAGGCTACAATGCCTTCCACACCTTTAAACCAGCTACTGCACAGGCAAAGACTAAAGGTGGAGGTGTCCAGATCTGCATCAAAAACAAATGTACCTCAAGAGTGGCCAAACAGGATGACATCTTGAGCTACTTGTTGACAAAATTACTATAGGTAACATCCCATATCATATCCTTACAAGCAGTAGGCCACCCTTTATAACCCATGAAGCCTAAAGTTCATACTTAGACCTACGGTAGACACTCCCAATGCAACCCAATACCATAATCATGGGTGACTTTAACTACACCTCTATAAATATCTAATCCTATATGACCCTAAATTTGCAGGCCCAGAGATTCATAGACTTTGTTAGTGCAAATACCCTGGATCAGATTGTCAATATGCAGGAGTGTAAGCATACTGGACTTGGCCTTCAAAAATATGTAGGAAGACTGACACCCCTCCACCCATGTGATATCCACTCTGGTAAGGTCAGATCATAAAGCGGTCTCCCTTAAGATAAAAATCTTCTTTGAAGTCAAAGCCAAAATCAAAGGCTTCTGGCTGACATGTTTGCAGATGCCTGCAAACTAGGAGCTGCAAAAGACCCCCCCCCCAAGACACAAACATTGAGTAGGAAGGACTAACACAGACAAATAACTGGCATCAAAGCAACAGCTTAGAAGTCAATGCCAAGAAGTGCATAATAACACTCTTTGGGAAGTCAACCACCTTAGGAAACTACCTTATTTATAACATGCCCCTGAGTGTGGACCTGGTAATCATAGATTTGGAATGTATGTGGAGAGTAACCTGGCTTTCAAATGACATGTGTCTAAGGTAGTAAGGGAAATCTTTCTATATTGCTCAACATATAAGCAGGATGATAGCATCTAGGTCCAAGGAGGTCTTCATTCCTCTGTATTTGGCCCTCATCAGACTCACAAATGAGTACAGCTCCACCTTCAGCATGTATCTGACCAGGCATATGCAGCAACTGGTATAGCCAAAGAGGTTCCTCACAAAAAAATTCAGGGTGTGGATGACATGTCTTATGCATTTGGCCTCAAAGCTGTGTCCCTATACTTGGTTTTCTACAGAATGTTGAGCGGCTATTTATGCCTGCCATAAAAGGCATCCTTGGATCCTGCTCTAATGACCTTTTGCATATTTGTAAGACTGACATCATTGGATATGCCTGATCCCGTGAGCTAAACTTTGCTTGCAAATTAAATAGGTCTTGGTTTTGGAGTGACAAGTTTGTGTCTCAGAAAATTTCCCTTCTATGGAACAGGCTTTCCATCCATGTGAAATAGTGTTCTTCCTTAATTTTATTCAAATGCAACCTGGACAAGGGGATGGGAAACCAGAAATGCTTCCCTTGTCTAGCACCTATGTCTCTAATGCACAGAGGTAGCCTATAAAGCCTGCCCTAGCTTATATATACCTGTCAAACAACCTAAAGTATACCCTTACACATATCCCTCAAAATAACCTTACAAAACCCTCTAAGGCATACATTGTGAGATACATTTGGGATACGTGTTTATGCTTATAAAAGCCCCAGTGGTCATTAGCCAAGTATACCGCTATGAACCTATAGTTACAGGAGAAGGTCATGAAGAACAGATTGCAGTTGTTTGTTCAAATATATAGGAAAGAAGAAGGTGATTTGGGAAAGCAGTTTTGACAACAACAGAAAGAAAGCAAAAGGAGGTGATTATATGCAGTCAAGAGGTGGATAGATAGCATGAATGAAGACTTGTGATATTTTGTGTGACTGTCAAAGATGGTAGGAAAGTGACAGTGAATCAAGATAGGTGTTGACAGTTGTCATAACACTGTTCAGTCATGTAAAATGGGAAAAAATGGTTAGGCAATGCTGATAGGGTTGAAGAGATCTACAGCTCTGAATGGCAAAACTTATACTCGGATGGTCTGAATTCCCAGTGGGCAACATAAAACAATATTTGTCTCTAGAAGTTTTATTAGTAAACATAACATAAATAATGCTTTAATATCTAGATAAGTATTGTTACAATTAGCTACTCTGGTGGCATAGAAGGATAAATCCCTGGCTACGACTCATCTGACGTAGGTTAGATTAGTGGCTCAGGAGACTAAAGGAGCAGGAATGAGGGAGGACACGCATTGAGATGCTCCCTAAGGGAAGGCATGGTCCAAAGAAGGGACTTGCTCTCAGCCATAATTAATGAACAAGGGATGTGAGGAAAGGGAATAAGCAGGTCATAAAAAAAAATGTTACCAAATGAGTGCAATTATTTAGCTGCGTTAAATCTAAAAGCTCAACATTTTAAAGTGAGGATGCAGCTTACAATTTGTAGTCTATGCCCAGGAGGTAGAAATCAGCCAGTAATATTGTTTGATGATAATCAAAGTGTAACAAGGTTTTGCTAGTAAACAGTAAGCTATTCTGTGTTCATTTTGAGTTTGATATAACATAAAAATAACTTAAATGTTTGAATATGTCTGAATATTATACACTTCTGTTATCATGATCACACTATTATGGTAAAAATACAACAATCTAGCTCCTACAGGATTGTATATAAACAATAGAAGGCGACATCCTCTTGCAAATGAACAAAGGCACTCCGAGCTGTAACTAGGTCAAACGGAACTCTGGGCAAACCTGACAGTCATACTAAACAACTAAGACCAAACAACAGAAGTCCTATTAAGTTGGGAAAATTGTATCTTCCACACCATTCTGCAATTGTACTGTTATAAAAAGCCAGCCTATCTCATTGCTAAATGATACAAAAACATGAGCACACATAACACACATGCAAACACACACACTAAAAGCAAATAAGGAAATTTATTGTATGAGCCTCAGTTCAACTGCAGCTGTTTAGGTGACTGACGATACTGCAATTATGCCAGATCAGAACTGCTTATCTATTTGTGATTCTTTACCTAGTAGCTTACATAGACATCGCCTTCTGCCTTCGCTGTGGTATGGTAGGCTTTCAAATTTACAAAATTCTTTAAGGTTATGTCCAGGGGATGTCATGCATCTGCAGTCATTATTTTTAGGTATTGATATGTGAAGGCCACAAACTTAACTTCATCCCACTTCTTGTCTACGCTCCTGACTTTTGTAAAATATGTTTTCAGGGGGGCTTCCCTAGTGGTGGATGAAGTTTCAGTTCTTGAGCGTCAGTTACTTCAGGCTAAGTTCCCTAATGTTCTGGCCAGCTCCATAAGAAATTATTGTCTCTGAGATGGCCTGACATGATAGCCTTTTTTTGGTTGATTCCACATTTTCTGAGTTGGTACAACTATGGGGCTGGTATAGATAATTGGGGGGGGGGGGCTGCCCCTGTAAAAAAACACTTACATTGTTTTTTCTTATCAGGGTTTTCTCAGGCAGTTGAGTTCCATTACTCTGATCATTGAGGGTTGATCTTTAATGAGTGTTATTAGATTTTGTTGGTACATAGAAAGTAACAGAATTATTTTTTTATTAGATAAGAAAAAACTTTTTACAATTTGAATTAATTTGTTCAATATTGGCTAATAATGTCTGACCTTCTGCATAATTTAGGTGAAACCTGTGCGGGATTTGTAAAGTCATAAGCAATTTCCAGTCTGTACATGATAATCTTTATTTTTTATCAAAAGAAATGCATGTAACTAAAACAAATACCAAGTATTTTTTAGTATTGTCGCTTTCTATATGACGGAAAGAAATGTAATTGTGGTGGGTCATTGGTCTAGCTGTCGCCAAGGAAGACTTTTGGATCAGTCAATGATATGTCTATTCTATTTCCAGATGTGTAACATCCTTATTTCAAATGACATACAAATTCACACAAGTAGAAAGAGAAACAGTGGGATAGACAAGTATGTGTGCCTGCATTATCAAACTGGGACTATCACACTATTGAAAGGCTAATATATTATATTATACCATCAAAATCATATGTATGCATACCTCTCAACCTCTAAGAGCAAGAGATCTGGACAAAACCATAAATAATGGGGGGACAAAGGCCCAAAAATAGGGACACTTTTTAAATATTGCTCTTACAAACTTAGAAAGTTCATAGAATAACAGGTTTTGAATTAGAATGAATTTTCTGAAAGGTATGAACTTGAAACTGAAATGCCTATCGTTATATTCTGACTTGAATCCACAATTATTTGCAAATAGTTTGCTAGAAAACCACAGTTTTATGAGAAACAGACCAAAGTATGAGACAAAAATCTGGACGTTGAAAATCCGGACTGCTGAGACATATGTGTGCATGCAATGCATTACAGGCGACTTAAATATGGGCAAAAGATTCTCACAACAGTCACTAAGTACTCTACTGAGTGTAACTCTAAGTAAAATGGTGTGCTGCGTATTTTCTGTTATGAAAAAACAGTCAAACTGTAAGACAGAAGAAAGGGAAGACTGATGTGAAATAGCCAGAATTAGCCACATTCAATAACTAAACTAGAACTCAGTCACACCTGGTTAGTCAGTGGTGACACTAAGATCTGTATAACGTGGATGGGTAGAGACCACAGTAATACTATCTGCTGTCTGCTTTTCCTTTCATATTTTTCCTGCTCCAGCAGAATATACTACAGAGCCAATCTAGTTAAAAGTGACAATGCATAGACAAATAACATTTACATTTAAAATCGTGCCCTAAGTTGCCTTCTTTCACATTTCTTGTTTTAGTTTAAATCTTTTAGTTCCCAAAATATCACTGAGTGACAGATACTGTCATCTGTCTGACATATACACAGAAAAGTGACATAGCAAAGATACAGATGGCTGCTTATTTTCAAATACCACCTTCTATAGTTACACAGCTGTTAAAACTATCCCTTCAGGACTTTATTTTTCTCAAACCTAACAATGTAAATTCACTAAAACTATTAAATACTTGGTGATAAATTCCTTAGTACAGGCTGAGGAATGTGGTTGCTAAGTGATATCCGCAGAGCTAAATAATGAACATTTTCCACTTCAGAGTTCAAGTAAAAGACAATAATAGTAAACGGTGGGGAGGTAGGGGACTGTAATTTTGCACATACATACCTCAACTTTAAGAGCTTTGTATATTGCACTGCCATGACTCATTGAAGAGCATGGTATAAGTCGTGCTTAAAGACGCAGTCCATTGTGTCAGCACCCACTAAGGTGTATTATTTTACAAGCGTTCATAGACCATCTGTTCTATATGTGTTGTTCATAAAAATAAAAGATGCTGATCTCTCTCACTCTCTACATATATGTGTGGGGTTTATATTATTTGGTCGAATGGCTATTCAGTAAATAGCTATTTGTTGAACACCTATTTAGCAAAGCTGTTCTTCACCAAACAGCGAATTTTAACTAGGGCAAACCAACAGTTGGCCACTGTCTGGAATTTGCCCTTTCCCCACTGTAGTGCGATCTCGGAGTTGATATATTTATTTAGGGGGAGTGTGGGGTCATAGTCCCCTCCCCCCACCTTGGCAGGTTTTAAATTTTATTTTTGTTTTTGCAGTTGCTTGGGTGACCAACCACTTGTTTGCCCTACTTAAAATTTGCCATTTGATGAAGAGCGGCTTCGCTAAATAGGTGTTCAAAGAATGACTATTTGCTGAAAAGCCATTTGACAAAGAGATATAGACCCATGTGTGTGTGTGTGTGTGTGTGTGTGTGTGTGTGTGTGTGTGTGTGTGTGTGTGTGTGTGTGTGTGTGTGTGTGTGGGTGTGTGTGTGTGTGTAGAGAGGGAGTGAGAGAGGGAGCAGCCTCCGAATATTATGCATGGCATCTTCCATTTTATGAATATATGAAGTATTTTTCCCCTGAGGTGATGCATAAACTAATGACATACTTGCTTTTATAACTTTTGATGACTGCAATTCAGCATTTTGGAAGGCTATCATACAAATTGCCATGCGTTCGGTTTACTGCAGTTTCACTTTTTACTTTATGCCTTATTTTTTTTTTTTTTTAGTGTAGAGGCAAACAAAGCGCAAATGTTTCTTTAAGTATTCTGAAAAGGATATAGTAATCTCTGCTGACAAACATTGTAATGCACATGCTTAATGGCTGGCAAGATGAGAGCACAATGTGTACAGACTTGGCACTACAAATCTGTTACCAATGTCCTTAGTCATATTTCTAATACATATTTAAACTTAACCCTGCATACATGTTTGAAGTGCCAAGGCGATCACAAAGCACTAGTGCAGATGTTTAATTCAAAAAGGGAACAAACATCTAGAATACTGATAGAGGTCACGCTGTTCTTTGGTTTTGAAAACTGTTAACATTTTCATTTGACAGTTACCTAACAGAGTGAAAAAATTCATAAACTGCAAAAAAATAAAAAATAAAAAAAAAGTTGTACTGAAAAATTAAGGAGAGTGTGCCATGATTAGGTTTTATCCAGCTTTGTGCTTTGTATGTCCTGAGGAGATGGTGCAATGTATAACATTTCAAAATAAGTGTTTAGTATAGCATTTAACAACACTGGAGCTAATCCTGACTGTCCATCATACTGGCCTGCTCTGTGTACTGTCTCCTTTTTCAAGCATCAGTGCACCTTTGTCCTGATTTCTCTCCTCACATTTTTCATTTGCTTTATTTGTTAACTGGGTAAAACTCCACTAGACAGAAAAATGCACCTCTCATGTGCAAGGCAGGATCAGTGTCTAGTCAAGTGACTCACTCGGAGTTGCTCAGTAGGCAGAAGAGAATTGTGGGAATCAAACCCAGAGGTAAAATATGACATTATTCAGTAGCTCATAGCTTTAATACTCTTTGCAATGGTACTCATTTGAAAGTGTTCTTCTACATTTCCCTGTAGGTCTTCCTTCCTTTTTGTTCTGCATTAATTAACAATGTTTATTACTTTGCTCCACCCTGTTCCCCAACGTTGCTACATTATCATTGCTGAGATTTCTTACTTATACATTATGCACGTGTTTATCATTAGTCTGATTTAGCGCTTGGTTTTGGATGACAACATTTCTTTCTCTTCAGCTCACAACCTTTTAATATATCATCTTTTCAAGAACTTTGCCTTTCCATAGCAGACATGTGGTACTGTGCTGTCTCCTGCATTTTCCACCCTCCTGCCTCTTTTCTTGTGTTCCTGGCATCCTGCTTTAAAGATGCACTACAACCATCTCCCTCTGCGCAATCATGCTACCAGTGAGCTCTCTCTATCAGTAATTTCAGTTATATTGAAAACCTTCTAACACAGTGAGCCACCCATGTTTGCTATGTGATGTAAAATCTCAGTTTTTCGGGTCTCTGTCTTTGAGACAGCCAGATGTGTACTTGTATTATGAACTGTTTCCATAGGTACAGGATATGTCCTATACATTGTGTTATATAACAGCACCAAAGTCTGCGAGCTCATCACCAATGTTAATATTTTTATTCCAATGAAAAAAAAGGCAACATAATAAAGCAAAAGCACAGACTATGTGTCTGACAGTGCTTTCTTAGTTATTTATAATCTATGAGCCCACAAAACAAGGGATGTATCACTTCTTAGAAAATAGAAAGTCAGGAGAATCTAATGAATGTTATTGTAAAGATTATTTTGAGCTAAGCAGTTCATCATTTTAACTTCTGTGGTAACACTTATGACTCAAGAGATATGAACATTTGTTTACACTGTGAATATTTAACTTAATTTTACCAAAATGTTCATAATGCAACCACTGGACATAAATGTCCAGAGCCCCATTGGAAATACTGTGTTAAGGTGATGAAAAATGAATGGCACTTAACAAAAAAAAAATAAGGGAACTTCCAAATATGTTGTGCAAATCATACATACATGACCCCCAAAACAGATCAAAGACCTAGTTAGACAAAGTTTTCCCTCTGGCTGCTTTATTAGTTCAAAGCTTCACTATATTTATAGGCTGGTACAGTCTGCACACATGGGGGCACTGATTCACAAAAATCCTTCACAAGAATAAACACATAAAAAAAAAAATCAGAAAACTTTCTCTGCCAAGGGGCTTTCAATACATGACACATATCACAAATCTTAGCTGAGACTCTT
This sequence comes from Protopterus annectens, assembly GCF_019279795.1. Classification (NCBI taxonomy): domain Eukaryota; kingdom Metazoa; phylum Chordata; order Ceratodontiformes; family Protopteridae; genus Protopterus; species Protopterus annectens. The sequence continues at coordinate 1,415,362,935 of NC_056745.1, forward strand.
TTCATTTAATTTTATTTTATTTATTTAGGTTTGATGACCGGGGAAGTCTACTGGGCCAAGAAGAACCCATTTTCAGTGGAGGCCCGGGGAGTAAAGCTCCACAATAATTGCAAGTTACACTTCACATGTTACAAAAGGACATAGTTCATACAGCTAATTAAACATTTACAGATAAGCTCCATGATATTTGCAATTGGCTTGTCACAATGTTACAAAAATGAAAAGACATAATTCAATACAGAAATTTCAGCATTTACATAAAGTGAATATTTTGTTATAAACTCAATTGTTGGTTTAACATTTCAAAATATATAGCTACTAGCCATTAGTAGGTTAGGAACATATTTTGCATGGAGAGGGTAATAGTATATTTGAGACTGAAGAGTATAGTACAATAGATATTAGAGAGAAAATTAGATTTTGGTAGGGGAGGGATTGTTTTGGGTGGGATGAAGTAATAGTAGAGGTAGTTGGATGAGTCAGTGCAAGGTGGAATGAGGGGGGGGGTAAGTTGGAGCATGGCAAGGGCATTCCCATTTGGAAGAAAGATGAGAGAGTGGCTGAGATTTGAAATTTGTATGGTTAGGTAGGTTGCATAGGTGTATGGGGAGAGAGTTCCACTGTTTAGCTAAGGAGTGGGACAGCAGTAGATGGCCAGTTGGTCATGCTGGTTTGTGTACCTGAAGGAGATTTTGGTTTTTGGATCTGAGTGAGTGGTTGGGAATGTAAGATTTTAAGGAAGTAGCGAGAACTGGGCAATTGGCAGGTTTAAATATGAGCTTGTGGGCAATGCTGAGTTACAGGTAATTGAGGTAGTTGGGTAGTTCAAGCCAGTTGAGGGTGAAGAGGGAGTGGCAGTGGTGGGATGAGTTTTTTTCAATTATTTAATCTTTACAATACTCATCTCTAAATTGTTCTAGAGCATTTTTTGCTCACATCCTGTATCCCTTTGCCTTTATTAATATTTCTGCTTTTATCAAACCACCCCATTTATCTCCCAATTACATTATCTGTATTTGTTCCATCATTCCCAATATTTTCTATGACATTTGTTGACCCCCTCCAAAACATGTGTTCCTTCTACATCTCTTAACTCCTACTGTATATATATATATATATATATATATATATATATATTCTACCGATTATTTTATATGGGGAGTCTATGCTATTTTCTAGCTTTTTCGAGATTATCAACAGCAGACTTATTAATGCCGTTGTGTACGGAGACTGTTGTAAACATCCACCACAATTCAGCTGACAACACTCCTTACAGACTATCCAATTAAATCCTAAAATGCTCTTGATTAGAGATTAAAGCTCAGCATGGAAAGGCATTAAAGTAGGGCACTCCAAAAAATGTTTCCAACTATATTTTTTGCCCTGATTGGCACCTTCAACAGCTATTGTCGATTTATCTAATCTTTCAGGGGTATAAAAGTACTTGCAGTGGGATTTCTATGCAAAGATTCTGAATTTCTAGGTCTTGTGGCCCCACAAGCTGTCTCACAGATCTCTCTCCATTGTTCATGAGATAATGTCTTATCTGGTTGGTCCTGCCAACCTTTGTTGAAGTCAAATTATAGTCTTCATTCATTTCTCTGCAGGTTTTATATAGCCCTGTTATGATCTTTCTGTTATCTGGCTCTAAGCCCCTGGCTTCCATTAAAATATTACGGATTGGTTTATTCAATTGTTTGCTGGAGATCTCCTTTTCCTTAAACTGGAGTAAAGCATACATTGCTCTGTATCTTCAAATGTCCTCCAGTACTACAACAACTCTTCCTTGAACCTCTGTCCAGAACATTAACTTATTTATAGTCTTCAAATGCTCCCAGTAAACCAGATTTCTAACCCACTTATGTCAGTTTTCCAAGATCTATTTTTATGTTCATTTTCTTCAAAAATTCAGATCTCCAGAATAACATATTTTTTGGTCTGAATTGCCCTTTCCCCATCTTATAAATCTTGGTAATATGGGAGCTGACTCTGATGGGTGCTATAGCACCAGACCAAAGGTTTAATCTTTCACTACTTTGATTTAAACCTTTCCATTTAACCTCATATTGGTTATTTTGCATCAAATGCACTTGCTTAAGTTGAGTGGCTTTATTATGTCTTTAAATCTGAAAGAGCTAGCTAATCCTGTTGAAGGATGAGTAACAATATATTCTGCTGAACCCTTGTTTATTTCCCCTCCCATATAAAGTACAGACGTTCACTCTGCAATGATTCCCAATAATTATCTTTGAGGTAAAATGTGAAGAAGTTCTTAACATATAGTATTTAGGACACTGTAAATATATTTATATCTTACACCTTATCATCTAACTCCTATGTCAATCTTCTGTTTCTTTAATATCTTGCATATTTTATTTTTAGCTTCCAGAGAGGCATCAATTTGTGCCTGATTGGCTTTGGATGCTATCCATATCCCCAAATATTTCATCCAGTGATGTCCTCACAGATATGGATAGTTCAACAATAGTTGTTATTTTGGCACTTGGTTTACCACAGTTTTTTTTTCTACATTTACTTTATAGGTTGGTACTAGGCTGTTGGCCCTAGGGCCGATACAAGCCTAGCCATAACAATTGTTAAACACTAGAGCTACACAAACTGGTAAAAACAAAAAACGATCAGACAGTTTTAAAGATTGCTACTCCGATTTATTTTATAAACAACAGTTACAAATACTTAAAGCACTTTTCGTCTGGTTATACACAGACTTCCTCAGAAGATACAATAACTTAAAAAGAACCCTTGTTTAAATACTCAACAGCTGAAAAAAGTGCGGGAAATTTACTACAATTAATTAGTTCAACAACATATACTCAAACTTGAACCAAGATCTTAAAGTGAAAGTACTATAATCCTACTTTAACCCATAATCAAATGAATACACACTAAATTAAAACTATTTTAAAATAAAAATAAAAACTATACAAAATTACACTCAAAAAATATGGTTTAAAATAAGTACACTCTTGTGTACTGTATTTTAAATGAATGACTATCTTTGCAAGCTTTTGAGCTTTAATATGCTCATAATTAAGCATGATTCATTCAGACCTGGTAAGCTAAATGCATTTAATTTTAGCTGCCACAATAATTCTAGTTCCTCTAGTTTGAAAGAAGCTGAACCACGTCTATTATCATTCACAAACTGGTCTATGACCATGAATTTGAACTGGTGCTGGGGATACAAGTGAGCATGTTTTGCTAAAGCATTATCAGTTTTATTATGATTTATAGCATAAATATGTTCATAAATTCTCTCACGGAATCTACGTTCCGTTTTGCCCACATAGAATGCTGGGCACACTACACATCTAGCTAAGTAAACAATGAACTTGATGTTACAATTAAATTTAGATTTCACCTTATATTTATGTCCGTCAATCTCAAATGAGTTAGTAGTGTCTATAAATTTACAGTAGTTACAATTTCACACTTTAATGTACTTGTAAATCTAGACACTTTTAATTGACGTCTTTTAAGGAGTGCTTTTAGATTACTTCCTCTCTTGAATACTATAGATGGTTTAGTGCTAACACATTCAAAAATATCATGGTTAATTTTAAATAAGTCCCAGTTTTTATGTAGAGTTCTAACAATATAACTACTTTGAACATTGAAAGTTGTTATAAAGCTACATTTAAAATGTTCTTCTCTTCGAGGTGAATGTTCAATAACTGGTACATTTAATTCTAAGTCTAAAGAAGTTACACTATCATTAGACGATGATTTGACTGTTGACATAGGTTTCAATAAAGATGTTTCTCTTTTACGTGTAACTTTTTCTATCAGAGATTCTAAAAGATTTTCTGGATAACCTCGATGTTTAAACATATTTTTCAGAAAATCACATTCCTCAAAGAAGTCCGTGTTCAAAGTTGAAATACGTGAAGCTCTTACCAACTGCCCTTTGACTATGGACCTCTTTTGATAAAAGGGGTGGCAGCTTGAAAAATGCAAAAACAAATTAGAATAAGTTGGTTTTCGAAATATTTTTGCTGTATAAGATCGTAACTCTTTATTTTTAACTAACCAGATGTCCAAATAAGAAATGGCATCAGTGTTAAAGCTGTATGTAAACTGTAAAAAGTCTGTTGAAGAATTTAATCTTTGAACTAGTTCTGCTGCTTTTACTTCATCTCCTTTAAATAGAACAAAGATTTTGTCTAAAAATCTGGTGTAATATAAAATATTTTCTCATAAGGTCGTATCGTTGAATATATAATTGGTTTCCCAGTGGGCCATAACTAAATTGGCCACACTGGCTCCACAAGGGGAACCCATCGCTAATCCTACTTTCTGTAAGAAAAAACTATTATCGAACATGAAATAGTTGTTTGTTAAAATCAGATCTAACAATTCAGTGATCAAGGCTATATCCCTGTTAGGTGCTCCATGCTTACGTATTATTGCTGCTACCCATTCAATATCGACAGTATGAGGAATGCATGTATATAGATCCCTGACATCGATAGTTAAAAAGTTCGACTCATGTCTAAATTCCATGTTGTTTATACTAGACAGGAAAGGCCAGAGTCCTTGCTTATTTGTTTTTCTAGCACTACGAACTTTTGTAACATAGTGTCGATGACTTTTGAACATGCATATGTAGGAGAACCTCTACTGTCAACTAATGGTCTCATAGGTAGGTTATTTAAGTCCTTATGCAATTTAGGGATTCCAAACAGGGATGGGTACCTAGGGAATAACGTAGTCATGAAGTTAAGAACTGCTAAATCAATACGTCCCTCTATAAACAAATCATTCAGACAGCTTTTTATCATGTTGTAAGCTCTATTTGCTTCTGATCTAGAACTTTGTTGGTAAGTATCACTATTCAACAAACAATACATACGATTAGAGTAATCGACCTGGTCGAACACTACCAGCCCTCCACCTTTATCGGGTTTACAGACTCGTACATCCTGTGTTTGTATATACTTTACTAGTTCTAGTTCACTAACATAGTCTACATCAAAACTAGAAAATGTATTCTTAGAAGACACTATATGCCTAAAATCTAACTCACACAGTTGCTCGAATGTTTGAAGTAGAGGATGTAACGGAGGATTAAATGTACTAGGAATTCGGAAAGTGTTGTCACTCATTATGTCTACAGTGTTTATAAATTGTAACTGAAAATTCAGTTTCTTTGTGTACATTTTAAGCTCCATAATAGATTTAGCTATGTCCATCCGTTCACATGGGACATAGGTGTGTCCCTTTGCCAGAAGTTCGACCAAGTCACCAGGGATCTCACTAGTTGAAAAGTTATACACTTCGAAATCACCATCCTTGTTAGAAATAACCTTAGGTTGTTCATATGTTAGTGAGGAAGATGTGTTCCTGGGGGCATTTAAATAGTCAGAATTACTTGGTGGATCGAACCCTACCTCAACCTTGTTGGTAATAGCAGGAGAGGAAGGAAGGGAAGACTTACTTATGGTGGGTTGTAAACTACCACCAATGCAGTCTTCCTCAAGGGTTAATTCGGCTCCCTGCTGAAATTCTATGTCCTCTTGTTGCTTGTACCGAATCTCTGCTGCTTTGGTTTGGCCCCTAGTGCACTGTCCTTTCGAAAACCCCCTTGCTGTTGACCATATTGACTGGGTTGCCTCATGTTGTAGTTGTAATTAACACGTGGAACATTTTGCAACCTCTCACTCCTACGTAATTCATCATGGTTAGTAGTGTCTGGACCTGTATCACCAAAATGGTCTAGGTTGTCTAACTCCCTGGGTTACAATTATTGTTGATACGTGTATAGTTAACTGGACAGACGGCTTGTTCTTCATTTGAACTACATGTTCGTTGGTGGTCTGTCAGTTGTTTATTAGTACACCTGTGACCTGAATGCCAAACCTGCACCTCCGATGGAGGTGGATAAACGGTACCCTGATTGTATGCCTTTTGATCACGATCAAGTTTCTTAATTTTGTTCCCCTTCAGTTTGTACATGAGAGAATTAATACTATCAAAAATTCTATCATATTCGTATTGATACCTGGAAAAATCCAGGTCTTCATGTACTTTTATGCCCAACTCCTTAACAGTTTTAGAAATAGAATCAACAAACAGGGCATAATGCTTAATCATGAGTTCGATAAGCTCAAAACCCTGTTTGTCAAATAATTGTAACAATTCTACATGGAACTGTGAACCAATAATCAACCCTGTAGGATAATGTGTCCTACGCAAGCCCTTCGGCACAATCTTTTGCTTGAGGCATTCTCCAAAATAAGAAATCTCCAATTGTTTTTTTTTCAACTTTACAATATGATTAACCAACAATTTAAGATTAGTAACAATGTCTGGAGACTGATCAAAATTACCTCCTTGTTCACGGTTGACTGGATGAACGTTTTCTTGATCCATAAAAAACGAAAACCCCTCAGCCAGCCATGTAGTTAAGGATCGTACATCCTTGTCATGATTTACCAAAGAGTTATGAGTTGTTCTTTGCTCAGGAACTAATCCATTCATATTTGAAACAATTTGTGCTGAGTGGCGCAATAGCTGGTTTGACGGCTGAGTGTTTTCTTTATTACTGGAAGCCACTATTGGACTCGCCGGTCTCTGAGCCGGCAATGTTGTTTCATTTAGTGTATCGCCGCCTACAACAGCTCCCTGCTGTCCCTTCTCAAGTGCTACAAGATCACAAAACACTATCACATCAGTACCCCTGATCTGTGTATAACCAGACAAAAAGCACTTTAAGTATTTGTAACTGTTGTTTATAAAATAAATTGGAGTAGCAGTCTTTAAAACCGCCTGATCGTTTTTTGTTTTTACTAGCCATAACAATTCCCTGGCTATTTCTTCTCACACTATTTACTTCCCTGGACCCTTGTCTAGCAGGGTGACTGACATGGTCCCCGGGGTGAATTTCCTTTCTCCCATCCAATCATCAGGATTCCTTTTGAAGAGGGCCAGAGAGACACTCTGCTTGATATGTATGGGCAGTCTATTCCAGAGTCTGGGGAGACTCTTAATCAAGAACCTATCCCTCCAACATGTTTTGTTTATTGTGATGACAAGGTTTAGATCCCTGGAGCGTGTGGCTCTGAGGGATTGTGATTTCTTTAAATGTAGCATGTCCAACAGCTCTGGGTTTGACATGGCCTTGTATGTTAAGCAGAGATCACCTCTGAGTAGATGATATGTGACAGAGTATAGCTGGAGTTTTTTAAGGCGGTCAGCTTAGGGCATCTGTTTTAGGCCTGTGATTATTTTAGTGAGGTATTTCTGCGGCCTTTCCAGTTGTTGCAGATGTATTGAGATGTTCATACCAAACGGGGTGTTGTATTCTATAATGGGTCTAATGAGGGATGAGTACAGTGGGACAATGACCTCCTTTTTTCTGAATGAAAAGCCCTTAGTGATGAGGTGTGTCACATAGAAGGATTTTCTGACTGTTGTGGTGATGTGGTTATCGAAAGTGAGACCACTGTCCACCTGTGTCCCTAAGTCTCTTATCACACGTTCGGTGTTTAGTGTACTGCCACCTATGTGGTAATTCACAGGTACATGTTTTTTCCCAAAGGAAACTATACATTTCTTGGCATTGAGCTTAAGCCCATGGCTCTGGCACCAAGCATTTGTTTCTGTAAGACCCATTTGTAGAGTATCCACATAATTTGGGGATTCAATAATGTCTCCCAGTTTGCAGTCATCTGTGAACTTTGTTAGCCAGAGTCCCATAGTGTTGGCCTGTACATCAGAGAAGTAGATGCCAAACAAAAGTGGTCCCAGGACTGAACTCTGAGGTACTCCACTTGTCACTTGTCTGGAGCTGGATTTGGATTCGGCTACTTTTACATTGTGGATTCTGTCAGTAAGTTAGTTGGCAACCTATCGAGTGACATAGGGATTAATGCCCAGCTTAGTAAGTCTATCTATGATTCCAGAGTGAGGGATGGTGTTAAAGGCCTTGGCAAGGTCCAGATAGGCTGTGTGGACTGTCTTACCCTCGTCCACGGCTCTGGAGACTGATTCGAAGAAGTCAATCAGGTTCGGGAGACAAGATTGGCCCTTCCCGAACCCAAAGTGGGTGGGGGTCTAGTGTTTGAAGGTTGCCAATGTCTTTGTTTATAAGTTCCATGATAATACGTTCCATGGCATTCTAGATCAGGCTCGTCAGACTGATGGGGTGGTAGTTCCCGGGATCCAAGATGGATCCCCCCTTGTGAAGTGGGATAACTGTAGCTGTGCACCACTCAGTGGGCACGAAGCCTGAGGTGAGGCTATGATTAAACATGACACTTAGGTGAGGTGCCAGTTCATTTTGCAGTTCATGTAATACACAGCCCAAGATGTTGTCTGGTCCCATGGATTCTATATTCTTAGCTTTGGAGAGTGCGTGTTTTACCTGTGTGGCCATTATTACAGGAATTTGGCAGTCTTCTGGTATTGAGATGGGCCATTTAGAGGGTGAGCGGGGGGTGAAGTTGGCACTGATTTGATCTGCCAGGATATTGGCAATATCCTTGGGATCAGTATATTTAATGCCATTCTGTTGTAGCTCAGAGCGGATCTGAGCATTGCCATTTAGATTCTTGACATAGTTATAGAATGCCTTGTGGTTGTCTTTGGAATCTTTGGCAATTTTATTTTCATAACTAGCTTTGGAGGATTTTATGAGGGATCTCAGCTTCTTACTGAGGCTGGTAAGGGAGCTTTTTGCATCCTGGGATTTACCTCTTTTCTGCGACAGTTTCTTTCTTTTGTTGTACAGTTTGTTTATGGCAAGGGACCACCAGATTGGCTTCCTTTTTTTGGAGGAGAGCATCTTGCTTCTATTTGGGATGGCACGATTCATGCATGAGAGGATGTGTTCATACAGTGCCTTAGTGTAGGATTCAGTGGTTGAACTTTCAGTTCCCGTCTGCATGGGCGTCATGAAGTTTCCCACTTCTGACTTGAGCAGCATGAAGTTGACTTTGGAGAAGTTTTTTATGGAGGTTTCATTACTGGGGGGTGAGATGTGGATGTTAAGGGTGATTAGCATATGGTCAGACCTGACCAACGAGGGGGTAACCATAGGTGTTGAGCATCGATTTCCCAGGTTAGTAATGATCAGGCATAGGATATTGGAGCCCCTGGTGGGACTATGGATTAGTTGACCCAGGGCATTGGAATTTATGAATTCCAAGAACCGTTGGGCAAAGGTGTTGGTACATGAGTAGTTTTCCCAGTTAATGGCAGGGTAATTGAAATCACCCAGTATTAGGGTGTTTGGTTGTATCTTAATATTTTCCAGTATGTTTAGAAAGGTGCAGTGAGAATCTTGGGGCATGGTGGGGGATCTGTAGCAAGCTACAATTTGGATTGCTGTCTTACCTAGTGTTAGTTGCACCTGGAGAATTTCAGATGCATTGTGTTGGGCAACTCGCCTGGTGGTGTGAATATCCTTGGTGAATATGGACACTCCTCCAGCTTTAGTGTTTTGGTCCTGGTTTGGTGGCCGAAAAGTGTAGTAAGAGTTGTAGCCTGGTATTGCAGGGGTGCTTTCTGGAGCCTTGACCCAGGTCTCAATTACTGCACAGTTATCAATGTTCTCCATTTTTAGGAGTGCCTTGAGAGACTGCATTTTGAGGTTTAGACTTCTAGCATTGAGTAGCATTACCTTCAGAATTTGCATGCTTGTACCTGTTACGGTGGTGGTTTTGTCCTTTGAACTTTGCTAAAAAAAGGCACTATAGGGCTGGCAAGAGCCTTAGCCAGTAACCTGAATCCCAGGAGTGACAGGTGCAGACCATCTTGGGCAAAGCATCATGGTCTGTCGATCATGTCGTCCCAGGCAGACAGATACTGGATCCCCTTTGAATGACACCAGAAGCTTAGCCAATTGTTGAAGTCAATAATTTTGTCCTTATATTGTGGTATCATTCTGGGTGAAGGCAGGATGCTACTCAGGGCTAGGGTCATACCTGCCTGGGCCACATGATCCAAGAGCTCTTCCATGTCTCTTTTCATGTAGTCTAGGTAGGTACGTCTCAAGTCATTCACAGAGTCATATTTGTACTTGTTGTGGAGTGACTTGAGTGCGTGCATTATGTGGCGGATCCTGGCACCCGACAGGCAGCTGACTGTAATTTTCTCCTTGTTCAGCCTGGTGAGTGGGACATCAGTGTGCCTGACTATAGAGTTACCTATAACTAAAGTACATTGTCTTGCCTTAGGGGCTGTTGCTGGGTGGCACACTGGTGTTGTGAGCTACGTGACACTTTGATTGTGATTGGTGTTTGTTTGCATTTCAGCTTCAGAGGTCCTTGTTGCTTGGGCAGGTTACAGTTAAGGGCCTCCACATATGTGGATTTAATGCTGCTATGTGTGGATGTTGGTGGTGTGTGTTTAGAAGGGTTATGTGTTGCTTGAGGTGTAGTGCGGGTGTTAACCTTCTTCTCTTGACTGTCTAGCACCATCTTGGGTGGAGAGCGCTTTGTTTCCAGTTTGGCTATGTAAGTGCATGTCTCACAGGTTGTAGTGTGGGTGGTAGGAGGAGGGGGTTGTTTGTGTACATGAGGCAATTGCTGCATTGCCCCAGTATGCCCAGATTCACCAGGTGGACAGGAGAAATCACTGCAAGCTGACCCTTGGATATGCCTGGTTTGGTGCTTTTTTGTTAAAGTACAGGAGCTGTTTCCCCTTGCCTTAGCAAGGTACTTTGCAATTGTAGGCTGTTTAGTGCCTACAATTAATTTCTCCTTATTAACAAGGAGAGTTGAATGATTGTATCAGTTTAAGGCTTCCTAGTGCTTTCCAGCAGGTATTATAACAAGTGCTAGTCACAGGGATGCTAAAAGGTAAGATGAAAAAAAATGGTTTATCCTAAACACTGCAGTGTGCACTAGATAAGTTAGATGTGAAAGTAGGTAACTTAAGTTTTACCTGTCTAAAAAGTTAAGTTTTAGTGGAGAGTCATTATTTTTAAAACAGCAACATAGATTGAAAGGGGGTGGTCACTTTTGTATTCTGGTACTATGGAATACAGTAGGATGGCCAATAAATTTAAATAGTTGAAGGGGAGTGATTTCACAAAATGCTAATTTTGTGCTTACTCACACAAGCCAGTGAAAGCAGATAGGAAATGAGATATATGGTCAAATTAACATTAGAGGCAGGCAACTAGAAAGACAATGGTATTTAAGAACATGACAGTAATCGGGTGGGTGGCTGGAGAAACAATTTCTGCCTGACTAACAAGAGACAGAGCTGTGGTCTCTTTTGAAGTTTTAATATGCAGTTAAAAGCAGAATACAAGTAAAACACAAGGTAAAGAAAACAAATCACAGTATTCAAAATATAAAAAGGCAATAAAGTAATACAAAATACAACAAATAAAAAGCAAACTAACCTTTCCTTCACAGCAAAGTGTAGCAGAGTTTGGTGAGCTTTTTCTAGTAAAACTCTGAAATGTTTTATTTTACCCCTTAAATAGAAGGTTTAGTTCCTAGCTCCACCCCCTCAGTTCACAAATGATTAACATTAAGTCTCCTCTTATATCTTATGTATGAGTCCTTAATTGATCAGTTCTAATTTCTGCCTGACTCACAAGAGACAGAGCTGTGGTCTCTTAGTCTTTTGAAGTTTTAATATGCAGTTAAAAGCAGAATACAAGTAAAACACAAGGTAAAGAAAACAAATCACAGTATTCAAAATATAAAAAGGCAATAAAGTAATACAAAATACAAATACAAAGCAAACTAACCTTTCCTTCACAGCAAAGTGATGTAATCAGTGCCAATGTGTCTGCCAAGCTATTATTGTCATTTCAGTTGTGAAAATGCATTTGACAAGACTGTGTGGCTTTGCACACAGGCTGTTACACTTGAGATCTGATCTGGGTGTCAGTTCAGACCCCCTGTTTCTAGCCTGACTGCTCAAGGCATGGTTGGTAATGGCAGGGATGGTGTTCCAATTAGATCATAAAGTTGGGGTGTTGAGTATTCCAGAATATTTGTTGCTCTCTTTGTTAAGTTCTACAGCTGGATTCTGTTGCAGGGGGATTATACCAGGTATAAGTATAAGGCCGAAGCTTGGAATAGCTTGGCCAAGGCTGCCCCAAGTGCAGCCCATGCACTGGGGATGAATGTCATCACCACTACAGCGACATAAAGAGGCAAAAGTGGGATCTTCTGAGCCAATGGGGGGATGGATTTAGGACTGCAAACATCATTCACTTGTTTTATGCATACTGGCCCATCACCTGTTTATGATATGACATTAATTAGCCAGCAAATGCAGTTATTCATTATGCTTAAATCTATGTATATTTCTTTCTTTCTTTCTATCTATCTATCTATCTATCTATCTATCTATCTATCTATCTATCTTTTCTTTTCTGTACTATACAGCTGTAGCAGAGATAGTAGAAAACTGTGATGTGCATTAGGTGTGACTATGTCACCTTAGAGATGCACCTGGTAAGTATGCATCAGGTCTGAATTCAAGGCAGTGAAGTATTTTCAGGCCATCACTCTCAGTCATCTTGGGCAGGTATACCTTAACGTTTATATGAAGCATACATCATGCTCAAATAGGTCCTGGTAACTGCCTTGGGCAATAAGTACATCAGTGGAATTGTGTGAGTGTTCAAAACACAGACATTTCATTTTTTGTATAGGATAGTAATTATAAGATATTCACTACAATACTGCATGACATTATTCGATTTTTGCAAATGCAATTATTTTAATTTTGAAAGCATGTATCTAATATGGGATAGTCAAATATATTATTCTGTCTGTCATATCATATCATTGTGCTTGATTGATTGTATGACACAATAATGCCTTCACATCACATCTGGATCTGGCCAATGTACTCTTATTGTTTTTTTCATATTGGTTTATGTACTGAAATAATAAAATAATCTGACATGCCATTGATCTAATTATCTATAGTTTGCCTTCCCCACCCATCTTTCTCTGTTTTTGCTCGTGTGTGTGTGTGTGTGTGTGTGTGTGTGTGTGTGTGTGTGTGTATGTGTGTGTATGTGTGTGTGTGTGTGTCTCTGTATATGTATGTGTATATAAATATATATCTATATAAATATATATATATATATATATATATATATATATATATATATATATATATATATATATATATATATATATATATATATATTTTTTTTTTAATTTTTTTTATTTTATTTTATTTTATTTTCCATTTGTTGACCGGGCTAGTCTAACTGGATACATGTCCATTTTCAGTAGAGGCCTGGGGAGATAAGCTCCAACACATACAATTACAAAATAAAATGTTGCTACAGTACAAGAATATCACAGCTGATGTTAGTAAAAATGCAATGCTTATAACAAATTTAACACAAACACTAAAAAAATGTTGTGCATAAAAAGATGTTTCTATATACATATATACATTAACTTAAATTGCAAGATCATGGTCTCTTTGGTGCTTTAAGGAGAAGTCTGGAGTTAGTACAGAAGAATAAAAGGTGAGGAGTAGCCATTAGTATAAAGAAGATGAGCTAGGCAGGGTTAGAACAGGGGCATGACCAATGTGTTCTAAGATATAATTTTAGTTTATGTTTGAAAAGTGTTATTGAAGACAATGATAAAAGTTCAGTGGGAAGTAGGTTCCAGAATGTTCCAACAGTGTTAGAGAACAGAGAGTCTGCTGCCATGTTGTTGGATCTGCATGTACAAACAAGTAGTTTATTTGAGGAACATAAGTTTTTAAGATTATTGCAAAGGGTAATGAGGCTAGAGAGTATTGGAGTATTGGTAGGTTGATACAGGGTCTTATAGGCAATAGCAAGCTGTTAAAATTGAAGCTGATTTTGAAACTCTAGCCATCCTAGCTGCTTTAGATTAAGACAATGATGGGTTCTAAATGGAGTGCCAGTGGCAAATCGAGCAATATTATTATAGGAGATTGCCAGTTTGTTGAGGTTATTTTTTGACAGATTAGTATATATAGGTGAAACATAGAGGAGTATGGAGATTAAGTGAGTGCAGTCTATAGTGGTTCTAGCTAATGGTGTCAGGTAGGGTTTGATTCTATAGATGGACCCTAGTTTCTTGTTGACTGTTTTTATTGTGTTATTAATATGAGTATCAAAGTTAAGGTTGCTATCTATTGTTATTCCTAAGAGTTTGATGGTTGGGTCAGGAGATATGAGAGTGCCATTATTAGATATGAGTGTAAAACCTACTGGGGTGGACTTCCGGGTTGGAGTAAAAAGCAAATGTTTTGTTTTTTTGGGGTTCAAGAGGAGGCAGCAGGATAAACACCATTGTTCTACTGTATTGAATGCCTTTTGGGTTAGGGACTGTAGTTCAGATGGAGAAGTGGCTGAGCATATTATTGTGGAGTTGTCCACGTATTGTATACAGGTAGCTTGAGGAATTGCTGAGTGTAGGTCATTAATGAAAATGGAGAATAGGAGTGGGCCTAATATGGAGCCTTGATGGACACCGAGGGAAATGGGGAGGTGGGTAGATAGATTATTATCCCATAGTACAGCCTGCTGTCTGTTGTCTAAATATGATTTGAACCATTTTATAGCCAGTGCTTCAAGTGAAAGGGATTTGAGTATATTTATAAGTAGCTGGTGGTTAACCATATCGAAAGCTTTAGATAGATCGATAAAGAGTGCAGAGGAAAGAATGTTGTTGTTACAGTTTTTGTTAATGCAGTCTGTAAAGGATAACAGGGCAGTGGTGGTAATGTGGAATGGTCTAAATCCATGTTGACAGTTGGCAAGTAAGTTGTTTTGGATTAGGTGGAGAAGTAGTTGCCTATGGATGCATTTTCCATTATTTTTGCCAGTGGAGAAAGTAAAGCTATGGGACGATAGTTTGAAAAGTCATTAGAGTTCCCACCTTTATGTAGGGGGGTAATGTGAGAGATTTTTTCCAGATAGTTGGGATGGTACCTTCATTTATGGTTCTGTTAATCAGTATGGAAATGGGATAGGCTATGGCTTTAGCTGCTTTTTGTAGGTAATTGGTCAGCTGAGGGGCTGGTTGGTTTTAGTTTTTGGAGAAGGGAGCAAATGAGGGGAAGTTGGAACTGGTTGCAACTGAAATGAAGGAAGTGAGCTAGTAGTAGAAGCTGGCAGATTTGAGCTACCTGGAGATAGTTGATTGGCAAGAGTTTGGATGGCCTCTGTGAAGAAGGTATTGAAGGCATTGGCGGTTTGTGTGGGATTCTCAAGGTTAGAGCCATGTGAGTTTGGTGTAATAGATTAGCCTGGGTGTAGTAGTTTGTTAACGCTAGTCCAAAACTTTTGTGGTTTATTTTGGTGAGTTTACTGGAGTTGGAAGTAAAAGTTTCTTTTATCTAAGAGGATAGCTTTTTTTGTATTATTTCTAAGCTGTCTAAAGTTTGATGGTCTGTTGAATTTTTAGTAGTATGCCATTTAACCCAGGATTTGTTTCTAAGAAGGATTTTTTGCCTGGTTACTTTTGAGAGCCATGGGGCAGGTTTAGTCTTATTTCTAATAGAGCGTGTTGGGATGTGGTGGTTAAGGATGGCTATGAATGTGGAATTAAAGTATTGTATGACCATCGAGTGGGAGCTATTTTATGGGTGACCAATTAAACACTTTAAGTTCTGTCTGGAAAAGTTCAGGGTTAAAATGTTTTTTGGTCCGTATTGGCCTGAAAGTATTCGGGTAAGTTAGGTTGGTTTTATACCTGATAATATAGGTCACTGAGTGGTCACTTAGATCATCTGGGAGGGTCCCTACTTTGTATGTTTGATGTGGATTATTAGTGAAAATCCAATCTAAGGTACTTTCTTTGTTATTGGGTTTGTTAATCCTGGTTGGAGAGGTAATAGTTTGAGATAAGCCATATAGGCTACTATGGGTAGTGGGGTGTTCAGTACTACAGGACTTCCAGTTGATATTAAAGTCTCCAAGGACTATAGTTTCTTGTGGGAGATTTATAGAAAGCCAGTTAAGGATATTTTCGAGGATGTTAATGTTATTATCAGGAGGAAGGTAGATACAGATGATATATATGGATTTACACGTTTTAAGCTGAATCTTAGAAATAAGGATTTCAGCATTATTGTCTAGAGGTGGTTTAAGGTCTGCAGAGGTAACTTGCAACTCTGCTTTGTAAAGGATTGCTACCCCCCCTCCTTTCTTGGCTGTGCGGTCTAGTCTCAGGATATTGCAACCAGGTGGGATGACTTCATTATCTTTAATTGCAGGTTTTAGCCATGTTTCTGTTAGACATAGGATGCCAAATAAGTGGACATCTAAGAGGGCATGGAGGTGGGCAACTTTGTTGTTAATGCTATGTAAGTTGAGATGTGCTATAAATAGTGCGTTTGAAGGTCTGCTAGGGGTTTGTGTACTAGAGAGGTTAGGGCTGTTTTGTTCAGTGGTAGAAGTATTCTTTGGGCCGGGGTTTGGATGAATGTCCCCATCTAGTAAGGAGTGGAGGTGTATTCTACTTATAGGGTTTTGAAGCTTGCAATAATAGTACAGTTATTATATATATATATATATATATATATATATATATATATATATATATATATATATATAGGTATGTATTTATATTTTAATACATTGCTTCTGAAAAAATGATCATCAGCACAGGTAGGTAGTCTTCCACTGCAGTTTGGCCCACTATACCTCCACAGGAGGCTGCCATGGCACCACCACAGGCAGCACAGACACCCAGCACATCTGGACCACAACCTGTCAGTGTTGCCTACACAGCTCCTGCCCTACCTACTGCACTTGTGTCAGGCAGCTCTGCCCTGCCAGCTACTGCAGTGGTACCCATCAGCAGCAGGGGTAGTGGAGGTGCCAATTTTGTAACTCATCAGGGGCTGACAGGGCTGCTGTATGGCAGTATGAAGAGGACCTTGATGCCTAAATCTGCAGGGTTGAAAAGGTCCTGCCTTACATTACCAAAATGATACTAAATCTAGCACTGACCCAGGCAACTCTCATGGGAGTTAGTGATGACAGTTTTGAAAGTGAGGACTAGATTCTCACTGTTCTCAAACTGGAGACCACCTCCAAAGTCTCCTACCTATCCCCAGTCATGGTATCCTCTAACCCTTTGTGTACATTACTATCCCTCTCTGCATTGTATGTCCTATATGTCTACTGCTACCTACCCAACATACTTGACCCTCTCATTCCTAAACAACTTCTCCAGCACCCCCCCCCCAAAAAAAGAAAAATATATTGGTACTTTTCCCAGAAAAAAATGCACCCCATGCATAGCTCTCCACTTCATCTATGTGTCATCTTGGCACACTTGCTTTGGTCCATTTGGTTATACAACATTATTCTGTTTTTCACTCATTCCTAGTGTGATGACTTTGAAAAGTCATGAAAGTCTGTGTACTATTCTACTTTCATGATGTAGAGAAGCAGATAGCTATGGTATTCTCCCAACACTATCCTTCTAATTCCTGTATTTTAACTCTGTGTCATACCCTCTGGTTGCCCTCCCATTTTCACCACTGTTCTATCATCCCGTTTTTCATGTTTAATCTCATCAAAAAATAGAATCACAGCACATATGGCCAGAAATGGCCTTTCAAAAACCCTTCAGTTTTTGACCTCAGCATTTGCATGAAGGTTGGCATTGCACAACACTGTCGAATGACAGGAAAGCTGAGATTTTAATTTCATATGCACTAGCAATGTTCTTTGCACAAATGTTTTTAAATCTGCTGCTCTGTAGGAATACAGAGTAAAGGCAGAGTACAGGCAGTGCTTGGAAAAAGTTAAACAGTTATTAGCCAGCTGGATATAATGGAATACAAGTTCCTATTTAGTGTGTTAAGATAATTACCTTGTCTGTAGTCGGATGTTTTTGCATAGTGTGATGGGTTCATTTACAGATGTATGTCAAATTATTTCATAACATTTTAAAATTCTTTCATATGGTTAATTGCAAACATCTGTATTTCTCTCCATTTACAATATTTCATTAGAATACCATTTGTGTAGTGTAGCAAAAGAGCATTCGCGAAAACATTCCATCCCTAACAAGAAGACTTAACAAGCTACCTTATCCTACTTACGTGCTAATGTTGGTTGCGCTCTCCTGCCCCTTATTTGCCTTTATTATACAGAACATGACAGCTTAATAATGAGGAAAAAATAAGACTAACACACCATCGAGATGTTCCGAAACATACCATAGACAATACTGTTGCTATTTCTTTCGCTAATGCTCTCTATCGCTGTTATCTGCCTCTACTTCAGTAAGTTTTCATTGCCTCTTTAATTCTGTGATTTAAAGTATGTGAACAAGGATTTCCTTTGTGGTGTAATGAGATAATTCTCAGTTCTATAGACTGATTTTTTTCATTTTTTCAAGGGTTATAATACAGGCACTAGCAAAGTGTTATTGACTGTTCTTAGTACACTATTTTATGTGTAGCTGATGCCTACATATTGTGTTGAGTCACTATTATTATGCAGCTGTACCGTAGGGGAAATGTGAGTACACAACTAATGGCAAAGTCTTGTGAGTTTTTGCCTTCATCTGCATTACTTTGTAACCCTTCACTCTGTTATGCTTAGCCTCACTGCACAACGTATACTCTGGTTAATCTTCCTTGAACACACTGAAGAGTTGAAAGCATACCACATCTAATGTTCCATCTGCAAAGATTGTTAGGAAGCATGCTGCCAAAATTTTCCTGGCTTTGTGACAAATGTGTCAATCATGCCACACAACACATTAACAAACCACATTTCTGCTTTGCATTAGATCATTTGTTATACTGATGGATGTAATGTACACCTTATGTAATGTTAAAATTGTCATTACTGTGATGAAGCCTGATGAATGGACTCTCCCTTACCTCACTGGTTTGTGACTGTCTCGTCAAATCAGTAAAATTAAGGTTGCGCAGTAACATTTCCTGTGAGGTGTGTTGACATAATGCAAAAATGTCTGTGTAATGGTTTTCACATAGTGTCAAGGGTTCAATATGTGAAATTCATATTTAATATTTTAATTATATCGCTATTATGTGTGTGTAAGTGTTGGCTGTATATCTGTATATCTTAGTAACCGGCCTTTTTGTCCTGCTTACCTGTCAGTCATGGCTATATTTATTGATCTCTGCTTTCTCCCTACTGGAAACGCTTGATCCTACATAGCATTAACATGCTCCAAGGATGTTAAAAAGATGACCCATAAAATTTATCACATTCTTTCTATGTCTCTGTCACTGCCTCTGTGTATGTATGTGTACCACTTCTGTGTCATTATTTTTTACTGTTTCATATTTATTATCCTAATGGATTCAAAGTACACATTATGTAATTTTACATAACGCATAATAAATACATTTTCCTTTGCTTCAATCTGTTGTCATTTCTGAACTTTGTGAAGTAGGAATTCATATGTGGTGTGGTTATATAATACTCAGGTCTGTATACTTTTCTTGGAATAGTCTCAAGGTTCAAATCCAGTAGCATGCCAAAGGGTTTTTGAATGATTTGTATGACTCCTTTGGCTGGAAGTCCTTGTTTACCCATTTCCTTAACACACCCATAATCCTGCTGCTGGATTAATGTGCTGCTCCATGTTGTGAACAGTGAGTTGTACAAAGCTTGCCTGAATAATTATGATGATAAAGCGAACAGTAAGACAATACAAATAGGTTGAGAATGAACCATAAACTAATCTCTTAGTATGTGTATTCCTGTGATCAACTGTCCATCTCTTCCCACCCCTTCTGTGTCATCAAATAATCCTCCATGATTCAAAATGGTTTACATAAACCATGTTTCCATCTGCAATAACATGCTTGGTCTTTCATGTGTTTTCATAATACACCTGTCTCCTACGTATAAGGATTGAAGAACTGCAACTGTAATGACAAATTTGTAAGTCACGACACCTGAAATGTGACCATAATACATATATGCTCTGTATTCCATCACATTCAGAGTCATGGTTGTATACACACACACACACACACACACACACACACATATATATATATATATATATATATATATATATATATATATATATAGTGTTTATGTGCAAGAAGGTTGGCACAGAGCACCATACAATACTGCTAATTCTCATCCTAAGTTCAACACCTGAAGATTTGATTATATACATGCTAATACTTTGCCATCAGCCACACAAATGACCTTGCCAATGGTGCATTCCAGGGAGAGAGTTAATAAATATTTACAACAAAGAATTCTTTGAATACATTTATAACTTCTGTATGTCTTTATGGAATTTTGAAATAAAAGTATCTGGACTTTAGATTGATGTTGTGTTACTTGCTCTTAATGGTAAAAGAGTTTGAAGTTTTGCTGTTAATTTTTACTGCAGAATTTATTTTTTTTATTTTAATAAATCAGTCTGTGTACTAAACTGAGTGAATTCATCTGGCCTGGAACTTGTCGTGTGAAGACTGATGTTGACTCAGTTAAGTCAGTCTGTTAATGTTTGTCTGTACTTCAGTGGTTATACTTACAACAGTATTACAATGATGCATAACCTTTTCACACATAATCCATCACTGATATTTAGAAACGCACTGCATATTTAGGAGGTTCTGTTTGTATTGTCGATGCACATTGTGCAAGCATGAGACATAACAAGTGATAGTGACACTACACATAGTTACTGTCTGCATGCAGTCATCCTGCAATAAACTGTCTTGAATGCCTTCTTGGCAATCCACTGTTTTACAAGTGTGATTGTCATTGACACAATGTAAATGAAGGACAGCATAAAATCTTAGCAGACAAGTGTGTCATTACATGGGACAAGAAAAGTGTGTTACATTGGCCTGTCCAGACATATGTATTTGTCCCAAATCTGTAATGCAAAATAGCTGATGTTTCAAACAGTGAAGTCTCACTAATTACAAATGTGTATTTTCATAATTGTTAAAGCCACACTTCTCATGTGGTTCTTGTGATTCATACTGTGTGCTCTAGATTCTGTAACTAGATAGGTAGGAAGTTCAGTTCTCTCAGTGGTGAACGTGTGTGTGTAATTCTAATGACAGATAAGTAAGGTGTCAATGGCAGATGTGCTGTGTCCACTTCCACTCAGGAGAAAAATTTTACTTTGGACCCAGCTCCATCTGCACTTTATCCCACTTTTAACACAAACATCCTATCTGCAACACAATGATGAGGTCATCCTATCAAATGTGCACTCTCTGCCCTTAAGAGTCAGACTTATCCTGTGCTGCTTCTGGCTAATACCATGCTCTTTAAACAATGTAACTAGATAGTTAGGATGTTCAAATCTCACAGTGGTGAATTTGTGTGTGTGGCTACAACATCAGGTACATATAACTTTCTGAACAGATGTGGAGTATTACCTTCCAGTCATGGGAAATTTTTAACCAGGGGTAGTATTTCCTCATCCCCATATCCCACAAGCATCTTCTCTAAAATGCACTGATGAGGTTATCCTTTCATAAGTGCAGTGTCTCATTCTGAAAATCAGGCTTTTCCTGTGGCACTTGGGGCTAATACTATTTTCTTTAGATTATGTAATAAGATAAATATGAGGTTCAAATCTCAGAGTGTTGATGGTGTGTGTGTGTGTGTGTGTGTGTGTGTGTGTGTGTGTGTGTGTGTGTGTGTGTGTGTGTGTGTGCGTGTGTGTGTGCATACTAGTCATAGGTAAGTAAAGTTTCAACAACAGATGTGCTGTGTCCACTTCCTCTCAAAAGAAGAATTTAACTTTGGACACAACTCCCTTTGCATCTTATCCCACTTTTACCACATGCATCTTATATGCATCACACTGATAAAGTTACCCTGTCAAAAGTGCAGTCTCTTCCCTTAAGAGTAAAGCTTCTCCTGTGGTGTTTGCAGCTAATTATGTGTTCTCTAAATTATCTAACTAGATAGGTAGGAGATTCAAATATCACAGTGGTAAATGTGTGTGCATGTGGCTTAAATGTCAAGCATGTATAGGTTTCTGAACAGACTGCTGAATCAACTTCCAGTCAGGGCAAGGTTTTAACAATGGAGAGGATGACTCCATCCCCCTTATCCCACTTTTACCATGGACATTTTTCTGCATCACACTAATGAGGTCATCATGTCAAAAGTGCACGTTTTTCCCTTAAGAGTCAGACTTCTGCTATGGTGCTTGTGACTAATTTTGTGTTCTAGATGATGTAACTAATTAAGTAGGAGATTGAAATCCAGCATTAGTTAACTGCTATGACTGGGTGTACTGCCACGTACAATTGTCACTGTGACAACACCCCTTATGTAAACATCCACTTAGGAGACATATTTTCACTGGCAGAAGGCTACCCTATAAATTTGTATTATCCCAGACAATATCCAGTTTTGGAAACACAATGGTAACATCATACTGTCAAAAGTAAACTACAATATTCTTGTAGCATGACATATCTTGTGACACTGGCTGTTGATACTGTGCTCTCTAGACAAAGTAAGTATAAAGAGAGGAAGTTTGAATCCAGCAATGACTGACTACTAGGCATGTGTGATTGTTTGTCAAGTTGCATAGAGAAAACTTCTAATGCATGTAGCTATGTAATGTCACTCTGCACTTCAACCACCTTCATGCCTTTTTAGAAGAACATCAATATATTAAAGAATTGTTTTGTTGTCCATTCAAATGTGCACTGTTACAACTGTAAAACAGCATTTCATGTGGCACATGCAATTTGGGCAGTATTCTGTACTGTGGGATCTGAGGTAGTCTGTTCAAATCCAGCCATTACTCTTTAGACTCACTTGTGTCACTATGACTGTGAATGTACATGTAGGTAGTTGTCTGCTGTTTACATGTATGGCTAAGGATTTCTATCACAAGAATTTCTGCTCCTTTTTCACACAGAAATGCTTTATTGGATAATTATGATGCCATAGGATGACAGTTGGCTTTCCTATGAGAACTGCTAAGGGATTTTCTGTGTTGTGAGGACATCAGACAGTGCTTTGTATGCTGCTGCCTTAGTAAAGTTGTTGTTGTCTTTCGGCTTTTCCCGGTTAGGGGTCGCCACAGTGGAACTCCAGTCCGCTAATGATTGGCAGTAGATTTTCACGAACGCCGAGGTGCCAGCTCGATGTTCAACCTTCAACGAAGGCACGTCCATTTACGCATGTCTTTTGAATACCAACCCTACCGTGGGGAGGACATGCAAGACCCCACACAGAAGGCACTCCCCGCATTCCAGCCAAGAATCGAACGGGAGAACCTCTTGCTGTGAGGGAACAATGCTACTGCTGCACCACCGCAGAAAACCTGCTGCCTTAGAAACGTATGTGTTCAAATTCCTGACTATCCACACATTGTGCGTGATTGCCTTTCTCCCGTCACAATGATGACTACATTATGCATCATGTGTGTTTGGATGTACCTAGCAGCAGACAGTGATGTGTGAGAAAGAGGCATATACCAGTTTAAAGAAAGCACAGGCACACATATCTTTTGCAGCAAAGACCCAAATATGGCACAACTTTAGCAACAATTTCACTGTGGGGCATTCATTCTTCACAATATCATGTAGCTTCTGTGGTCACATAGTCATGTGTTCAAATCCCTAATAGACTGTAAGCACTGTGTGTCCTAATGCTGTTATGCATGAATGACAGTCACAATTGTTATAATGTGTACAATTGCAGTAGGAGACACATCCTTCATCCCTTTTATTTCATAGACATTGTTTGCAACACAATCACATGATGTAATGGCTTCACATATACGGGCTCTTAATGCTTTGTTAAGACTGCCACTGTGGCATATGTGATTCATACACATGCTGTTATTTGGTGGACTTACATAGCCTGATGTTCAATTCCAGCAAACGGCAAACTGGTATGAATGGACTAACATTATGCAAACAACACCGCAGGAAGTTATTATTCTTGTTTTGTTTTTTGTTTTTTTTTTACTTTGGAAAAAGGAGTATAAAGTAATTTTGTAATTTCCTTCCTGTGAAACAGTTGTTCTGTGAATGTTGCGGTGTGAGTGGTCCTGTAGCACATGCTTTCGAAAATGGCATGTACAGCACATCTACACAGAGTGTGGTTCAATTCCGGGACAGTGATGTTGTTGTACAAAACAACAAGAACAGCTTCCTTAGCAGAGAAACATTGATATTGCACTGTTCACAGTAGTGTGAACATTAACATAGTTACCCCCTTGTCATCATTCTGACCAAATCATATTATACAAATTATCCTCAAATGACCTTTCTTACCTCACACATTAACTTAATTTATTTGTGACAAGATCCATTGCTGTGTCATTTGACAGAGTCAATACACAGCTTATTTGAGTGTGTAGTATGACAGGCAGGGGTATGAGTCTGGTAACATCTGTCAAATAAGTGCACCACACAAGAGATGCTTTTGGAAAGAAGGTATTTATGGCACAGTCAGAAGACAACAGTTTTAAGGTGTCACCCCCAAAGTAGGCAATCCATACCCATTACAATAGGTAAGCTCAAGTGTGTTCATCAAGACACACACAGTATGACTATCTGTAGTGTCACAAGTTGGTATGTGTCTTTCTGATACCTGTCCTGGTATGTGTTTGAGTCTAGTAAGATACAAATGTTGCATATATCACTGATTGCTCACAGGCATCAACTTCGATATAACAATGCACTGTATTGCATGTCTTCCTCCAAATATTTATGCATTACTCTAATTGCTGTCTTCACACTGTACAGCTTTATCGGACATGATGACTTGCAAAACATTTCTTACTGTATGGCATGATGCAAGATCATATAAGGTGTGATTGGATCTTTGTTAAGACAGTTTCTTGTGTGTATCTGTTGTCTGCATGGTGTTTTGGGAGTATTAGCTACAATTTCTTGTGAGCACGCCCACTGCATTCATGTAGTAGATGCACTATATTTAAGAATGGAGACCATGAACTTCTGCAACACCATCAGATCTTTGTTGTTATTTGTCACTTGTATATTTTGAGTGTTATTATATTACTGTTTATGATGTACAGGGATATAAAACACATGCTTGTCTAATACATTTGTCAAGTTATATACCTGCTGTGTATGGTTGTCAAATGACAACAAATGGTAAAATATGCCCCTTTCTGATGTGTATGTCACAACAGCTGTACAGCTCATTTGTTCTTGTTTGTACATGATGAAGTGGAGAATAAAGCACTACTGTAATTTATCACACATACTTTTCCTGTATTTACATGTTGTGTTCTATAACTGCAGTCTATGCAACTAGCCCTTAATGTATCCATTGTCCTTGTTAAGTGTTATGTCAACTCAGAATGTTATCAACATTAATGTCACATTTACTCCCCTTTGTTGCAATGCTGCATCGTGTCTCTCTCATATCTATTGTTTGCATGTCTGTTTTTAGTTATCTACATGGGTAAATGATTGCTTACAGAGTTAATTATTATTAATACATCTATATGGACGTATTTCTGTTTAAAATGTTTTTTGTGACATATTCACATTTGACTGCATTAACTGAGTACATTTTCTCTGTTTGCTTTCCCCTTGCACTTATGTCTGCACTATTAACATTGTATTCTGAATACATTCTCCCCATTTAACATCCTTTACATCTAACGTCCTTTAATCTACTTGTCTTTGTTTCATATCAGCTGTCTGCATCAATTCACATGATAGGTTTTCCTGCAGGCAAGCACTTTTGTTTACATTGTGTGGTTGTGCTTTCCTGCACCATTTCATGGCTACCACTAGTGCTGTTGGTCATGGAATTCTGCTTGGAAACTTGTAATCAGAATGAGTAGTGTGCATATTCAATTGGTGCTGCTACCCATCAGGCTAACATGCTGTAACTGTGTAGGCTGCATGCAAACCCTGCACGACTGTTGATGAATCCCAGGGTGGATCTTTACCAAAACTGGTCTGGGTCTATTCAGGCCATTTCTGTTTGGTCTTTACACTTTGTGTGTTCAGTCCAGCACTACTTCAACTGGGATAGCAGCCCAGTGACTAATGTGGTCACTCAGAGATGACAAACAGTTTTAACTTCCCATGTAACTAAAACAAATGTTTTCCCTCCTCAACCAATCTTCCATCTCAGTCACTTTTTCCAAGTAGCTCTTAATTTCTAGCTCTATGAACATCTCTTTAAATTGGGTTCTGGAGGTCTGCAAGCAATCATTGGCATCAGAGTGAGTATCTAAGACATTCCCAACCTTTTCTAGACTTTTGTCATTTGTTTTTATATAATTAGTAACTGTACTGTTTGGTTTAATAATTTTTTGCTACAGTTATCTATCTTTTTATTTAGATCAGTCAGTCACAAGTAACACTTAACCCTGGGATTAACTATCTGTCTCAGTGTTCCTCTACACATGTTTGTTGGTCAGATGCCTGCAAATTACTTTCAGTACTGGAGCCAAATTTGGCAGTCTATGCCATTTTCCATTCTCTTTTTTTATATTTGATCTTCCATTCAAGTACCTTTGAAGTTTTTCTGCCAGAGATCGATAAATGCCAGCATACATTGTGCCCCATTTAGAGGTTACAGCCCTAAATAAGTTGTCATAAGACCAAATATTTTAGGAGACACAGACTAAAACATAAGTCAAAGGCAATCAGCAAAATCAGAGACAGTTTCAATTTTGTTTTGTGTATGAAAACAACTTACCCTTTTGTCATTTGAAGATTTTAAAATCTGGCTTCATAGAATTAGTGAGTATTAGTATGACATACAATGGAATATTTATTCTCTGTCAATTGCGTGAAGGAAAGTTGAATGTGTCCCTGATTTTACTAACTGTCCCTGGTTTGTTTTATATTTTGGTTACTACCTTATAACATTTATGGTTATATGGTAAGTAATTAAGCACTGAAGTCACTAAATAGGGGTGGGGGTGGCTGTTGATGAAAACAACTTACTCCTTTGTTATTTGCTCATTTTAAAGTTTCGCTTTACAGGACTATTGTGCATTTGTATGAAATACTTGGAATAGGTATTCTCTGTATGTATTTGTGTTCAGTAAAGTTGAAACTGACCCTGATGTCACAGCATGTCCTTGACTTTGCCCCATGCTTTTGGTCCATGTCTCATAAAAAATGTGATTTTCTTACAAGTCATTGAGGATTTCAGTCACTAAATAATGGCAGACATTTATCAAACTTTGTATCATTTAGAAATTGCATACCAGTGCAATAAATATTGTTCTAGCAACATTTTTAGTATATAAGAGCAATATTTAAAGTCTGCCATAATTTTGGGTCTTTATCTCTCATTATTGTTTCACCTTGTCTCTGATTATTGTGATAAGAGGTTGAAAGCTTTTGTTTTTATCACAGATGAGATTTAGAAGTGGCTTTAACTGTGGTGGGTCGAGGCAGGGGATGTTTGTGGATGAAAGTAATTTTTTTTCTCTTTGCTCAGTTAGCCATTTAGTTTTGCAGGACTAATGTGCATTTGTTTGAAATTCATTGGAATACTTGTGGTTCTTCTTCTTCTTCTTCTTCTTTTGGCTTTTCCCGGTTATGGGTCCCCAGAGTGGATCACCTGTCCGCTCATGATTGGCAGTGGAGTTTTTACGGTGTCGAGTTGCCAGCCCGGTGCCCAACCTTCCACAGAAGGCACACACATGCACACACTCACACCTAGGGCCAATTTAGAGTGTCCAATCCACCTACAACATGTCTTTGGGATGTGGGAGGAAACTGGAGCACCCGGAGTAAACTGACGTGACCACAGGGAGGACATGCAGACTCTGCGCAGAAGGCACCCCAGCCACGGATCGAACCGGAGAACCTCTTGCTGTAAGGCAGCAATGCTAACCGCTGCACCAACGGGGAACACTTGTGGTTATTGTTTAAAAGAAATGAAGCTGACATTTCTTAGCTTTCAACTGTGCTTGTTTTGCAGAATGCACCTGATTTTGTTCATGCTTTTGGTCTGTTTTTTCATAAAATGTTTGGTTTCTGGCAAATAATTGAAGACTGTAGTCACTAAAAATGACATAAATTTGAGTTTCAGAAATCATATGCTTCAGAAAATGCATGATAATTCAAAACGTTGTTATTTTATCAACGTTTTAATTATACAAGAGGAATCTGTCTCTAATTCTTTGTCCTTCATTATTATTTTTTGGCTTTGTTCCTAACTATTGAGCTAATAAGTTAAGGAGTATTATCCTTTATTACAATCAGATGAAGTGTACACAGCAAAGTGGCTATAACTGCTTGTTGTCGATTGTGATGGCCTGTGGATGAAGGTAACATACCCTCTTGTTTGCTCAGTTTTAACAGTTTGAATTTTTAGGACTATTGTGCATTTGTGTGAAAAGAGTTTTATTGTTATCTTTACAAGATGTATTGGGAGTGCACTGTTAATAATGGGGGCTATAATTGCTGTGTATGGGGGCTGTACATTAATAGTTATTAGTACATGATTAGTTACTAATCATGCAGTCCAGGAGGCCATTAAGGAACCTTCCCCAATTGCTAAGTGCCCCAAATTACTGTTTGGTTATGCGAGTCACACAGTGAGAAAAGAAGGTGGAAAGAGTCAAACCCTTTATCTTTGAAACACAAAGCAACATTAACAAGTCAGAGCTTTAGTTCTATGCACTGACTACCAGGCTGTGGATGAAAGTAGCTGACTCTTGCTGTCATGATCAGGTTAACCAGTCATTTGTCTGGCACTGCAGGACTAGTGTGTATTTGTGTAAAGCAAGTTGGAATGATTTCTCATGGGCATTCTACAGACATTGGTAAAGTACAAGGACAACGTATTAATGGCCTTAATTTAGGAAAGGGAATCCAATAGAACATGAGCATTTATGCATTGTCCAAAAAGATGTCGACATGTCTGAAAACTGCTTAGGCCAATGATGCACTTAATCAGCCATTGCATACACACACACACACCCCCACCCCCACACACGCACACACACACACACACACACACACACACACACACACACGCACACACACAAATCACACCAAAACAAGAACGTATCCTGATAGCTTATTGTATTTAATTTGCTGAACTCATCTGTTTATTTTTTAAATACTGAGCCTATATATACATATATTCTTCATTATGGAATCATCATAGTTTCTCTATCTCATCTTTTTTATTATGTTTCATTATCTATACTTCTTATAGTCTTTGAATTATTTTAATAATTCTTACTGATATTGTTACATATTTCTCTGTAAAGCTGTTGTTTTCTGACATCCTTCTCTGACGTCTTCTTTCCATTCTTCTTGCTACAGTTCTCTGTTCTTCTGCTTCAGTGATCTTATATCTTTTGAACAGCAGTATAAATGATTTGTTCTTTTCTATTTATTTTTCCGCTTGACTAGCCAGGATTTCTGTAACTGCGCATTTTCTGATGTCTAATTTTTGCATTTCAATCTTCTTCCACAGTTGCTATTCCTTTATCACCTCCTTACTGATGTTCTTGTCTGTGTGTCATTCTTTAAAAGGTCAGCGAGCTATTGACAATATTAGCCATTCAGGTTCATCAAGCCCAGGTTGCAGGAACAATTGGCCTGGCATGCAAAGATTTTACAGTATGAAGACGTGTTTCTCTCCATATTAATGCTGACAAAATTAGTAGCCTAAAATGGTTAATGGTATATACTCCACCACATGGCTTCAGCTTCAGGAAAATATGGCTGTCAGAGCTGTGAACCATACAGGAGTGATAGGCCATGACGTAGCCTGCCTATTACCCATGTGTAGGTTGCATTACTCTTACAAGGGTGGTATCCAGGAAAGCGCAAGCCACAGCCTCAGTTCCCAAGTGAAAGGAAGGCACAAGAGTTATACACATTAAGAAGTGCTAGAGAGTCCTGGCAGCTGCTGAAATGTTAGGGAGTGTTGGCTGTTACTTCCATGTTGTATATTTTTTAGTTATGCTCAGTAATGCCATTTCCAGGCCAGTACCCAGCCCAGTCCTATCCACTGATACTTCCCTTTAGCATTAAAAATGGACATCTGCCCAGTTTTGCAGATAATATGACCACACATACTTAGCTACCACCTACTGACCATCTGAGGTCCACATCGATACGCACTTGTATCAGGACGTTTTGATTTAGTATTACCTGACTAAGAGTTTATACTTACTTTTTTTAATTTAGTTGTAAAATACAACTAAGTGACTGCCCTCTGCTCAGTCTGCATCCTTTTCGCTTCACCCATTTAAGACATCTTACATCTCCATTTATTTCATACTCTTTGTTTGTACTTGGTATGTGACACAATAACATGGAGGACCCAATAACTGTCTGCATTTGGATGTGGTTACAGGTAATATCTCTCATACCTAGGTTACATGTGGACAATACTTTTCCCGTCACCAGCTCTGATACAGTGTTTCTGTGTCTGTCATAATACAGGATTTTGCGTTCAAAATAACGACGATAATACGAGACACATTGTTTGCAGAATGAAACTTTCTGCTCTTTGCACTCAGACTGTTGATGGCGTGTTTATTTTTTGCAACATCCTTTCACAGAATTCATTTCACAACACATGTATTACTTAGTCTGTGACTCTCTAGACTTCCAGCTTGTCAAGAGTTCTGAGCATCAAAAAGTATGACTTAAAGGTTTATATTTTTCTGCCTCTTAACAATTCTAGCTGAATTAAGCATTTTCTTTGAATAACTCACACTTTTAAAACTACAAAGCAATGCAAATCAGCATATGCATTTATTACTTAGATGAAATGCAATTGCAAGCGTATGATGACTGACTTTTATTGGCTGTTGATATGCATGAAACATATCTTAAGTACGTCAACTACCTTTTGGGAATGTGTGTTCCCTGCAAAGATTTAAAACTAATTTTTACTTTTTTTTGCCTCTGCAGATAATTCAGTCTAAACCTGAAGGCAGTCCAGCAATGCATCTGCTCAGCATGCTCCATTTGTTGAAAATACATACCATCCCTGACACCTCTGGCATCTCATCTTTTTACCTCACTTTGAACTTTTGAATAGGAGATAATCCAATTCATTGGCCCATATTCTGATGGCAGGGTGATGACTATGATTTGTTTCACCACACTGTCTAAAGTTTAAATTAACCTCTGACATATGAACTGAGACAAAGTTTCACATTTCCTGTAGTTTCTTTTTTATAAGGCCACATGGCAGTCAGTAACTGCTATGTTTATATACTCATGGGCAGTAGTTGCTGACTGATGAGTAAATAAACCAGCCAGGTAAACCACAGAAACTGCTTTCACAAAGCTTCTCATAGGGGTATTTCTTTTCTAAAAATGTGAATACTGCTAACTTTGCTAACTTAGCTCTTCAGTAGCTCTGACTATAATTTACTTGGGCAGAGGAGGCCTGTTTTAGCCTACTGGAGTTGTTGACTGAGGGACACTAGAGAATGGCACAGGCTATGCCACAATATATGTTATATTATGAGTTCCTTATACTGGAAGACTGCTAAAAAGTTTTCATCTGGTTCTAGGACTTAGATGGACAGACTAAGTGATGTTCTCTGTATGATAAATGGAATCCCAACTCGCTCACATCACTGGCAAACTGGAGATTTGTAAACAAAATCACTTATGTGTCAGGAGGTGTTCAGTATGCCTTACTGAGACATTAGTTATGAAATGATATGTTCAGTGCATGGCTCTTTTAATCCATATTCTAAGCTGCAGAGGATAGCCATTTATGGACAATGTACCTTTAGTGGGGAGAAGGTGCACAGGTGACCACCACTGTGTGTCTTTCAGGGACAGAAATATTTTCATGAAAGAGAACACTTGTGACAGCTCATACTTTTGGACTCCTACAGGATTCATTCAGGGCAAGTTTGGAGGGTTTGTATAATGTATGTGGCAAATGGCACTGCATGTATTGCCACCCACATATAATGGGTACATGTGGCATCTAATGAGGGGGGCATGCCATCTTAAGCAATAAAGAGAGCATCCACAGAGGTGATGAGTCATCTTGGAAGATAATCAGAAGCACAAGATATGTCCCCAAATGTAAAAGCATGGGTGATGTCAAAGGGCAGGTGCATTTTCCTGGGATAACACAAGAGTGTAAGACAGGGGAACACAACATTACTAAACTACACCTCACATGTAAAATGTATAGACGGCTTCAAAGAAGAATGTATGTCACAGATCTCTCACACAGCCCATCCACCTCTTTGCTGGATACCCTGGTTTTCTCTTCCCTACTTCCTGTCTTTTCCAAATCTTCACCAGATTACCTTCTTTTCTGCACATGTTGCTGAACCATTGTAATCTGTTCTCTTTGATCTTTTCTGCAATTGAAGCTACTTTGACTTCTGCTTATGTCATTTCTTCATCTGTCTCACTGTGTGCATTCTACCACCCTACTCAGGCACGTCATTTCTATCACCTCTAGCTTTTTCATCTGCTCTGTATTTTATGCCCAGGTTTCTGTACCATACAGTAGTACTAGTCAGACTACTGTTTTGCACACCTTACTTTTCAGCTTCTTTGGCATTCTTCTGTCATATACTACACCTGACACTCAATGACAGTTGGCTGCAACTCCTCTGTTTCTTGCTTTGACCTCTTCATTCAGACTTCCTTTCTCCTCAACTTCTTCTTCTTTCATCTGTTCTCATTAAGGGTCACCACAGCGGATCACCTGTTTCCATTTCTTCCTGTCCTCTGCATCTTGCTCTGTCATACCAATCACCTACATGTTCTCTCTCACCACATCCATAAACCTTATCTTAGGCCTTCCTCTTTTCCTCTTACCTGCAGCTTCATCCTTAGCATCCTTTTCCCAATATACCCAGCATCCCTCCTCAGCACATGTCCAAACCAATGCAATCCCGCCTCTCTAGATTTGTCTCCAAACTGTCCAACCTGGGCTGACCCTCTAATATACTTATTCCTAATCCTGTCTACCCTCATCACACCCAATGCAAATCTTAACATCTTTAACTCTGCTACCTCCAGCTCTGACTTCTGCCTTTTTGTCAATGCCACCATGTCCAACCCATATAACATAGCTGGTCTCACTATCCTCTTGTAGACCTTCCCTTTCACTCTTACTAGTACTCGTCTGTCACAAATCACTCCTGACACTCTTCTCCACCCATTCCACCCTGCCTGTACTCTCTTCTTCACCTACCTTCCACACTCACCA
Organism: Protopterus annectens; assembly: GCF_019279795.1. Lineage (NCBI taxonomy): Eukaryota > Metazoa > Chordata > Ceratodontiformes > Protopteridae > Protopterus > Protopterus annectens. Next base: position 1,415,396,047 of record NC_056745.1, read on the forward strand.
TTACTCTGAACTGTTGATCCCAAGTATTTAAATTCATCCACCTTCGCTAACTCTAGTCCCTGCATCTTCACCATTCCACTAGCCTCCCTCTCATTCACACACATATATTCTGTCTTAGTCCAGCTGACCTTCGTTCCTCTCCTCTCTAGAGCATAGCTCCACCTCTCCAGGGTCTCCTCAACCTGCTCCCTACTGTCACTACAGATCACAATGTCATTGGCAAACTTCATAGTCGACAGTGACTCCTGTCTGATCTCAGCTGTCAACCTGTCCATCACCACTGCAAATAAGAAAGGGCTCAGAGATGATCCTTGATGTAATCCCACCTCCACCTTAAATGCATCTGTCACTCCTACTGCAGACCTCACCACTGTCACACTACCCTCATATATATCCTGTACCACTCTTACATACTTCTCTGACACTCCCGACTTCCTCATACAATACCACAACTCCTCTCTAGGCACCCAGTTATATGCTTTCTCTATGTCCACAAAGATACAATGCAACTCCTTCTGACCTTCTCTATACTTCTCCATCAACACCCTTAGAGCAAACATCACATCTGTAGTGCTCTTTCCCGGCATGAAACCATACTGCTGATCACTAATCATCACCTTCCTTCATAACCTAGCTTCCATTACTCTTTCTCATAACTTCAAGCTATGACTGATCAGTTTTATCCCTCTGTAGTTACTACAGTTCTGCACATCACCCTTATTCTTAAAAATCTGTACCAAAACACTTCTTCTCCACTACTCAGGCATCCTGTCACTTTCCAAGATTTCATTAAACAATCTGGTTAAAAACTTCACTGCCATCTCTCCTAAACACCTCCATGCTTCCACATGTATGTCATCTAGACCAACAGCCTCTCCTTCATAGCCCTTCTCCTCAACCACCCCTCGCAAATACTTGAAAATATTAACCTGTCCCACTGTCTTCCCACTTATCTCAATTCTCAGCTTCTTCTGATTTCCCCAGTTTGCTGCCATTACCACTGTCTTATCTGTTAGTTTCATCCCATGTGCCCTCAGTTTTGCATTACATTCCTTAATCCTTTGCTGAAGTTCTTGCTCAGACTTCTGTCTGTCTTCCATCTGCCTCTGATGCCACATTGTCTGCATACATCAGCTTTGTCGATCTGTCCCCTCCGACCTGCTTGCTAATGTAGCCCATCACCTTTATGAAAAACAAAGGGCTCAGAGCTGAACTCTGGTGCACACTTACTCCCACTGGGAACCCCTCTGTGAGACCGAACACTGTTTATACTGTAGTCATTGGCTTCTTGTCCATAGCTTGTACTAATTTTACCAATGTTTCTGGGACCTTGAACCACTGCAGTACTGCCCAAATCAGGTTTCTTGGGACGTTGTCATATACTTTATTCCAGTCTAGGAATGTCCGGTTGGACTCTTTCTTGATCTCTAACATCTTCTCAACCATCTGACTCACTGCAAACATTGAGTCACTTGTGCTGCATCCTGATCTGAATCCAAACTGCTCATTTCTCATCTTACTGTCTTCTACTCTGTGTATTCATTTATCAGTCACCATCTCCAAATCTTTCATGCAATGTGACAGGAGTTAGATACCTCTGGCCTGTCCACAGTTGTGAAATTCCCCTTTGTTCTTGTACACTGGCATGAGCATGCTTATTCTCCAGTCATCTGAAATAAACCTTTCTCTACATACTGCTATGAGTACCCTCAAGAGCCATTTCTCCCCTACCTCACTAAGCATCTTTATTGCATCTGTTGTGACCTCATCTGAGCTTGCTGCTTTCCCTGACTTGATTTTCCTTAGTGCTGTTTTTACTTCTTCTGTGGTGAGATCCTCCTCTTCCCTTACCTTAGGCTGTGTCTAGGGAAGTACAGCTTCTGTGGGGTTTTCTTCATTCAGAAGTTACTGGAAGTTTTCCTCCCATCTGACTTTGATGTCCTCTGGACTGGTGAGCAGGTTGCTGCTGGCATTCCTTATGAAGGGTGTCTCACTATCTTCTTTATCTTTCTGTTTTTGCCTTGCAACTTTATATAGCTTCTTTGTTCCACTTAATGAGTCACTTCCCAGTAGCTGATAGAGTGCCTCTGATGCTACTGCAACTGTTGTCTTAGCCTTTTTGTTAGCCAACCAGTATTCCTTCCTAGCATAGTCCATCTTTTCTAACTTCGAGTTTTTTTCTTGCACTCTATTTTTTTTGATGACTTCCTGGACTTCTGCATTCCACCACCAGCTTTCCTTATGTACCTTATTTCCATACCTGGCTCGGGTGCATATCTATTCTGCAGTTTTCACACGTTGATTTGAGTCACTGTCATTCTTCTTCAACTCCATTTATTTTCTCTTCTTCTTCTTCTTGAGGTGCTAGAGCACTGAGTAATTCCTTGAACGGTTGTGTTTTCTCTCAAGTCAACTTCCAGGTCTACAGACTTATCTCTGTTGACCCTAGAGCCTTCTCTGATTACTGCTTGCAACTGATTGTGGCAACAAATTGTTTATGCTGTGGGCCAACTGTTTTACTAGGGACAACTTTGTAATCCCTGAGTCTACACCAGTGTCATTTCCTTACTAGGAGGAAGTCTACTTGAGTTGAATGTTGCCTACTCTTGCATGTGATCTTGTAACTGTCTCTCTTTTCTGTACCATGTGATAGTACTATCAAGCCATTTCTCAGACAAAAGTCTAGAATGGCCTCTCCTTCTTTATTCCTGTTGCCCCACCCATATGGAACCAGGCAGTCCTCATATCCTTTTCTGTCTGTCCTGATATGAGCATTCAAGTCACCCATTATCAACACCAATTCATGTTGTCCCACTTTATCTAGTAGGTCCTGCAACTGTTGTCTGAATGCACTCTTTCCTTTCCTTTCACAACTCTGCTGTAAGGCATAGGCTGAGATTATGAATACTGCCCTATTATTAGGCTGGAGTCTGATTGCCATGAATCTGTCACTAATTCTGATAACATCCCTCACTGTCTTCTGAAGCCTCTCCCTCACCACAATTCCTACACCATTTCTAGTGTGTCCTCTTCCTGAGTATTAAAGTCTGGATCCCAAGCCAAGTGGCTTTGCTGCACTGCCCTTCCATCTTGTCTTCTGGATACATAAGATGTTCAGCCTCCTCCTTGACATCATGTCATCCACTTCCAAGCTGCATCCTGTTAAGTGAACCTACATTGAGTGTAACAATTCTTAGTTCATGTTTTAGCAGGTTGATTGGTTTTACATCCAGAATTTCCTCAACAGAGGTATCTCAGGTAACCCAAGGTGGGCAACTGGACACCGGACGGCCAGTAGCTTATTGAACTAGTACTACAGAGCTTTATGGCAGCACACACCAGCCAAAAGGAGCACATAAACTCCTCCCACCATTAACATGGGTCCCTGGCATAGGTCAGAGTAGGCCAGATCCCCAGCCCACTTATCATGGCAAACACCCATACCCATTGGGAGACATTAGTCTACACAACCAAATAGCCCTCCTACAAAAAAAAAATAATAAATAATAATAATAATAATAATAATAACAATAATAATAATAATAATAATAATAATAATAATACATGTTGTTTGATATTTTGAGTGTTGCTACATGGCAATATGAGGACCAGATTCAGAAACTTTGTCTCATTGTGCTAAGCAAATTTGCAAGATGATCAAGAAAATGAGACTCCCTGATGAGGGCAGCCCAAGTAGCTTATTCAGACACAGTGTAGGCTAATGACCATACGATGCGGTGCCTTGTATGTTAATGAGACAAAACAAAATAGTGGAGTGATTCAGAAATGTATAAATGCCACTCAGTGGAGCTGTGCCTGCTGTATGTTTGAATTTTGCCAAATGTTTGCGGTCAGACTGAATAAACACAGATTGATGTTTGGGATTAACGCTGCTTTATTAAATGTATTCTTGCAAAAGGCTCAAATTGCCACTGCTATGCCCGTTGGTGTCCACCATCTCTTCTGGTGGTGCAGGGCCATTTGACTGCACTTAACATTTCATGGACTCCATGATACAAGCATTGTGAATTGGTACCATGTTGAAAGGGACAGCATTTATTAAATTGTTGACATGTGTTGGCTCATCTGTATTTCCACAGGGGTTGTGGGGTGCCTATCCCAGTAGATACAATGGTATATGTGGCTTTATGTACATTAGCTATAAGGACCCTTTTGTGATCTTCTGGGAATTTAGTGGAGATATCTCATGCATCTGCCTGATGAATACTCCACCAGTTTTGCAATGCCATGTTTCACCATGTGAGGCAGTTTATGTGGATCCCGCATACCCTAGAGGAGAGAGCCTACACTGTGTGTGATTTCTATAATATAGGCCATTCTCCTGAGGTAGTGGGGGCCATAGACTGTGCCCACATTGAAGTAAAGGCCTCATCTGGTTAACTATGAAAGAGGCATGTGAACCACAAAGGGTATCAGTCCATCAATAGTTAGGTGTTCTGTAATACACAAGGTATAATCTACAATGCATGTACAGGATATCCAAGCAGTTGTCACTACTCCCAAATATGGTACACCTGTGACGGTGACTTTCCACAGAGTCATCTTGTTGGTGATACTAGATATGCCCTGGAACCTTCATTTATGACACCCGTAAGAAATCTACAAAATCCAACAGACCATAACTATGATTATACACACTTGTAAACAAGAAAAGTTACTTAAATGCTTTTGTGTTGCTGAAGGCATGCTTTTGCTCTTAGGATTCATCCAATGGCATCTTAAAGTATGACCTTGTTACATGTTCAAAAATAGTATCCTTGTATCTAACGTTACACAATATCATACTTAGGATATAGCAGGGTGGGCAATTGCAGTGCCAACAATTCCCAGCACAGAAGGCAGTGGGGGTTGAGTCAGACCAGGAGTCAGAGGAGAACACAGCAGTAAGGGATGACCATGTCAGATGGAGGTGGACATAGAATGCCATGGCTCTAGCAAAGAGGCACTGGGTTGCATGTAGCTTTACAACATGCATTTTTAAGAGTTAAGGAGATACACTTCACTAAAATGATGCACTCAAATCCTACACCAGGCTGTGCTTACCCATTCATAGCCTGACCATGCTGTACATCAAACATAGGCACTCCAGTTAATAATGTACAAAGGGCAGGGTACAGTTATCATCATTTGCACAGGTGGAGAAGGCAGTGCAGGAGTACATGTCTTTCACAGGGAAGTGTGTGAGTGTGAGTGGTGAGAAGCATGAATGCAAAAAGTGCCTTTATGTGAACTGCCAATTCTGATGGATGCTTTAATGTTGAGAAGGGTTGGGGTCAGTGGATCTGTGTGAGGTGCTGGGAGCTGCGGTGGCTTGGGTGTGGATCTGCAAGGACACAGCCATAGCAGTAGCTGTAGTACTGTAGCCTGAATTGTGAAGATGCTGATGTCTTGCTTGACTTTGAGCACCATTTGCTAGGATATGTGCCAGCATGATGACAGCCATGACCATGGGGATGGTCTTTCCTGGAAATTGACATGCCCACAATAGATGCTGCTGTGGAAGAGGTAGTACTACAAAAGGGTATTCTCAACCACACTTGGCCCCATATTCTAACATTTGTGAGTGTAGGTGATGAGAAGCTCTGTGGATGGCCCCTTGTCCCTGGTAGGCAAGCCAGAGAAAACATTGCATGTTTCAGTATGAAATTCAGTATATCTAATATATTACACATTTGGGACATGTATTCCCACAGGTCATCATGCACACAATGGATTTCCCTTACTGTCTAATCCATGGCTATGGTAGCACTAGTGTGTCCCTTTACAATAGTCTTGTACACATGTTGGGTTGTGGCCACTGACACATCAACATCAGTGGGTGAATGCTAACCATGTCTGCAGCAAGCATCATTACCAAATCCCTGTGTAGACTTCTCTACCCATACGTGCTATGGGCAGCTTCAGACATCGGTTTACTAGAGACTAGTGCACTTCCCTGATTGACATTTCCCCCATCATCCTGTCCTCTCTTTGATGTCTGGGAAGCCTGGACATCCACAGGTATAGAGCCTGTGTCTACTTTCTGCAATTCGGGATGCTGTGGTAACACTTCCTGTGTCCAGGAACCACTCTATACTCCATGACTGGGGTTATCAGCTCATCTCTGCCATCATTGTCAGAAGTTGCAGTTCCTACAACATCAAGCAGGGCCAGTTCCACATTGCTGGTGCTGAGTAATGACTCACCTGTAAATATATCAAAGCACAAAATATCCAGTGTAAGTATAATGGATAAGTAAGTGGATAGTCCCTAGGGCCTGTCCAGCTAACTCCCAACATCCAACATATGACTGTGGTACCCTGTAGAGGTGACACTGCCTTTAATGGAGGCCAGGATCTCCTCCATCATTGTGAGAGGTGGTACACTCAGTAGCCTTCCCCATACTACCCTACACTCCCATGCCATGACAGCTGTTCTTTGGGTGGCACTGCAAGTCATGTCAGTGGATTGCAGTACACCATCATGTAGCAACAGTCCTGCCCTTCAACCTCATTAAACCTCACAGTAGGGCTTGTCAGCTGCACTCATGTCAAAGTGCTGTTACCCATGGATACGGAGGGCCTGGAGTACCTCCTCATTCTCCGTATCAGAGAATTATGGTCATTGATGTCCCAGCCGATGCACTACTCCTTTTCTTCTTTCCTTACGTTTTAAGCATTGCTCTCTTGGTATGGAAAATAGTGGAATTAACAGCCTTGTCCCTGCATGACTCTTACAAATCCTAACACCACTACTATCTTACTTAGCCATATAGCATGATTTTTTTGTGCCTGACAGGTATATATCTTATCAGACATCAAGGTTTATTGAACAAATGTGGCTCACAAGACAGAGAACTGCAACTAACCAAGGACACATGACTGTTACCATCAGTGTAACAAATATTTTTTATGACATATGTGCAATGCATGAAACACTAAAATATATTTACTAGTACTCTGAATATGAGCTCAGGGATGTTAATCCTGCATCCCAGTAATTGCTGTACCATTACAATTCCCTTCTCAATACATCTTGGTCAACACGTTTAAAAGTACTTTAAAATGGGTGGTACATCTTCTGAAAATAGCTTTCTGTTTAGGAATTTGTCAAAACCAAACCTTTTTCAGTTATTTGATGACTGCTGTAATCCTCCTCTGAAGGATCATATTTCTAAAGCTACTGCTCAGTCTTCTGACTTCTACTACCACTTAAATAGTTGTATCAATAAGACAGTTCCTATCCGTAACAAATACAGTGAGATATTTAAAAACAAATCCCTGTGGTGGAATACACATATAAATAAATTATGTAACAGGAGAAAGAAACTGCTTAATGCTTATAATAATTTTCATTCTACCTAAAGAGCACACTTGCTAATTAAGTGCTTAAGGGAACCTTTGGAGTTGTTGTTGTGTCTTTCAGATTTTCCCATTTAGGGGTCGCCACAGCGGAACTCCGGTCAGCTAATGATTGGCAGTAGATTTTTACATGCCGAGTTGCCGGCCCTGAAGCACAACCTTCAAGAAAGGTACGCTCATTCACGCATGTCTCCACACAGTATGAACTTAAAATAGCCACTAAAACCAAAAATAATTGCAAATCCTTCTTTAACCATGTCAGGAAGTTAAAACTAACACCTAACAGTATTCAGAGTTAGTCCACAATGATACTACACTCTATGACCCAAAGGGAATAACTAATATACTAGGTTTAAATTTAGTGCAAATTTTACTCCACCCATAGTTATAGGTATCCCAAAGGTTCCACAATCCCAGCACCCACTTTGATTGCTAAGGAACTAGTTCTCTCAGACCTTTCAAAAACTCTGACAACATATCAGGTTGCCTGATTTTCAGTGCCAAATATGGGCTTTCTGAACCCCCTACTTAAACTCTGATCCTCCCCTCTAGTTATATTCCTGAAGCCTGGAAAACAGCTATTGCAATGCCATTACACAAGGGTGGCCCAATCACAGACCTTGGTATCTATAGAACCATTAGTCTCACTAGCCTCATATGTAAAGCTGTGGAGCATATTATCTCAGACTTCATTAATCTGAACATTGAAAATCTCCAATCCTGGACCCTCATCAATTTGGCTTTATTAAAGTAAGGTCCTGCCTCTTTAACCTCATTTTTTTTTTATAAAATAACTGAACAGTGGATAGTGGTTATGCACTGCATATAGTATATCTAGACCTAGTCAAGAACTTTGACACTATTCCCCATTTAAGCATTATTGATGGACTTGTAAATCTGAATTTAAATCCTTATATTGTGCGATGCATAAATAACTGGTTGTCTGACAGAACCCATTTGGTTAGAGTAGCAGGTGCTACTTTTGAAAGTAAAACAGTTACTACTGGTGTATGATAACACTCACTTGTGGGGCCTCTGCTATTTGGCATATATTTCTTAGATCTTTGCGCCAGTACGTCTGGGCTATGATTAACTAAGTTTGCAGATTACTGTAAACTGGGTGTTGTTATTTAATTTTCAACTGACTCACAATTGCTCCAACATGTCTTAAACCATGTTAACAATTAGTGCAAGTACAATGGTCTCACATTAAATGCAATAAAATGTAGCATAGTTTATTTTGGTAAAAAAACAAACAAACCAGCAAACAAACAAAAAAAAAGTTTTACTTACTATATTGGAGATGCACCTCTCCAGTTAGATACTGTTGTAAGGGATCTGCATATCATTTGACCCTCATGTCTCCACAGTAGTTCAGAAAGCCTTTTATCTGACCCATTTAATTTCCAAAGGCACTCCACTTAATCCATATAAATCATAATTCCCCTTTACTTATGTTATCAGACCCATTATAGAATAAAATGCACCCTTTGGTGTGTATTAATAGGTTCATAAGTTCATAGGATGTTACTAGGCTATTGACCCAAGGGTCTTTACAAGCCTAGCCGTTAAATCCCAATATAATACTAGATGAGAGATATCTTCTATTCCCAAGATTTTTCTATCAAGAACTACCTATTTCCAGGAGAGAAGCAGGAGTAATCCTTGGTAGAAATTTATGGTTTCTGATCCAGTCATCTAAGTTGCACTTAAACATGGTCATGGAAGTGCTCTGCTTGATGTGGATTGGGAGCCTATTCCAGAGGAGTGGCAGAATAGTGACCAGCAGGTCCTATTTATGTTGCAGGCAAACTGAGTTCCATGGAATGGGTGACTCTAATCTTATTTGACTTACGGATATGTAGCACTTCCATTAGATTTGCATCAGAGATAGCCTTGTAAGCCAGACATAAGTTGCCTCTGAGTAGTCTATATGCTACTGAGTACAGTGACAGTGACTTCAGTCTGTCCGTATAAGACGTGCTGGAGACCATGAATTTTTTTAGTTAGAAATTGCTGAGGTCTCTCACATTGCAGCAAGTGTCTGGTATGGTATATACTAAAGGTAATGTTATATTTAATATAATTATATTCAATAATAGGCCTAATGAGGCATGAGTACAGAGGAGTTATAACCTATTTTGCTCTCAAGGCTATGTCTTTGTTAATCAGGTAAGCAATGCAGAATGCTTTCCTTACCACAGGAGACACATGGAGGTCACAGTTGAGGTCACAGTCAACTTGTGTTCCCAGGTCTTTCACTATTGAATTGGTACTTAGGGTATTGTTGCTTATTTTATAATCAGCAGAGACATAGCTTTTGCTGAAGGGAATGATGATGCATTTTTTAGCATTTAGTTTAAGACCATGGCTTTAGCCCCAATCATTGGTCTGTGTAAGCCCCTTTTGGAGTATGCTGACATCGCTAGGGGATTCAATGATACCATCTAATTTGCAATCATCTACAAAGTTGGTTAGCCACAGCTCCTCTATTTTGGCCTGGACATCTGAGAAGTATATGCCAAGCACTGACCCTTGTGGGACCCCACTGGTGACAAGTCTGCTAGTAGAGGTGAAGTCTCCCACATTGACTGTCAATCTGTGAACCAATTTGCAACACACCTGACAACACAGAGGTTGATATTCAACTGGGCTAGTTTATCAGTGATACTTGAATGTAAGATAGTGTGGAAGGCCATGGTCAAGTCCAGATAGGCTGTGTGCACAGCTTTGCTCTCATCTGTGGCTCCAGTAATGTTCTCAAACATGTCCACCAGGTTTATCAGGCATGACCTGCTCTTGACAAAACCAAACTGGGACAGATCCAGGGTTTGGGGGTTACATATATCTTTATTTATGAGGTCCATGATGACTCGTTCCATTGCCTTACAGATGAGGCTGATTAAACCTATGGGTCTATAGTTATCCATGTCTGTTGCCAAACTGCTCTTGTGGAGAGGGATAACAGTTGCTGTTATCCCTCTCCAAAAGGGCAGCTTGGCAACAGACCTGGTGGAGATGGATAACAGTTGCTGTTTTCCATTCAGTAGGGACAAAGCCAGTACTCAGGCTATGGCTGAATAGGGTGCCTAATGGAGTAGCTAGCTCTTGTTTTAGAACAATTAGAATGTAGCCCAGAATGCCATCTGATCCCATTGAGGCTGTGTTCTTAGCCTTGGAGAAAGCATTGATGACTTGCTCTTTGGAGATTTAGGGAGGAGGAGGCGATGATGACATAGATTGTGGTGGGTCTACTTTATGTGCTCGAAGTCCGAGAATATAGAATACGATATTCTCGAAATGAGTACACCGAAAGGGCAAAACATCCATAGGTGGAGATTTCCGTTTACTTCAATGTAGTGTGATTTCAGAGTTGGTATATTTAAGTAGCAGGGGGTGTGAGGTGCAGGGGGCCTTGCCCCCCTGCCTACACTAGTTTAAATTCTTTTTCTTTGTGTATTTTTTTTTTGGACTTCAGTTGTTTAATAGCTCAATGCATATGGTTCAATCTATATGCATTCGAGCTATTAAACTTTCGAGGTCCTAAAGTAGACCCATTTGTGATATGCTTGGAAGGAGGGGGGGTTGGGGGGGTGACATTTTCACCTAACCTGTCTGCTAGCAGGTTTAGAATTTCCACAGGGGTCATTGTGTGTGATGCCATCCACAATTAGATTGGCACACATCTGAGCACTACTTTTTAGGTCTTGGACGTAGCTGAAGAAAGCCATATGGTTATCCTTGTCTATGTTTGCTAAATTTTTCTCATAGTTACTCTTTGAGGATTTAATAAGTTGTCTTATTTGCTTGTTTAGGCATATGAGGGTGGTCTTCCAGTTCTGGGATTTTGCTTTTGTATTTTTAGACAGCAGCTTTTTTGTTTATTGTATAATGTATTAATGCTAGATGTGCAACAGGGTGGTTTGTTTTTTCTTGAGGATCTTGCTTTAATCCTATCAGGCACAGCTGTGTCTATACATTTGTGTATATGTTTATACAGGGCATCAGTGTATATCTTAGTATAGCTATCAATGCCATCTGTGGAAACTGAAGCTTGAATGTCAATTATACCAGGTTCCTATCGCAAAATCGAACACTGAGAACATCGAATACTGGAAGGCTGAACTTGGTAGTTCGAAGGGTGAGAATGTCGAAGCCGCGGAAACCCGAATTCTTTCCCAGGGAAAGAATTTGGTTGGCCATTTCTGCGGCTTCAGCATTTTTGGACAGGGTCAAGGTAAGGGTACAAATGGGTAGTGACAGACTTTAGGGTTAGGGCGCAGGTCAGGTAAGTGTGCGATAGTGGCGGACTTTAGGGTTAGGGTGCGGGTCAGGTAAGTGCGTGGTAGTGACGGACTTTTGGGTTAAGGAGCAGGTCAGGTAAGTGTGCGATAGTGACGGACTTTAGGGTTAGGGTGCAGGTCAGGTAAGTGTGCAATAGTGACAGACTTTAGGGTTAGGGCACAGGTCAGGTAAGTGTGCGATAGTGACAGACTTTAGGGTTAGGGCGCAGGTCAGGTAAGTGTGTGGTAGTGATGGACTTTAGGGTTAGGGTGTGGGTCATATAAGTGTGCGATAGTGATGGACTTTAGGGTTAGGGCACGGGTCAGGTAAGTGTACAGTAGTGACGGACTTTAGGGTTAGGGCTGGGTTAAGGATAGTGCATAAATAGTGGTGTATGTTAGGTTTAGTGTAGATTTTGAAGGGGTTTGGTGTGATTGTGATATGTGTGTGTTTTTCGGAGCAGCGAAGTTTTTCCCTGGGAAAACAATTCTCTGTTCTAAAGGTTCGATGTCCGAATTCGATCTTCCAAGTTCGAACTTATGGTGTTTGACATTTTGGAAGTTGGATTTCGTGATATAGACCCATTATACCATCCATCAGGTGGGTATAGTTAGCTTTGGTGAAGTATTTTAGCCTGACTTCTCCTTTGGGGAGTTCTGTTGCGATTGCTACTTCCAATGTGATTGATTTATGGTTAGATTTAGCCAATGTAGGCCCTACACTTGAGGGGATGCATCTCTCACTCATATTAGTGAGGACCAGGTCAAGAATACTGGAGCCCCTTGTGAGGTAGTGCATTATTTGTTCCAGGGCATTTGAGTTAATAAAGTCCAGCAACTTTTGTGTGAATGAGTTTGTGATTGTATAAGTTTCCCATTTAATGGGGGGATATTTGAAATTACCGATGACTAGGTGTTAGGTTGTACTTTGATTGTACCAAGTAGTTCTAAGTAAACTGTACGGACATCACGGTTCATGGAAGGAGACCTGTAACTGACAATGACATGAAGGTGGGTCTTATTGATGGTAATTTGGACTTGGAGTAACTCCATAGAGTTATCTTGTCTAACCAGTCTAGAGGTGCAATTATCTTTAATGAAGATAGATACTCAACCTCCTTTGGTTCTCACACCTTCCAATTGCAGTCTGAAAGTGTAGAAGGCATTATAGCCTTGCAAGGCTGGGTTACTTTCTGTGACCTTGAACCAGGGTTCTGTGACTGCACAGATGTTAATATCTTCCAGGGAAAGGTGTGTTTCCAGAGAGTGAAGTTTCTGATTTAAACTCTTAGTATTTAGTTGCATGACCCTTAGTTTCTTTGTGTTTGATATTTTCATGTCAGAAATTTTGTTGATGTCACCTTGCCTAAAAAAGGTATTATGCCAGAGGCAAGTAACTGAAAGCCTTAAGGTGCCAGGTGAAGAACATCTCTGGAAAAGTAGTGCAGTCTATCAACCATGTCATCTCATGCTGACAGGAACTGGATCCCCTTAGAATGACACCAGAAATTAAGCCAATTATTGAAGTCAATAATTTTCTGTTGATACAGTGATGTCATCCTAGGTGAGGGTAAAATGCTTAACAAAGCTAGGGACATACCTGCCTGGGACACATATTCAAAGAGCTCTATCATGTCTCTCTTTATATAGTCTAGAGAGGTAAATCTCAATTCGTTCACACCAACATGAACCATGACGGAATTATAACGATACTTGTTGTTGAGAAACTTGAGAACATGTGTGATTTGACAAATCCTTGCACCAGACAGACAGCTAACTGCAACCTTCTCCTTGTTTAACCTGGTGAGTGGGGTGTCTGTGTGTGTCAATGGGTCTACTTCAAAACATAGAAAGACTACATTACCAAAGACAACATCACCGAGATGATGTTCCCGAAACCTGACTTTCATGAATGACCAGAATGCTGAAGAATTTCACAGGGTAAATAACCAGGTGGCCAACAAGGGGAAATTTGCCCTTTTCCCTACTGTAGTGTGATCCTAGAGTTGGTATATTTAGTCGGGGGGTGTTGGGGGTGTGGGGAGCATATCTCTCCACCTGGGTGGGTTTGAGGTGGTGCGGTCTGTTTTGATGTTAGATGGTGGCTAACAGGATACTTACGCTATGAAATCCTTCAGCATTCTGGTCATTTGTGAAAGTCAGGTTTCAGCAATGTCATCTCTGTGATTTCATTTATGGTAATGTGGTCTTTTGTTGTTTTGAAGTAGATCTGTGTTACTATAGAATCACCTATAACTAAAACATTCGGAAAAGATGTGCATTGCCTTAAAGGCAAAGGTGATTCCAGATTTATAGTGCAGGAGCATCTCTCCCAAACAGTACTTAAGTGATTTAGGAGTAAGGAGTTTTTAGTGTACAAGTCAGTTGCTGCACTGCCTCAAAAAATCCATGTTCACCAGGTTGGGAGGAGAAACAGAGGGGAACAGGCAGTCTATAATTCAAGGTTTGAATCGGGTACACTGCAGATAAGGAGAAAAAATGGGGTATCAGGCAGGGAGCTATTTTTAGGGGGTCTAACCTATGTGGTTTACAGTAGGAGGTCTATAAAAATGGGCTCTATAGGGTCTGATGTTAATAGGTAAAAGGTAAAATCTCTATTGGGTGGTTCACTGAAGAGTTGAGAACTGTTCAAAAGCTGTTCTGTTAGATAGCAGCCACTTCTAAGGGAAAATATTACTCTTGGCACTTTTGCATCTATAATGGCTGAGGTTTACCCTCTCTGTGCAGCGGTGCATGATGTTGCACTACACACAGACTACAGCAAAGAAGCTAATACAAAGAAACCAATGAAAATGCTCAAACTGTGACCTGAACCAATGAAAAGGCTCAAATTGAGCCCTGAGCCAATGAGAAAATACAAACTGAGCCCTGAAATCAGTAACCTTAAATTACATACAGTAGTCCTAATGTACGTTCCTGCCATGAGGCTATGGGGGGGGGGGGGCTTTTCCAAAGAAAGATGTCCTGAATGTTTTTAGTGCTCAAACCACAACTAGAACTGAATTCAGCCGGTCTGAATCCAGTCTATACTATGGCCAACAGAAATACAACAGAGCAACAGAAAAGAAGCAAAATGTTTTTTTCTTTCTCTTAAATTAAATAAATAACACCATGAAAAGCAGCACACAGTTTGCTTTTAAATACATTATAGCACAGGGTAAAATGGCAGAAAAGATCTTTCCTTCATTTAAAAAAAAAGGAGTAGTAGGTGTGCAATACAGTTGAAGTGCAACAAATATACTATTTAAAATTTGCTTAGCATTTGTAGTTCTCTCGGTTGAACAGAGGAAAAGAGGCTGATTGCCTAACTCTCTGGACCCTTTCTAAGCCAAGCACCAACCTGTGCAAGCTCAGACCTTAAGTATAACACAACGCACAACAGCTAATACAAAGAAACCAATGAAAATGCTCAAATTGAGCCCTGAGCCAATGAGGGAGTACAAGCTGAGCCCTGAAATCAGTAACCTTAAATTAGATACAGTAGTCCTAATGTACGCTCCTGCCATGAGGCTACAGAGGGGGTGCTTTTCCAAAGAAAGATGTCCTGAATTTTTTTTAGTGCTCAAACCACAACCAGAACTGGATACAGCCGGTTTGAATCCAGTCTATACTATGGCCAACAGAAGTACAACCGATCAACAGAAAAGAAGCAAAATGCTTTTTTTATCTTAAATTAAATAAATAACACAATGAAAAGCAGCACACAGTTTGCTCTTAAATAAATTATAGCACAAGGTAAAAGAGTAGAACATATCTTTCCTCCAATTAAAAAAAAAAGCAGCAGTAGGTGTGCAATACAGTTGAACTGCAGCAAATACAGTATTTAAAAATTGCTTAGCATTTGTAGTTGTCTCTGTTGAACAGAGGAGCAGAAGCTGATTGCCTAACTCTCTGGAGCCTTTCTAAGTGAGCACCAACCCGCGCAAGCTCAGACCTTAAGTATAACACAATGCACAGCAACTAATACAAAGAAACCAATGAAAATGCTCAAACTGAGCCCTGAACCAATGAAAATGCTCAGACTGAGCCCTGAGCCAATGAGAGAGTACAAGATGAGCCCTGAAATCAGTAACCTTAAATGAAATAGTCCTACTGTACACTCCTGCCATGAGTGAATGGGGGGGGGGCTTTTTTAAAGAAATATGTCCTGATTTCTTTTATTGCTCAAACCACAACTAGAACTGGATTCAGCTGGTCTGAATCCAGTCTATACTATGTCAATAGAACTGCAAAGGAACAACAAAAACGAAGCAGAATGCTTTTTTCCTCTTAAATGAATGACACTGAAAAGTAGCACACAGTTTGCTCTTAAATAGATTATAGCACAGGGTAAAACAGCAGAACAGATCATTCCTTCAATTAAAAAAAAAAAGCAGTAGTAGGTGCGCAATACAGTCAAAGTGCAGCAAATATAGTATATAAAATTGACTCCTTTCTAGGATAAGCCAGAATCAAACCCTATACTTTTGACTACAAGAAGCAGCTCATTATCAGTTTAAAGCCTAAATCCGTTGCAGTAACTGGCAGACATATCACAAAACTTGAGAGACCTCAGAGATTTATAACTAAAAAGATCAGTTTTCTTAAAAAATGTTAGTTATTAGGAAAGACTGGCAGCCTTTTCTATGTACTCAGTCACTTACAGACTCCTCCATGGAGATCCTGAAGGGTCAAACCTTATTTAACCTTTAACCTCCTATTCCATAATGTTTCAACAAATACTTGGTTGAAGGAACTAAGCCTTCGTCAGATAAATAAGACATGCTGGCATGATAGATCAAATCCAAAGTATCCCTAACCACTGGAACAAACTTCTACTACATGTCAAGCAGAGTAGCATCCTTTGCCACCTTCAAGGTTATTGTTGTGTCTTTCGGCTTTTCCTGTTTAAGGGTCGCCACAGCGGAACTCCGGTCCGCTAATGATTGGCAATAGATTTTTACATGCCGAGTTGACAGCCCTGATGCACAACCTTCAACAAAGGTATGCCCATTCACGCATGTCTCCACACAGAAGATGCTCTAGCTGAGAATCAAACAGGACAATGTCTTACTGTGAGGTGACAACTCTACCGCAGCACCACCATAAACCTACATAATTGGATGGGAAAACTCAAATTCTCTCCTGGTCTATCATGCCTTGCCCTCCTTGAGGCTAGAGGGAAATTCTGAATAGGTTATTTTTGGATAGGCTTGAAATGGTCTGCAGGCGATTGCCTAGTGCCCACCTATGAACCTATGAATTGACAAACTTAATCCCTTATAGTCAACAGGTTGAATTGCAGTTAAAGGCATCAGTAGTACAAATCTATGGAGTTATAAGAAGCACCACTTACCTTAAACAAGCAGATATATTTTTGCTGAAGAGTTTTTTCAGTCACCTTATACAGCAATCAAACTCTAAGTTCCAGTACTTTCTTCCATAGCATCATGCAGCTCCCTGCTTCTCATTGCATGCATAATGTGCAGATTCACTTGACTTTTGTGAGGGTAGGATGTCATTGATATTTAACAGTTTGCACACACAGTCATTGTAGAGCATGCTTTCTTAACAGCATAGACTGGCAATGATGGCTGCCATGTTTCATACCATAATCTTCCATTGTGAACCATAATAATGTAGCACTTAAATTTTCTGAGATTGCCAACTGTCGTACAAATAGGGTACCCATCGATGGCCATCACTCTGTGGCATGTAGGACATGCAAGAATTAATTTGGGCACCAGGTCTCTGCCATTTCTCCCAGAGATTCTTCAAGGTAAGACATCATGGCTGGTGAAGGTGACAGTAGTCCTCTTTTCAGAGCACAGTAGTGATGTGTGGAGGAGACAAACTTATTTTGCTGTCACCTCTATCAAGATTACAACCAGAGACTTTTGTGGGAGAGCTATGAAGGGCCTCATTACAAAACTGAATCCTGAAATAGTTTATCCCAGGTTGTCACCTCTGCAACTGGCATCACATGCATTGTAGTGATATGAGGGGCTGCAATCCTGACCTCCAACATCAATGGGAGGATGAAGTTAAGCAGTGAGCACTACTTATCTAGTATATGTAAAATATATGTTAATTATACAATTCAGTTGTCACTGTATGACATCCACAGATATTACACAGTGCTCTTTTTATGTCTGTAGCCCCTGAAATGAATAGGCAGTTGCACAGGAGAAGCTGGAGTAGCTAAGAGAGCACTGAGGACAGTATATATACTTCAGACTGTCTAGCTTTTAATACTAACAGTTGTATAAATTAATTCCCAAAATGTATACATTTGATACAGCAGTGCCACTTGTGTCACTACTGCCATAGCTCGAAGGTGCAGTACAACTGTTTGCTGTTATTAGTATATTTGTGCATGCACTCCACGTATATGTAGACAAGTGGGTCAGGACGTTAAGGCTGTGCTCCCATATTGTGAGTATGCCTGTAGTTCACTCTTCTACCCATTCACAATTTTGTTATCAGGAACAGTATTTAAAGTTTATTTTTCTGTATATCATTATAACTGTAGCATTAGATGTTGCAAATATGTAAGATCATCATTGTTAGTTGAGTGAACATGTTCCAAATATAAAATAGAAGTTGTTCATTTTGCATATCACTGGTAAGTGAAATGTAGGTCTGAACAGCATGTTTTCTTCATATGCAATCTACATTGTTTCAGGCATCGTTACTGAATCTCAGACTGTTGACATTTTAGGTCTCTCTAAATAGCTCATCACGCTAACCCTCTGTCTGTCAGACTCCACAAAATGATGGTTGTTGATTCAGATCCCCCTTTCAGTTCTATATACTAACAGGCTTGTCAAATGTATGTGTTTTCTGTCCAAGAAGTATATTATGTTTAACTGTATCATTCTCAAAATAGTAAGAATTTCAATTTTTCATTAAATTTCTCCACCCCCCCCACACACACACACACATTTATTGATACCTTGTCTCTTATATCCATTTATTTGGGTTATTATTTTGTTTCTGTACATTCCTTTTATAGTTATATGCAACCTTACACTGATCTGCACCTGTCGTACCATCAAGGCCTGTCAGCCTTGCACAAGAGGCTGCAGCAGTGCCAACACCACCACCACCAGAAGCACACATCACATCTGGGTTCCAGCTTGCTATGTTTGCCTTCACACCTCCTGCCCTACCTGCACATCTGCTTCAGGTAGCCTTCACCAGATGATGGTACAGGTGTACTTGACAGTAGCAGTGTGAATGGAAGTGATGCTCTTGTCAACCATTAGCAACTGGCAGATATTGCGAGAGATATTATAGACCAGATGTTGGATGCCTGATTCGGTTAAATGGAAAACCTTCTCCACTGACTCATTGAGTTGAGACCCTGTCCAGAATTGGCTCTTCCATCAGAGACTGAGCCCATTGGTGACAGTACCCAGGGTGGTGAGTAATCTCCCACTGGGTCTCAGCTGGCAGTGACTACAGCTGTGAACACCCCATTCTATCCCCCAACCTGGTGTTCCCCCTCAATTTTGAGTCCATGTCCACCGCTATTGGTTGCTCAGTCCCACCCTCTCTTTTGCCTTCCCTTTGTTTGCCTGATCCTTCCTTCACCATTGTGTATTTCCTCCCTTATTGTGTCACCGTGCACAATGTCAGTCATGTCTATTTCCCTTGCTATCTAAGTTAACCCTATTACTTTCCTCTTAATTCCCATACTTCATTCTTGAACTTACTCATCACTTTGTAAACATAAAATGGATGCCCGTCCCACAAAGAAGTATTTCCCTCCTTCCCCACCTCCATTCTGCTCATTTCTTATTTGCTCACCTTCTGTTCTACCATCTGCCTTATTCCCATTTTCATCTCTTTCTTTACTCCCATTTTCTAAACTTTAATCTGGTCAAGAAAGATATACACACCACACACATTCCCATATAGGGTTTCTAAATCACGCATCTTTTGTGGTAGTACTGTGCATAATGGGAGGAGAAGAACCCCATCAATGCCCATGAGCAATCAAGGAGAAATGGCACTGCTGGTAGTATTACAAATTAACTCTAGTCACTGCCATCTGTTACACAAGTTTGCCATAGCTGCAATCACTCCTGTAAATGAGCCGAGCATCACTGCATGGAAGTTTGCAAATACAAAAATGAGGTAAAGTTCAAACCTTTAGTGAGAATGTTTTTATGGCTTAGAATGAACTGCTTAGTAGAGTTTAAGTAAAGAGGGTTGTGGTTTCAAATCCCCCCTTAGGGTTGCTTGCTTTTTCTGTCTTTGTGCTTCCATTCTGCAAATGAGTAACAATCACCTGCTATGTACTTCACTGACAGCTTCAATGTAAATGCTTCCATGGCTCAGCTAGAAAATGAAGTGCTTGACGGAATGTCAGGTTCATCTCATGCATGTATGGGTGATTTTTTCATGACATTTGCTTTAAAGTACAGGTGCAGTGATCAGACTATGCTGATGTCATAATTTGTTTTGGTCAATATTCTTTATGCCACCTATTATACCTATTGTATATATTTGTTTAAATTCAGTTACTTAAGATTGATATCTGTGTTTATGTCTCATACCTGCTTTTCCACTCTCCCAGATTGTTTTAACACCTGCCTTAGAGCGTTATATAAATTATATGCTTGTGTCTGTGATGCCACAAGCTCCTCTACCCTCCTACCTTGTCTACTTCCCTTACCACCCTCTACTTTCCTGTCTTAAATGTGCTTTCTTTACCAACCTCTACCCTCCTGCCTTAAGTGTACTTCTCTTAACACCCTCTACTCTCCTGCCCTAAGTGTACTTCCCTTACTATCTTCTACCCTCCTACTTCTATTACCACTCTCTACCCTCCTATTTTAAGCATACTTCCCTTACTACCCTCCACCCTCCTACCTTAAGTGTATTTCCCTTACTACCCTGTACCCTCCTGCCTGAACTGGACTTCCTTACTACCCTCTGCCTTCCTGTCTTAAGTGCACTTCCCTTACTACCCTCTGCCCTCCTACTTTAAGTGTACTTCCCTTACTACCCTGTACCCTCCTGCATGAACTGGACTTCCTTACTACCCTCTGCCTTCCTGTCTTAAGTGCACTTCCATTACTACCCTCTGCCCTCCTGCCTCAAATGTAGTATCCTTACTACCCTATACCCTCCTGCCTTAAGTGGACTTCCTTACTACCCTCTGCCTTCCTGTCTTAAGTGCAATTCCCTTACTACCCTCTGCCCTCCTGCCTCAAATGTAGTATCCTTACTACCCTATACTCTCCTGCCTTAAGTGGACTTCCCTTACTACCATCTGCCTTTCTACCTTAAGTGGACTTCCCTTACTACCATCTGCCTTTCTACCTTAAGTGGACTTCCCTTACTACCCTCTGCCTTTCTACCTTAAGTGCACTTCCCTTACTATCCTCTGCCTTTCTACCTTAAGTGGACTTCCCTTACTACCATCTGCCTTTCTACCTTAAGTGGACTTCACTTACTACCCTCTGCCTTTCTACCTTAAGTGGACTTTCCTTACTACCCTCTGCCTGCCTATCTTAAGCATACTTCCCTTGCTACCTTCCATAACAGTCTGCTCTGCATATATGTATCTTTTGAGTTAATAAAAATAGATCAGCACACTAGCATTCCAACTGTTTGGACCGTTTTGCTTTGACTACCCTTGAGGCTTGTGCATGCTTTATGTTTACTACAGCTGCTCATAAATCACTGTGGCCACAACTTGGTCTAACACAATCTTGCTATGGGTCTCTATTTCAGCCCCAATGAGATGCTGCTCATTTGGCGCAAATCCCTAGCCATGTGCACTGTTAATGGGCCTCTGGGCTCTTCATGCATGCATAGTAAACAATGATGCCATGAGTGTAATTGCAGACACAATGTTACTAAATCCTCAAATAAGGTTTTGAAGAATAAAATATGTTTGCAGCTATTATTTTTATTTAATTAATCATAGCAAATCCATTATTTCTATGTGTTATACAAGCCATCCTCTAATGAGTGCTATAAAATGTCAGCTTAAGGGATGCTTTAATGTTGGAACACCCATTCTTTTTATGTATTGGAGCTATCAGAACAGATCCATTGAGAAAAAGGGTTGTAAAACATAATATAGCTAAACTGTATATTATAAATTCAAGAATATTATAATGGTAATGTTAGAATGTTTACAGTCAAGATAAAAATTATGCCATAATTTATCCCTTATTTAATATCGATATGCATGCCCAAGAATCTTCAGGTACGTTTTATTTAGTCAGAAAAGGAATAACAGTATGGTAGCCTTATCAGTTCATAGATTCATAGGTTAAGTAAAAAGCTAGCTGTCCTTGTAGGCCATTTTAAGCCTAACCAATTTCCCTTTTTGTTCTCAAAATAATCTGTTCCATTTGGTTATAGATTGGCTTTACCCATCTCATGGCCAATAATTATATATTATCCCTAAAGAGAATAACTGGGATCATACCATAGATAATTTGAGGGGAGTCAAGCATGGGATAAAGCATTTAGGAGCTGCTTTTGTTCATTGGTACTACAGAGGCCAATCCTGGGGTAAATTTTCTGTTTCTCATCCATAGATCTAAGTTTGCCTTCAAAATGGACAGGGGTGAACTTTGTTTTATGTGAATGGGGAGTCTGTTCCACAGCAGCTGTATCCTCTGTGATATATACCTGTCCCTCCAAACCATTCTGTTGAGGTTTAGATCCATAGACTGAGTATTCCTGGTGCCATTTTACTTGCTGATGTGCACTAAATCCATTAGCAGTGAGTCAGAGGATGCCTTGTATGCCAGACACAGATCACTTCTTAGCAGTCTGTAGGACATCAAATATACTGACAGGGCTTTGTGTCTGTCCATTTAGGCATGTTGTTTAGGCACTGTGTATTTTTAGGAAGGTATCTCTGTGGGAATTGCAGGTGTTGTATGTGTCTGGATAGGCACATGTCAAAGGGGGCATTATATTCAATGACTGGCCTAATGAGGGCTGAGTAAAGGGGGGCAATGACATCCCTAGATCTAGACACAATCACTGTGTTTATAAGCTGTGAAATATAGGAAGACTTTCTTACAACAATAGAAACATGTTGGTCAAAAGTTAGGTCACTGTTCACAAGTTCCCAAATTCTGAACAACTGGGTTAACTGTTAGGGGCTTATTGTCAATGTTGTAGTTCCCTGGTGGTAGATGACCTCAGAAATGACACAATAATGCATTTTTTGGCATTTAGTTTCAGTTTATGATTTTGGCACCAGTTATTTACTTGAGATAAACCTTCCTGCAAGATGTCTAAGTCCTTTGAGGATTCAATGAGTGCTCCTACCTTGCAGTCGTCTGCAGACTTAGTCAGCTAGAGCCCTTTGGTATTGCCTTTTACTTCAGAAAACTAGATGGCATACAGGAGAGGTCCCAGCACAGAACTCTGGAGGACTTCACTGGTGACTGTTCTCTTTGTAAAGGTAACTTTCCCTATTTTGATTATCTGCATCTTATCTGTAAGCCAGTTGGCAATCCAGCAGGTGACAGAGGGGTTCATTCCCAGTTTATTTAGCTTATCTACTATGCCTGAGTTGGAACTGTGTCAAGAACATTGACTATGTTGAGGTATATGATGTGTACTGTTTTGCCTTCATCCATTGCTTTGGTGACCTTTTCAAAAAATCCACCAGGTTGAGTACGCATGACATGCCTATCACGAATCCAGACTGGGATGGTTGCAGTGTTTGGAGGTTCCCTATGTCTTGATTGATTAATTCTGTGATAGGTCTTACCATAGCTTTGCATATGAGGCTGGTCAGATGTATAGGTCTATAATTGCCTTGGTCTGTGAAATGGCTTCCCTTATGCAGGGGAATGACTGTAGCTGTTTGAATGGAGGCGGAGATTTAGCAGTGTTGTTAAGGGTGTGACTAAATCATTTTTCATGCTATTTAAGATAAATCCAGGGATATTGTCAAGATCTAGCAATGCAATAGTTTTAGCTTTTGATAGCACTTTTATGACTTGTTCTTGTGCGATACCTGGAGGCGAGCCAGTTTCAAGTATATCTTGATTGACAGATGGAAGGGAGAGAGGGGTAAAGTTAGAGCTAAATTTATTTGCAGTAAATTTACTATATCTTCAGCCTCATTGTAAGTAACATTGTTCAAAATCAGCTCAGCAAATTGATGTGTTGTGCTTTTGAGATTACAAACATAAACAAAAAATGTCGTGTTAAAATCCACCAACAGTAAGCGCTTTCATCAGATAATACAAAAGATAAAGATAAGAACAATGGAATAGTTGCCAATGAAGCAATGTCAAGTGTGATAGAACATCCTAGTACTAATATGGATGGACCATTGTATTTCATGACTTACAACATGGATAGTAGGTCATTGGTTAACTTTGCTAATAAGAAGTGGGATTTGGTTAGAAGTAATAAGGAAGTTTATGAGAAATTAAGGGCAAGACCAAAAATAGTTTATAAATGAGGAACTTAATTTAAAAATTTGTTTGATGGTATGTCAAATAATATCAAAAGTTTAGGAAAAGGAAAATTGTCAAAATGTGGGGCTTGCAATCAATGTTGCATGGTCCTACAGGGAGATGAGGTTAAGGTCAGAGTTATTAAGATCAAAGGTTCGTATAATTGTCATATGGAAGGGGTAGTCTATGTGGCACTTTGCAAAGAATGTCCCAGTTTCCATATAGGGAAGATGGAGAGAAAATTAAAACAGCGTATCTATGAACATTCTTATGACATAAGTAAGCATAAACCTACAAATGCCCTAGTCAAATATCTGGATATGTATCATAACCATGCATTTGTGTTTTCTATATTGGAACAAGTACAAAAACATCCTGGGGTGTTTCTTGGCCAATTATTTTAGAGCAGAGGGAATTATGGTGGCAGTTATTCTTGAATGCTTCATCTTGGCCTGGACTTAATGATATTATTAGAATAAGTAGTGTTTTAAAAATGAAAGCATATGAGAGATGAATGTTGTAATATGATTTCTATGTTTTTTATATATTTCATTATATTATGTTTGTATTGGCATAATAGATTTTATAAAATGCAATATTTGTTTAGGTACTATATAACTATAGTTGTTTAATTACTATAATCAGCAGGGGTATAAATATACTAGGTGGGGTCAATGTATTTTATTCACTTTGTCTGAAGAAGTTTGTATTATTTGATGAATGTGCTTATGTTTGGGGGATTTTAATAAATTATTTTGAGTTATCTTTTGCCTTGGAGCTGTGGTGTTATTCTGCAGTTTTTGGTTCTTGTTTGTTTTACAAAAAATGTCTTGTGATTATCTTTGGCTTGGGTAACTATTTCTGCTTCAAACTTGGCTTTGGTGGATTTTATTAAGTTCCTGAGTTTGTTTTTTTCAGTGACAAGGGTTCTAACATTCTGGGAATTACTCTTCTTGCTTTTGGTCAAAATTATTTTCCTTTTATTATAAAGCCTGTTGATACTATGGATCCACCATTTGGGATTGTTTCTGGGGTTTGCCCTGCACTTGTTCCTACAGTGAATAGCTGCATCTATGCAATGTTTACATGCTGGTATAGTGTGGTAGTGTACATTTCTGCATATCCAGTGGAGCTAACTGGGACTGGTGGGGATTTGGAGTTTGTCAATGTATCACTTGGGAGGTGCCTTGGGTGGAAGGGATCTCTTTACCTTGTCATTTGTAATGATTATTAATCTTAAGCCAGTCATGCATTTTCAGGTATTTTATTGGTTTAAAGCTTGGTAAAATGCAGATCTTCCCATGAATGCTATCCTTCAAAAAAATAGTTTTACAACTTCTACATTCATCTAGATACTATGATATTCAGCTATTAAATCTGACTGCACATGTTCCTTTGAACGTTAATACAGGAATTAAAGCTTTGATAATGGTAATAATACTTTAAAAATGGATGCTATTATAGATATAGTTGCTGAGATTTTTTTTGTTTGCTATAAAATGTCCAGAATTCTGCTTATTACTTTTCCACTGTTATAAAGTGTGTTGCTTGTGGAATTTTTCTAAGTGTCATTTTTTTCATGACTGTAAAAGCTGAAAATGTTTTGACTAAAGCATTCTTGTTATTTATAACTGAGAGCTAGCTTTTAAGGATTGTATAAAGTCACAGTGCTTGAAATCTCACTTCTTGGTCCATAGGTTCAAGACTGGAAAGCAAGCTGTACTGGGTTTGTGAGGGAATAGAATATTGCTATCAAGCCGGGGGCTTGTGAGGCTGCAGTTCTGGATGTCTGGTACTCCTTGGTAAGGTGTCTGCATAGGTTCATAGGTTCATAGGTAGGTACTAGGCTATCGGCCCTGGCGCCTATACAAGCCCAGCCAAAAAGGTACCCTGGCTTTTGCCACCCAAGAAAATTATTTTCTTGTGCCACTGTCGAGCAGAGCCACAGAGGTGGTCCCCGAGGTAAATTTCCTATTTCCCATCCAATCATCAAGATTTTTCTTGAAGAGTGCTAATGAGGAGCTTTGTTTGATATAGATAGGTAGTTTATTCCAGAGTATGGGAAGTCTCTGGGACAGGAATCTATCCCTCTGGCATGTTCTGTTTATTGTGGTGACAAGGTTTAGGTCCCTAGAGCGTGTAGCTCGGAGGGATTGGGATTTATTTAAGTGGAGCATGTCCAACAGCTTTGGGTTTGACATAGCTTTGTATGTTAGGCAGAGATCACCTCTGAGTAGGCGATATGCGACGGAGTAAAGCTGGAGTTTTTTGAGACGGTCTGTGTAGGGCATCTGTTTGAAGCTGGTAATCCTCTTTGTGAGGTATTTCTGCGGCCTTTCCAGTTGTTGTAGATGTCTTGTGAGGTACATACCAAAAGGGGCATTGTACTCTATAATGGGTCTAATGAGTGATGAGTAGAGGTGAACAATGACCTCTTTTTTTCTGGATGCAAAACCTTTTGTGATGAGGTGTGCCATGTCGAAGGATTTCTTGACTACTGTGGTGATGTGATTATCAGAGGAGAGACTACTGTCCACCTGTGTCCCAAGGTCTCTTATCACACTTTCGGTGTTAGGTATACTACCGCCTATGTTGTAGTTCATGGGTACTGAGTTTTTACCAAAGGGGATGACAATGCACTTTTTGGCACTGAGCTTGAGGCCATGGCTTTGACACCAGGCATCTGTCTCAGTGAGGCCCTTTTGTAGGATGTCCACATCGATAGGAGTTTTGATTATGGCTCCTAGTTTGCAGTCATCTGCAAACTTCGTTAGCCAAAGACCTTCTGTGTTAGCCTGTACTTCAGAGAAGTAGATAGCAAACAGGAGAGGACCCAAGACTGAACCCTGTGGTACTCCACTTGTCACTGGTCTGAAGTCGGATTTGGAGTCTGCTACTTTCACAGTGTGGGTTCTGTCAGTGAGCCAGTTGGCAACCCATCTTGTGACATAGGGATTTATACCTAGTTTAGTGAGTTTATCTATAATTCCAGAGTGGGGGATGGTGTCAAAAGCCGTGGCAAGATCTAGATAGGCTGTGTGAACCACCTTACCCTTGTCTACGGCTTTGGTGACTGCTTCAAAGAAGTCTATCAGGTTTAGGAGACATAATCTGCCTTTTACAAACACAAACTGGGTGGGATCCAGAGTTTGGAGATTACCAATGTCTTTGTTTATAATTTCCATGATGATACATTCCATGACCTTGCAGACCAGGCTCCTCAGGCTAATGGGGTGGTAGTTCCTGGGGTCCGAGGTGGCTCCCCCTTGTGGAGTGGGATAAACGTTGCTGTGCGCCATTCAGCAGGCACAAAGCCTGAGGTGAGGCTATGATTGAACATGGTACTTAGGTGGGGTGCCAGTTCATTCTGTAGTTCATGTAAAATGCAGCCTGGGATGTTGTTTGGTCCCATGGATGCTGTGTTCTTGGCTTTGGAGAGTGCAGTTTTTACCTGTGCAGTCGTGATTACAGGAACGTTGCATTCTTCTGGTATAGAGATGGGCTCTTTAGGGGGTGAGAGGGGGGTAACGTTAGCGCTGAACCTATCTGCCAGGATGTTGGCAATATCAGTTGGGTCTGTATATTTAGTGCCATTGTGCTGTAACTCAGAGCAGATCTGAGTGTTGCCATTCAGATTCTTGACATAGCTATAGAATGCTAAGTGGTTGTCTTTAGAATCAGTGACGATTTTGTTTTTGTAACTAGCTTTGGAGGATTTTATCAGGGATCGCAGCTTCTTACTGAGGCTGACCAGGGAGCTCCTCCACTCATGGGATTTTACTCTCTTTTGCAAGAATTTCTTCCTTCTGTTGTACAGTTTGCTTATGGCAGGGGACCACCAGATTGGCTTCCTTTTTTTGGAGGATAGCGTCTTGGTTCTGTTTGGGATAGCACGATCCATGCACTCATGTAAGTGCTTATAAAGTGCAATTGTGTAGGATTCAGTAGTTGTAACTGTATTGTCCATCTGCATGGGTGTCATGAAGTTCACCACTTCTGTCTTAAGAAGCATGAAGTTGGCTTTGGAGAAATTTTTTACCATGGTTTCCTTAATGGGGTTGGAGGCAGGATGTGGATATCTAGGGTAATTAGCTATGGTCAGATCGGACCAATGAGGCATTGACTTCAGGTGTGGAACACCAGTCACTCATATTGGTAATGACTAGATCTAGGATATTGTTACCCCTGGTGGGGGTGTGGATAAGTTGATCCAGGGCATTGGAGTTTATGAATTCCAGAAAGTGTTGAGCGAAGTAGTTGGTACATGAGTAGTTTTCCCAGTTAATGGTGGGGTAGTTGAAATCGCCCATTATTAGGGTGTTTGGTTGAACCAGTGCATCAAGAAAAGAGGAGTGGGAATCCTGGGGCATGATGGGTGATCTGTAGCAAGCTACAATTTGGATTGCAGTTTTGCCCAGAGTTAGTTGCACTTGGATAATCTCGGCTGCATTATGCTGAGCAACTAGCCTGGAGGTGTGGATATCCTTAATGAATATGGATACACCTCCGCCTTTGGTGTTCCGGTCCAGGTTACATGGCCGAAAAGTGTGGTATGAGTTATAGCCTGGTAGTGCAGGGGTGCTCTCTGAAGCCTTGAACCAGGTCTCAGTCACTGCACAGATATCAATGTCCTCCATTTTAAGGAGTGCCTCGAGTGAGTGCATTTTGAGATTTAGACTTCTGGCATTGAGTAGCATCACCCTCAAGTTTTGCTTGCCTGTTCCTGTTATGGTAGTGAATTTGTCATTTGAACCTTGCCTAAAAAAGGCACTATAGGGGCGGCAAGAACCTTAGCCAGTATCCGGAATCCCAGGGATGGCAGGTGAAGGCCATCTCTGGCAAAGCATTGCGGTCTGTCGACCATGTCATCCCAGGCAGACAGATACTGGATCCCTTTAGAATGGCACCAGAAGCTTAGCCAATCGTTGAAGTCAATCATTTTGTCCTTGTACTGCGGCATCATTCTGGGTGATGGCAGAATGCTACTCATTATAAGTGTTGGTCGTGTTAGCTGAGACTGCAGACTTAGGGATCACTGAAAGCATGCCAAGGATTGTTGCCAGCTTTGAGTGATCCAGAATTATTATAGTTGCAAGAAAACTATTAGGGTTAATGGACTGCAACTGGTTACCTGCTGAGACATTTAGTGAGTTAGGCCACAGAAAGGATAATGCCACTTCAGGTGTGTCAAAAAAATGAGTAGAACCATTTCATTTAATAGCAAGGCTTGCAGGACTTCTTACAGCCGTTGTTAATACTTGAAAAATATTTCCTTCTAACAGAGAGCCCAGACAGCTTAGTTGAGAAATCCTGCTTTAGATTAACTTACTCTATGTGTTTTCAGTAGCATCAACCTTTTGCTGAAGGATAATTATTGTAAGTTTGTGATTTCTCACTATGGTTTTAGTGGTATGTAGTTGACAGTCTTGAAGATGCAAGTGAGTTTAAAAAGTTGTTTATATTGCTCAGTTATTGGTCTATGCTTTGTTCCACACACTTAAGTTTTTTATCTCAGAGGTATCCCCAAAAATTATTAAACCATCTATTTTATTACCAAGCAAATAACATTGTGGGTAGTCAACAATCTACATTGGAGGGCCATGCAGTAGATCTCGGTCATAGTTTTTCCAGAGATGGAATAGCCTTGTAGTACACAAAAGTAGAAGCAAAGCTGAAGCTGAGATGTTCCATAAAAGGCAGGTGCAGTATGTAATGGTATACGAGATGAAATAGCCACAAAATAACTTTTTTTTTTTTTTTGGTGCTACAGCTCAGACCTAATTAATTAAGTGATCATTTGCTTGGAGGAAAGTGCTGACCCCCTCCTTATACTGTGATGACTGACAAATATTCAAGACAGTTTTAAATGGTTGCTCAAGATATGTTCTAATGGGTTTACTAGCATTTTCGCAATTGTTACAATGTTGAATCACAAAATAACATGATCAGAAGGCTGCAAAACAAGAATGCCAATGACCAGATGTACAAGCACCTGGACTTGTCCCTATTCTGGAACTATGTTAGCACCTGTTCTTATGTCCATGCAGGTCAGGTGATTTGATGTACAACATTGTTCGCACAAGTGGTCATCGGCATTCTTGTCTTGTGAGCTTCTGGCCATGTTATTTTTGTGAATCAACATTGTAATGATTACAGTGTGACACTGCCAGCCCAGCTATCTGGAATTTTGTAAATAATTCTGTGTCATTTGTTAATATTGATATGATTTATACAGAACTGTATGTTATGTACTGAGCTTCAAGAATGTAACCACAACATACTCTGCTGAAACATAGAATATTAACTTACAAAACTTTAAGAAAATAAGTTGAAATTGTTTTACAATTGTGTTATCTCTCAGTTTCAGTGAAGCAGACACTATGTCTAGAGCTAGAGGTTTTTCTGTTGTCTTGGAGAGAAGTAATTACTAGGTCTAAAATGTAAAAGTGTTTTATTGTTTTACGACTTCCAATTCTGAGCAACCATCTGACAGATATGTATTTTTAACAGAAAAATGTTAGTTTCTGGTTTAGCTTGGGAACCAAAGTCAGGTGACAAAAGTGATGCCATCCAGGCTGTTGCTGTTGTGTCTTTCGGATTTTCCCGGCTAGGGGGTCGCCACAGCGGAACTCCGGTCCACTAATGATTGGCAGTAGATTTTTACACGCCGAGTTGCCAGCTCTGACACACAACCTTCAGAAGGTACGCCCATTCGCGCATGTCTCCACACAGAAGGCACTCTAAGTGAGAATCGAACAGGACAATGTCTTACTATGAGGCGACAACGTTACCGCAGCACCACTACCGCAGTGATGTCATCCAAGCTAACCCAGCAGTATTATTTGATACTGATTTAAGAACTCTCTCAGAGAAAGACTGGGCATTTTGTATCTTGTCTTGGACCTAGCAAGAACATTCACTCATCTGCATTTGCCTTGCTAATGGTAAGTAACTAGGGTACAGTAATTTCTTTTAGAAATAGATAGGAATATAGTAATGATTAGTTTAGATGTTTTTTTTTTGTATTTATTTGAGACTGTCCTGCAATGTTGTTTTAAAATATTTACTGTGATTCTGATCTCTAAAGTAACTGTGTTTGTTATTGAGTATTGTCTTATTCTTTTATTATTTATTATTAAATATATTTAAACCTATCTTTGTGGCTGATATTTGTGAGACATATGTAAGCTCTTTGTGTACTTATATATGTATTTGGTGATACTGTACAGGCCACTCCTAAATAGCCTTGCTCTTGGTCAGACTACCACTTGGATTAATAGTAACATTACACAGTAAGATTGGTCACCCTTTGTAAGGGCTTTATAGTAGCTGATAGGTAGGGGCTGGTAGCAGTGATAACTACCTTATAGTCTGGGCAGAATGGGGCATAGCTAATAAACCATTCCCCAGCCTTCCCCAGGTGTGTGTGTGTGTGTGTGTGTGTGTGTGTGTGTGTGTGTGTGTGTGTGTGTGTGTGTGTGTGTGTGTGTGTATATATAAATCAAATCTCAAAGTGTGTGTATGTCAGCTACTTGGGCAGGACATGAAGCACTGGTTAGACAGAGGGTGCTGGAGGTCTTGGCTTGACCCCTCAGCTGAGATCTTAACCCTATAACTGTGCCAGTGGGGAGTCTTATTGGGGATATGGAGAAAGAGGGAGAAACCATTCCCAGACTGATTGTGATCTCTGTGTGCTTTTAAGGGAAATTGCACTTTTCTGTGTGTGTACTTATCATCCTTCCATTGTGTACATCCCTCACTGTTGCCAGTGGTGAGGATTGAGGCTCCTTGATTACTGGCCCAGTGTAGGGGTGTCATAACTAGAATGATAGTAACCCCTATAATGTGGTCCTGTTTTTTATTCTAACTTACTTGAGGGCTGTGTGCCATCAGATCCCATTATCCTAAGTAAAGGACTTTAAGAGGGGAACCCTACAGTGGAGATGTATCAGCCAGGGCTGTAGTTTATAAGCAGGTAACACACATGAGACTGCAGCCACATACTGCCAGTGTAAAATAATGTGCATCATCCTATGGAAAGGTAACCAAGAAAAGGGCATAGCAGAAACTTTTAAAGACTTCCAAGGGAATTAACAGAATCTGAAATTGTCGTAGTTTCCTGAGAAAGGGATGAAAAAAGACATGAGTAAAATTCGACATGAAAAAGGTGCCTTTTGCAGGAACACAAAGTCCCCTTGTATACTCTTCAAAGCCATGAAAGTACACAAGGGATTCTGATAAAAAAAACTTTTATAGATTCAAAGTGTTGCAGCAGCTAAGCTGCATGTTTGCTTTGCAGTTTCTCATCACGATATGCAAATTAAGCTCTTGTCCAGCTAATAATGTTATGCAAGCTTGTATAGCACACTGAATCTTGGCTTCTGTGCAATGTATGGCTGTTGGTAAACAGGACAGCAAATTACATAAATGTACATGGTCAGTAGTTAATAGCCACAAAGACCCAAGTATTTCAGTGTCTGAGTGGAGATGGAGATGTAGAGCAGAGCTGTGTGAACTAAGGTAACCTTCTGATCAACAGTGATCATACAGCTGCTCTACCACATATGACTGTGTGTGTGTGTGTGTGTGTGTGTGTGTGTGTGTGTGTGTGTGTGTGTGTGTGTGTGTGTGTGCGTATGCGCACGTGTGTGTATATGCATGTGTGTGCGTCTGTGTGCATATGTGTGTGTGTGTGTGTGTGTGTGTGTGTGTGTGTGTGTGTGTATGTTGGTGTGTGTCTGTGTGTAGGGTGGTGCCCTTCTGCAGGCTTATGGGTGTACATGCAATGGTATGCCTAACCTGTTAATGCTTAACAATATTTTGTGTCACAGATGACAGTTAACAATATTTTGCAAATCCCAGTGGCAGGAAACACTGTGGATACAGAGAAATGCATTTAGCTTGGGAGATTACCCTTATAAATGATAACCATTCCAAGTGACCATAGCAGTACAAGTACATCTTTCAGGAACTAAGTGGTTGACTGGTTTTGAACCACTGACTTTTTATTTCTTTTTGTGTTTCATTTAAGTTACAAATAGCTAACATGTCTGTTTAGTCAGTGTGGCAAGAATGAAAGTGTGTTTTATTTTGGCAGACTGTGTAAATTGTTTCTAAACATTGTCAGGGTATAGACTTTAATAAATTCCTTCATATAACAAACATGTATTATGAAGAACATATCTAGCAATATTACATGATAGCTGTAATAAATGCATTCATAAATACTATACATAATCATATGTGTTTCAGAAAATAATCTCAAGCAGTAAGTTGGTCAGTTTGAGTTAACTTTCACCATGGCAGTTGTTTAAACTGATAGAGTGGTGATCCTTGGCATCAGAATTACTTTTATAATGCAATTCTGCTCTCTTTAGAGTATTCATGACTCTCACTCACATTATTACTGAACAGCACAACTCTGCATAATAGAGCAAACATCTCTTTTTGAAACCCAGCCTTAGAGAAAATGTGAGGAAGATGTTTTTTAGGCTATTGTTTCTATTACCTGCTACCCATAAGCCCTCCCTTCTTGGGGTGGGTGGCATCAGAAAGACAGCCATCAGAGGTTTTGTGGTTAAGTCCCTTAATTTATCCTCTGGGGGGTAAAGATAGTGCCCTATCATTCTATTCCCTCCCCTGGTGTGAGTGTGCTAGCACTGATATACCTAGGAGGGCTAGTCTCTCTGACTTGGAATACTAAGCCCATACTGTACAAGCCTCTGCTTGCCTGAGAGCATTTCAGTACTAGGAGAACCATTTCTCTCCTATAACAATGAGTGAGCTGGCAGTAATCCCTCACTCTCCCCTCCCCCTCCAACCTATTTCAGTAACTAATCTACTGGTCAGACTCATATCATCTATTTATAGTCAGGTATTACCTAGGGCTGAGGAAGATTTTTTGGACAGGGATTTTGCTTGTTGCACAAGACACTCTTACTGAGGAGAACACAGATTTAAAAAACTGAAAGCAAATTCATGAATGCATAGGACTATCATGACTGCATACTAGTAATAGGTGGAAGATGTATGCTTCTTGTTAAGTTGGGTCTGCAGCTTATTCGTTACAACAGTACAAAGACTGTTAGTGATGTGGTATTTATCCAGTATCCAAATCTGTGCTTGCTCGATCATCTTCCTACTCTTTGTGAAAATGTGTGTGTGTGTGTGTGTGTGTGTGTGTGTGTGTGTGTGTGTGTGTGTGTCGGTGTATCTGAGTAGTTGTGTAGGAGTGCTTTGATATATTCTGGTGATATGTTTTAATTGCACTTGTGTTGCTTTGAAACTACATTGCCTCTACCACCCTGTATACACTTATTTGTTTTGGTGCAAATAGTGATTGGATCAAAAATTAACTGATTTGTATTTAATAAATGTATATTGCAAATGTTAGTGTAACTGATAAGAATGTGCAAAACAAAGTATTGGATGTCTTGGCATTGTATAATTTGTATCATCCTTGTGCATGTTCGTACATAAAACCACTCACAAGCGTGCACATGTGCACACAAACACACACATATCATTGCAAATGCTTAGTTTAAGCCTGATATGCAGAGTTGTAACTTGTCTAGTCTTCTTATCACTTGTGTTTCTTTGTACACAAGGGCTATATCCAGGACAGCCTAATTGTATTGTTACAATTAATGTTTTCTATTTCTTTCCTAAAACTCATGGGCAGTAACACAATAGAAAATCTGCTAAAATTTAAATGATGTGCAAATTAGTATTAGATACTAGTCTGGCCACTCACTGGCTGTCTGAAATATATACATTGTACAAAGTCTTGCTGCATATGGGCAAGCAGAGTGGAACAAATGTGTACAGAGAGGTATTTTGAAAGGCTTCCCACCACATACTATTAATCACTTTGGTCTGGAGAGAAATCTCCAGCTTCTGAAGCCAAACTAAAAGAGGCAGAGCTCTCCCACTCCCTGGACAGATGCCTAGATAACCACATTGCAGTTATCTAAAAATTAAACAACATTTTTCACAAATTCACTAAGGGTGATGAAGTATAACTGTAAATATAGCTGCTGCATACAACAAGGGTGCATGTGTGAAATATAACATAAATAACCTGAGATATCAAGGTTTCCTTTTCTCTGGGTACTAATGAAATATCCTGACATAATACAAAAAGGAGTAAATTCTAAATCGTATCACAAACCGCATTTTCCCATTTGTAATGAGTGAAGGGAAAGCGCATCCCACATCAGACATGTCAGCATTACTGGAATAAATTATTCCCTTGGCAAACTGCTTCATTACTTTTTTTTTAACATTTATTTTTTGCTGCAAAAGTGGGAAGACCACACCAAGGAATGGAATGGAATGATTTCTTATCCTAAATTCAGCACTGTGGGACATGAAATGAAAGGGTCTGTGGGTAATTATTATGTACTGGAAATGCATTTAGGAAGCTTCATTTCTCAGATTCTTTCTCTTACTAAATTTTAGTTAAGTGTAAGGTAACATTGACCTATGACTAATTAATATAAAATGAGAGTATGTGATTATGTTATGTTCTTTAATTAAAAAATACATTGCATGCAGTTTTTTTGGCAGATTTTTTATTGAATCCATCACAGCAGGTAGAACAAGAAACATGAAACAATTTCAAAGGTAAAATGGTGATAACAAACTAAAGCATATGACCCTTATTGGGCAACCTAAAATAAAAAAAAAATGAATGAATAATACATTGGACCTGACAATAAATTTCCACAGATATTCTTTCATCAGTTAGAGAAAATCAAATTACCTCCTTAATATGAAATTGACCTATGAAATATAACTTAACATGCTCCTAAAGTTATGCCACATAAAGAACTACATTGACTTAACAGACTATGCAACAAGACTGAGTGCTTGTTTTATTTTTGAGACAACTAGATGTTAAAAATAACATTTAAGACAAATAAAAACAATGGGGGGAATTTAATAAAGCCTACACGTTTTTTTTCATGGAGGTATCGCGCCACTCTGCTTACATGGCCACGGACATTTTTAGATGCAGTAAGCAGTGCTGAGCAGCACTCACACACACGCCGACACGGAAACTTCTGTGGCATGCAAATTCCCTCATAAGCAGGTGAATCTCACGCAAATAAGGCAGGTAGAGTGATCCAGCAAGCAGATAGCCATCTCTTCAGACTCCGTGAGATATTTAGACAGAAATGTCATATCACATACACATATCAGTATAACTATTATCCCGTATGTTGGAAAAATTTAAGGAAATAAGTTAAATTAATATATATATATATATATATATATATATATATATATATATATATATGTAATTTTTTTTTTTAATAATCTTGGCATGTTTGCATGGTGGACACAGTGCACAAACATGCTTTATAGAACAAAAATTGGAAAAAAACATTTAATTAGTATGTGACAGAAATGTATTACAGGACTGTATGTGGAGTCCCTACAATGGTGCATTGGTGCTGTTGCTAACCTGGTTGGGCTCTGAAGTGTGTAGTTGCCAGACTGTGAGCATGGATAACTATGGAAATGCAAATGAGGTGGAGGTACTGAATAGCGGGAAGGAGTAATTGTGTCCACATATCCCCTTTGTGTAGGCTTAGACCCATGTTGCTGTTTACGCAGGAAGTAGCTGACACCAGGGGGTTGTGTCTACTGACTTCTAAGCTAATTTCAGCTTGGGGCATGTGTTTACATGGCATGACAACTGGCTGAGCATGTCCCCTACAGGAGGTGTGTCCAGTTACTTCTAAGCTTTGTTTACCTTCTCTGCGCATGTTTGCAAGGCACACTGCTGCTCTCAGCATGTTTAAAAAAATATATAAACATATTTGATTAGTGTTGACCCTTGTTTAACCTAAAATAGGGCCATGAAATGATGTTAATTATATTGCAGGTGGGTGCAATGCATCATAGTTACCTAATCACACACTTTGCACCTACAGCAGAGCTCTATAAAGTATGCATACACCCTACATTCTGAGTTTTCCCCAGTAGTCTGCACCATTGGAGAACAGACTTGGGAATTTTAACTTGGATAATGCTAGAGGCTGCTGCGGGTCTGCTTCACCTGTATGTGTTAGATGCTGAAGTCAGTGCTGCTGCTGTTGTGACAATAGGCCTAGACAGAGAAGGCAAAGAGTGTTCAGGCCCAGGGTCACCTTCCAGGAGCTACTTGAGCTGGAGAATGTAGAGCACTACAGGGTGGACAGGGACATACTACAAGAACTTACTGAGCTCTGCTGCCCTCAAATCAGACCCAGAGCCAACAGATGGGAAACCATCCCAGTGGAAACAAAGGTATGTGAAGCCCATAGGATACTAGCTACAGGCACTTTCCAAAGACAAACTGGGGACATGATGGGTTCTCACAGGCATCAGCAGCCAGGGTACTCCACCAGTTCCTGGATGCCATGCTACCAGATGCCAGTGAGCACATTTATTTTCCCCTCACCGCTGAGGTGAGGGCCAACAATATGCAGCACTTCTACCATGTAGCATACTACCCTGAGGTCCTGGGTGCCATAGATTGCATTCATATACACATCAAGTCACAACTTGGTGAGGAGATTACAATCTGTGTCAACCACAATGGGTACCACTCCATCAACTGCCAGGTCATGTGCAATGCCCAGGGGATTATCATTATCACAACAACCATATCTGGCACACTTCACAGCTGTACCAGATGTTTTCTAGGGGGATCATCCCACACAGCCATTTACTGGGGGATGCTGGCTACACCCTGGAACCGTGGATGATGACACCCATCAGAAATGCATACACATCCATAGAAGAATGCCACAATGAGGCACACACACAAACTAGAAACATCATAGAGTGTGTGTTTGGGCTTCTGAAATCATGGTTCTGGTGCCACAATATATCTGGTGGAGCCCTACAGTATTCTCCAGCCACATGTGCACATATGTTCACTGTATGTGCTATGCTACACAATATGTTCCTGCGGAAACAGCTGCAGCAGGATCAGCAAAGGGAAGGAATACACAGCCCCTCACCACTGCCTGGGTTACCACAGCCACACTCATAGGAGGACTCCGAGGAGGAACCCCCTGATGATATCCTTGTAGGCAGACATAGGCATATGCAATATGCCCTGGCTTTGGTTAAGAGACAATGCATAGCACATTCACTGACAACCGAGGGCCCTAGTGACTGACACCTTATTCCTACTCACATACATATAGTAAAAGTGATGCCAGGAAACCCATATGACCTGTATCTATACATATATTGACTGTGTATTGCTTGCATTAGACAGAGTCAGCCCTGAACTATAGTTCTGTCAACCACTGCATTTGCAAGGTAAGTCCCTAACCTACACACTACTCGCAAGGATTATTATAATATGCTATTGTATGTATGGTTTTGCTGCATTTATGCAAGTAAATATAGTGGGCTATTTGGACACAAGTAACATCTGCATTGGACTACAGTTACCCAGTCCACTAATATGTGTTCCTTAACCTTCACTAGGCATCATGGTTAGAATATGCACTACATCAGGCAAGGGAGATGTTAAACAGTGGGGTCACATGATAGCTGGACTACTGTGTATCCCAGCAGAACATGTGGTGTTGCTCCCCCACACCCAACACAACAGTTTCCCCATATAAACACTGTAACAGTAGGTCATCAGTGGTATATCAGTAGTCCAGGCCAACTCAGGGCACTAACATAGACATTGAGCACACATTCTATATCTCACTTAATGCAGGAATAACAGCGTACATATGTATGCTTTTGATTGTGTGATGAATGACTGCTCTATGGCTGGCAGGTTGTGTGGCTCAGTGGACTAGGGAAGTTAACATGGGTGCTGCCATTGAAGGTTCATATCTGGAGGTATCCACATCTCTTGCAAGTGAGGTATTATTATGTTGGTGCTGTCACAAACTGTCAGTCTCTGTGTGGTATAACATTATGAACCTCAGTCACATATTAATTACACCAGACAGTTGGAGAATGTCATGGACATTTTGAGTGAAGTGCAGTACTACAGAAACAGGGACAGATGTCAGTATCCATAACACACAAAATCATGGAATGGAGTGCAGGTAGGTGTGGCCTGGAGTCACTTTATTAGTACTCGCAGTCCTAGTAGGCATGTCCATACA
Source organism: Protopterus annectens (assembly GCF_019279795.1). Lineage (NCBI taxonomy): Eukaryota > Metazoa > Chordata > Ceratodontiformes > Protopteridae > Protopterus > Protopterus annectens. Next base: position 1,415,435,280 of record NC_056745.1, read on the forward strand.
CTTAGTTAAACTGAGCGCAATCCTATTGCCCCTTGATCAGAATGACCTGTTATGTATAGATAGTTTTATTCAAACTAAAGGGGTGGCGAAAGCCACATAACTATGGGCTAGGCTTATAAATGCCCTTGGGCAGATAGCCTAGTATGAACCTATGAACCTATGAACCTATGAACCTATATGTTTATACATAAAACATATATGTATACATATCCGTCTGTCACTATACTCTCACATACATAGTATATGTATCTCTATGTTGTTTCAAATGGATATATACCTATATATATATATATATATATATATATATATATATATATATCTACACATATGTGTGTCTATATACATATAAAAACATATCTCTCATTCTCTAGTCTCTCCCTATATATCTATGTAACACATATAGATATACACACACACAGCTACATTTATATATATATATATATATATATATATATATATATATATACATCCCTGTTATAGACAGAAATATATGTGTGGATGTCTGTATTGTCCTGCATACCCTAATACTGATGAGTAAAGCTGCTCTATCACATATCTATAATGTTGCTCAAAGGATCCAAAGTAAGGGTCCAGCAGTATATAATACACTTACCTAAAGACCCCCATGCCTGCTGGGTGTCACCACATAGACAGTAACAGGTGAGCAGGTGGTGTAATGTATAATGTTGTCTATGCACACATGGACAGGGCACATTGCCCCTGCTCTCGGGCCTGCCCATCCAAGTGCAAACAGCCACATATGGCCATACTGTTAACTGTAGATACATAGCTAGAATAAATAACAGTTATATCACTTCTAGAATACTAGATGCAGATAACAGTAAGAAGCAATATAACTCTGCAGGCCACAAATGATGTTCAACACAAACCTAATTTGTGTAATCCACAAGCAGTTTGCCTGCAATCACAGATAAAGCAGACATCAGCCGTGGTGTGTGCAATAAGTACTGTGCTCTAGTGTATAAGACTAGATAGGCAGGGGTTCTAATCTAACTGCAGGCCACTTGTTCCGTGTGTGTGTGTGTGTGTGTGTGTGTGTGTGTGTGTGTGTGTGTGTGTGTGTGTGTGTGTGTGTGTGTATGTATGTATCCCCCTGCCAAATAACTGAGAAACCCTCAATGACTAACAAACTAAAATGGTTGTGCACTTTTTGGCCCTGTAAGTTGTTGCTGGCTACCAAACTGCCCTCTTATACAAGGCATGGTGCTGTCACCTACCTTAAGACTACCAGTTGCCATTGTAGCATCTGACTTAAGCCATGGCATGGCCAATAAGTGCTGTGATCTGTAGTGTGTAAGACTAGATAGGTAGGGGTTCTAATCTCACTTTAGGCCATGTGTGTGAGTGTGTGTGCGTGTGCGTGTATGTGCTCATGTGTGTGTGCATGTGTGAGTGTGTGTGCGTGTGTGCGTGTGTGCGTGTGTGCGTGTGTGTGTGTGTGTGTGTGTCCATATGTTATAAATATGATCACATCAGTAACTAACAAAGAGGTAGGGTTTTGCAGAATGTTAATTGTAGCAGTTGATGTGACCCTTCAAATGCCTGACCACAACTTGGCCTGCTGATGTCATCAAGCATAAAATGTCCTTAACTGACAGCACTATCAGACATGAGTTGTGTTGCATGCATCACATACTGTGATCTGTAGTGTGTACCGTTACATAGGTAAGTGTTCTAGTCTACATACAGCCAACTTGCTTTATGTGTGTGCCGTGCCATGTCCTGTAAGTAGTAATTGGAAATGGTGCTATCCTCAATGCAGCCATGTTTGTGTGTGGCTGTTAGTGCAATTTACATCAGCTTATGGTACCATGGGACGTTTGAACCACATTAGCATTTTGTCCATACAGCCATCACAGTCATAGACAACTGTATACCCTTATTTACATGATCAGCACATATTGCCCCAGTCCAAGAGGAACACAGGCAGAAGCCCTGTGGTGAAATGATACTCACCCAGCCAGTAATACAGATGGCATGTGTGGAGATGCACTGAGGTGTGCTGCTTGCTATTAGCCAGGTATCTGTTGCAAAGATGGGTTAAAGTCTGCTAGACAAATCTCTCCCACCAGCACATATTACTAATGTCACATACTAGGTTAATGTCCTTATAGTGCCTAATCCATGTACTATGCCATCTACAGATATGCAGTGCTTACAATCAAGCATGGTCACACATTGCCTGTATACAAGGGAGAGATCACCTCAGAGTAGTCTATATGCCACAGGCTACAATGACACTCATTTCAGACGATCCCCATTGAACACATGCTGAAGACATGAAGTTCCCTTGTGAGGGACCATACTGTTGTGTGCAAATGCCAGTACTTCTTGGAAAGGTTCATTACTAAATTGCCATTGCACTCAGTTATTGGCATGCTGAGGGAAGAGTACATGGAGGTTATGAGTATGTCAGTTACGGGTGATTGTGCCCTTAGCTATGACACATGATTCTCGTTATTCCACTAGGGAGACATGGTGATCTCAGACACATTAGATGTAAACCTGTGTGACCAGGTCTGTGTGTTCAGTTCTTTCACCCCTGAGGATGTACATCACATATGCAATTGATGTCCTACTTACCAGGTACATAGATATTAGTGATGGAAATGATACCACATATATATTTGCATGGAGTTTATGGCCATTACTATGTCAACAGGCATTTGTTCATGAATACCCTCTTGTAGGATACTGACATAACTCACAGACTTCATGAGTGCTGACACTTTGCAGACATCAGTCAACATTGTTAGTCACAGACAGTCAGTATTCACTTGTATCTTGGTTAAATGGATTCCAAGCAGTAGGTGACCCAGGACTGAGCCCGTTGAACACTGCTGCTTACAGATCAGATATCAGAGGTGGATGTCAATATGTTGAGTATGTGTGTCATTAGTGGGCCACTAAGTGACACCTACAATGATAGTACTGTGGATGCCTAAGTGGGTGCTTTGTACATGATGACTGAGTGGGGGATATAGTCAGCCAGCTTGGCTCAGTACAGGTGGTTGTAGGCCCTGATGTCCCCTCATTCAGGTCCTTGGTGACTGCCTCAGAAATGTCCACCACATTTAACATTCATGATCCCCCTGTCAGACATCCAAACTGTGTATAGTCAGCTATGTGTAGATCACATATATGTGTGATGATCAGGTCCATGATGATTGCCCCTACAGCCATATAGATATGGATACTCAGGCAAAGAAGTCTATTGTTCTGGTTGCCAGTGCATGCACCACCTCTGTGCAAGGGTATAACAGTTTCTATTATCCAGTCAGCTAGGGTTCAACCGGTGGTTTCAGTATGATTGCAAGGTGCTCCCAATGGTGTTAATAATCCATGACACATCCCATGTAGGATGCAGCCTGGGATGTTAGCATGTCCAATAGATGCTGTGTATCCTCTATAGAGAGCCCGTTTACAACTTGCTCTGTAGATATAAAAGTTATGGACAGGTTGTAGGAATGTCTTGCATCACATGTGGCAGCGACAGAGGAGTAAAGTTGATGCAGAACATGTAGGGCTACAGGTTAGCTATGGGTACAGACCCATTCTATGTGGCATCATTAAATATGAGTTCACAGACAATCTGGGCCTGTGCTTTGAGGTTACGCATGTAAAAACACTGTGCATTGTGGTTCTGCTTTGTGTGGGTGGCTAATTTTGTTACTTACTGTGTCTACACAACATCACAACACTATGTGGTTCTTGTAGCTGAAGAGGTTGTGCGAACATTTTAGGAGGCCACCCTCACCCCAACTGTCACACAGTAATGTCTACCTCCTGTTGTACAGTCTGATAATGGCAGTTATGCACCAGGCAGGTCTTCTGTGCCATGAGGAGCCTGTTTCCTCCTGTCAGGTACAGCCATGTTCATGCAGTTGTAATGCTGCTGGCATAATGCATGGATGTACAAATCTGCATACATACCGTCACATCAGAGGGGAAGTGCTGTCAAGCTAAGTAAACCATCCCACAGGAGGTAATAAATTGTTTTGTTGAAATACTGTCTGTATTGTCTGCAAGTGGGAATTGTGCTGGTAGTTTTAATGACACTAATTTGTAGTTAGATCCCACCAGGGAGGATCTCACATGGGGGGGGGGCTGTAGTAGTTACTCATATTGGTAAACACATGTTGCAATACATTGGTTCCCCTTGAGGGGATGTCACGGCACTGCTCCAGGACATTGTAGTTAAGGCCATAGACTAATCTTTGGGCAAGAGAACTGCAGCACGACTAAGCAACCCAGCTGGTGGTCACTTAATTCCAACCGACAACATAGTGTACTGATATATGTTGGTAAACACATTTACATACAAGTACACACAATGGGTGTTTGGATACATGAAGCTACTCAGGTAGTAGGCTATTGCTTGATTATGTGCCCTTCCAGTACTGAATGGCACCTGCAGTGTCTCCAGGAAATCACAGTGTTTCACATAATCTGGATGTGTATCTATCCTTAATGAGTATGTGTACACTACCTGCATTACCTTGAACACTGTCATTTTGAAGTATGAAGATGTGGATGGACATGTAGTCTGGTATGCTTTGGTGCTGTCCACAGCCGTGAACCAGAAGTCCTTGACTGCACACACGTCTGCATAATCCAGGGTGGGGACACATTCCACAGTATGGGGTTCAGTGTTGCTATACTCACCATGTAGCAGCATAACCATGATGTTGTATAAAGATGATGTTCTCATTGCCAACTTTTGTCTGAACAGTGCATCTAAGTTGCATTGTGGGGGTGTCAGTAGCCATGGCTGTTACTCCAAATCTCAGGGGTGTGAGATGAGCACCATTACTGGTTAAGCATTGACGTCTGTTGAGCAAAGCATCCCAGGCAGACACGTAGTAGATCCCCTGACAATGGCACCACATGTTAAGGTGATTATTGACTTCCATCAGTTTCTGTGTGCATGGAGCCATCATCCAGGTGAGTGTCAACTGCAGCCACAAGGTATGTGTATACCCATGAGAGACACAGATTGGCTGATTGAGTGACATATGTCCCTAGTCATATACACCTGGAGGAACTGTGATGTCAACATTATGTTAACTGATATCCCTTCATTTACGGCAATGTGTGGTAAGGCCTATTGTTTCAACCCACAGACAGCTATCGGCCACCCATCCCATATGTAGCCACTTGAGACAGACATCAATGTGTCTCGCAATGTAATCACCTCTGACTAAGAGGTGTGATTTTGTGTTTTGCCCCTGGTGCTTGAGTGATGAGAGAGTGGTGCATGCAGTATTATGTGTACTATGCACTCCAGAAGCAGGATGTTCTGAGGTGTCTGGCAATGTGTCTGGTAAGGAGCTGGACACATGCAGGTATGTGTGATGTGGGTGTAGGTGGTGCAGGATGTGAGCTGCGCATGTTGGCATAATGCTCATTGACATATGTAATGACTGCTGCTGGAGACCATGGCAGCAAGGTTTGAAGTGCAGTCACATCTGTCACATGTTGTGTTTGTGTGTCATAGGTGTAGAGGGGTGAGGACACTTCCAACACCTCAGCAGCAGGTCCTGCAAAGGTATGGTCATGCTGCCATATCCTTGGGGGTTGACAGCCTGATATACAGTGTTTGTAGGTACACCTTGCAGTGAAGATGTGGATGCCTGTACATGCATATTGGACTTCTTCAACTTTGCTGACATTACATTGGCCTTGAAGTGTAGGATGCCTGTCAATCAACTAGACAGCACACTGGTTGTTGTGTGATATGATATGGGAACACAGACATGTGTGTCGTGTGCATAACTGTACATAATGACATACCTAGAAGATGTGACAGGTGGACAGACATTGGCCAAAGATGGCCAGTCTGCTGCAGTAGACCTCACAGCTATGGCATGCAGAAATGCAGCAGTAAGGGCAGGATGCATGACATGCTGTGAAAGTGTCACCTACAATGGCTCGTCTGCAGTGTACTGATTCTTACAGCAAGACTGGACATCTATGTCAATGGACATTGTACATTATATTGTGGCAATACAGCAGTTCTACTAATCCCCCCCTCTTGTCAATTCCCTAGTGACATACCACCAACCCTGGAACAGATGGCATAACACATGCAAAAACCAACAGATTGCTCAGGTTGCTAATCAAGGCATCTACTTGGAAAAGGGTATGTGAAGCCTACAGAGGCTTTCATGGTGTGGGACAGCTATGTGTATGAACAAATAGGCTGTATCCTGCTTGTCATCATGGGCTTCATAGTACCATTTTGCATGTGATGACAGAAAATGTATCAGAGCATGGTATCCTATGTGAGAGAGGTGTCGATGAGAACAGCATTAGTCATTGCCAGGCACCAGCAATTCTGTGGACTCCCCTGCTTTCCACAGTCTTCACAAGATAACTGTGTCCTTCCAGTACACATCACTTGGGTAGTGCCCAACTGCAGAATGGCTGTGTAAAACCCCCACCTTACCTTCAAAGGGTATACATATTACACTTCCATAACATGTTTGTCTGCCCTCTGTACACACACACCTTGGATGACTCTCTTTTTGGAGCATGCTGGAAGCAACTGCAGTACTTAGTTGCACAAAGGACAACTGGCATGTAATGCCAAGCAGTGTCCTCAGATCTCTGAGTCATGTGACATGAAATGCCATGAAAGGAGTTAGCATAGATCCAAGCAGTAACACTGTTGTACACCTACTGACACTGGACCACACACCATTTATTATGCTCAAGGCCAATTAATGTCTACTGACTTTAACTGGTGGACCCCATTGAGTGTTAAACTATGCAATGGATGACAGGTATATAGCTCACTCTACCTACCATGGCTTGACAAGGTGGTTGACAATATTCGGCCAGTAGGCCTTGCCGGACACTATGTAGGTTAACTACTGAGTGTTATGTCAGCCGGTGGGTAGGCAAGTGTCTGACAGTCATAATCTGGGAAGATAGCATTGGGAGACCTAAGCTACAATGACAACAGTCATTAGTGGATTTCCCCAGACATCATTGATGGTGAACCCCTTTTAGCCATTTCCTCTCTGCAGTCACATCCACTGTCAGTGCCCTCTGACTGGCTACATTTGCAGGTGATTGCATATTAGGAGCTGTCACTGAATTCCACACAAAGCCAACAGTTAACCAGAATGGCCTGTAACATACAATCACTTGTGGTCTGAGCCACTAACAAATACTAAATGTCAACGACTGCACAATACTATCCTTTGGAACATCATCTACCTCTGGGAAATATAGTAGTGTCCACACACCACCCACAGTTGAGCCATTACTCGTGGATGTATGGACAAAGGGAAAAATGCAGCCATTGAAATTCAGTGGTCGATGAGATGTGGGGAAGCATTCAATGTTGTATATCATAAACAGACAGGCCTGTGATGTAACTCCCAGACGATCATTACCATACTGAATGTGGCACTCATCACACCTATCATTGTGTACAATGGCACAATTGCTATGTAACTACACAAGCATATCTTACAACTGTAGCAACCACACATAATCCATGGTACTGCAATAGCATTTCAGATAACATGTCCTATGGAGTCCGTGTCAAGACCGTACATGTGTAGACTGTCTCATAAATGCTTTGTAGGGGATGTGTGTGGCTGTCATACAGGGAGGTGTCAGATCCCACTGTGTACCTCCCGCTTATCCATGACAGGACTAACACATGTTTTACCTGACCTTCACAGCTACACCATCACTGTGGTATAAACACTACATGTTAGAGAAACAGGTACATCACACAGACAGTAGACTCTATGTGTAAAGGGCCCCCCATGCATGTGAAGCACACATCATGTGCACGTACACCATGGAGTGCAGAACACAACAATCATAGCTGTTGCCAGACAAATGTCTGTACTGAACACAGGACATTTGAAGATGGGTCATCCCCAGCACCACAGCTTGTAGATGTGTTAGATCCCAACACCCTGGTGACACTTATCAAGGGTATCAGACCTTTTCACTGATTAGGGATGCATAAGTATGCTGACTGTGGCCATTGTACTTGTTAGCCTGTAACACACATTTGGAGTTATGGAACCATGCACCTATAGTGCTGTACCTTGCTGAGGACAAATTTCTTCTGTGCTGACAGTCTATCCTGTGCTGTGACATCTATGGCTGTCATGCTGCTGTGTTTGCATAGGTGTCTCCAACAGAAACCTGAAACAGGCAGAAACACAAACAGGTCCATGACACACCTTTCATTGTGTAAGTATACAGCCATTACAACATCGTAGAACATAAGGTGCATGAAATTATGTGACATACTCATTACAAATGTCAGCATACATTATCTGTCAGTAACCACTACAAGTGTCATGGCTAAACAATACATTACACAAGTACATGTTAATTTGTATAGTCACCCTGTGCATCAGACATATGCCTTCATTTCCCTCATGAATTGATGAGAATGGCAGGGATGTGGCACAGGTATCATCACTTACACATAGTATTGTGTGGGGATGCAGAAGGCCTAGGCTGATCCAAAAGGTTGACATCATGTGTGAGTCAGAAAGGGAAGCAGGCAAGATGGAGCATGGAATTGTGCCATGTGTGTCTACTCTGTAGGTGACCTGCATTTGACAGTGGTGTGTGAGTTTGTGTATTACACAGTCAAGCACAGTGCTAGCCCTACTGGCCCTACATGTGTGTAAGTTGGACCGTGCATGGTACAGCTGATAGTTCCTCTCCTAGTTGAGCTAGCAAGTACAACCAGTGCAAGGCAACATAAATCCAACAGCATACAAAAACAAAAGCCAGCAGCAGGGACTCAAGCAAATAATCAGTTTATTTCACCTTAGTTCAGACTGGTTTCGGCAACATGCCTTCCTCAGTGATAGAACATTCATTTCCCATATTCCTTATATAACATACATATCAATCATTATGATATTACTTCCTTGACAAAATACACACACCAAAATATGCATACAAAATACAGTATATATGTCTCATGACCTTGTACTAAAAATAGTATATCTACATATACCCCTTTCTTTCTAGAATCTTTATATTGAAAATTTATAATTTATCATTCAGCCCTGGATGGAATAACGTTCCCAATTTAATAATCCATTTTCTCTCTTTATTCGTTAAGATAGAATGCCAACCCTGTTTTGATGACCTATTGCCCCTGACCTGATCAATAATAATAAATTTGAAGTTAGCTGTTAGGTAAGTTTGACAGTCTCTATAAAGGACATTTGTAAGTCTTTTGTGACGTATGTCACTAAGATGTTCTGCAATACATTGTTTCAATTGTCTAGAGGTCTGCCCTGCATAAAAGGCAGAACACTGACAGGTCATCAAATATACCACCCAATCCTGACTACAATTGCAAAAAAAATTTATATCAAACATTCGGCCAGTGTTCTTACTGCTACAGACTGTAGTTTTGAACATATACTTACTGTCTATCCCCTGTGATATGAAGCTGTTGTTTGTTCAAATAACCTGTTGATATCCTTTTATAGTGGGCAAAATAAGATGTTAATGTTTTGCCCCTCCTAAAAGAAAATTGGCAATTGTTGGGCAAACATGAATCCAATTCCTCATTGGCTTTTAATATGTTCCAATGTTTATTGATTACATCCTTTAGTAAATTAACATTATTACCAAATGTCTTAACAAACCTTATGGATTCAGGTCCTGCCCTTTTATCTTTATATTTCAACAAATCTGATCTGTCACAGTTGGTAGCCCAAAAACTGGCCCGGTGTACATCTGGTATCCTATATCCCCTATTCAAAAATCTGGCCACAAGATCTTGTTTAGCTGACTGGAATTCCTTGTCAGAAGAACAAATTCTTACCCTTAGGAATTGTGATTTTGGTATGTTATTGATAGTGTGCCTGGGATGAAGACTAGTTGCATAAAGTAAATTATTATACTGTGGATACTTTCTATAAACAGAACTACTCAGGGTATCATCAGACAGGCGCAAAATCCTAACATCCAAAAATTAATCTCTTTATTTTGATATGTGACAGTGAATTCAATCCCCCATTGATTCTCATTAAGATATTCCAAAAACTCCATCAAATATTCAACACCCCCTCTCCAGATCATCCAACAATCATCCAAGAAACACCTCCAAATATCTATTTCAGGAAGAAAAATGTTATGCATATCATTGTATATAATCTGATCTTCTATAAACCCCATAAAGAGGTCTGCATATATGGAGGCAAACGAGGCCCCCATAGCTGTCCTTTGCTGTTGACAATAACATTCTCCCCTGAAATTGAAAACGTTCTTGGTCAAAACATGTTCCATCAGAACAATGAGGAGGGTTTTGAATCCAGACGGGTATAGATTAGTTTTATTCAACCAATAATCCAAAGCTTGTAACCCCACCCAATGGGGGATACTAGTATAAAGAGATTTGACATCCAGCGTGCACATGAGACAGTTGGGTTCCAAGTGTGATTCAGAAATAATTTGTAAAAACTCTGTAGTATCCTTCAACCTCGCACTGATGTAAGGTAATAATGGTTGTAGATACTGAGTCAGGAAGACTGAAATGGGTTCAGTTAAGGACCCCTTTCCTGAAACAATAGGCCTCCAAGGAGGCTGTTTTAGGTTCTTATGAATTTTGGGCAACAGGTAAAGGTATTGTGGGGCAGGTACCTTTACCATAAGATATTGTTTGACCTGTATACTGATAATACCCTCCTCCATAGCCTGTTCCAAAAATTGATCAATTTCCTCTTTGAATTTTGGAGTGGGGTCTGTCGACATCTTTATATAATGAGTAGGATTGGAAAATTGTCTCTTTCCTTCATTCCAGTAGTAACTGGCATCCATAATGATGACAGCCCCACCCTTATCTGCTGGGAGGATGGTAATATCAGTATTATTGTTTAAGCCTCTGAGAGCCTGTTGCTCTCCCTTAGAAAGATTATGTCTGAAACCTTGAGATGTACTAAAATTGAAATGTTAATCCTTGAGAATAGCCTCTTGAAAAATGGCTACATGTCGATTCATAGGAGGCATAAATGTGGATTTGTAAAACCGAAATTCAATACATTTTTTGGATTTTTCAACATTTTCTACTGTCCCAAAAAACAATTTTAAATTAAGTCTTCTGCAAAATGCAATAACATCCAAAGCAAAGACATTTTCTTCTACAAAAAAGCTGGGTACAAATCAAAGTCCTTTATTGAGTAATCATTGTTCATCCTCAGACAATACATAGCTAGAAATGTTATGTATGTTATACAATTGTGTTTCTACTTCATCATTGATTGTAGTAATGTTTCTAAGTCTTGCACCGTGGTGTTTGGCTAGAAATGTTATGTATGTTATAAAATTGTGTTTCTACTTCATCATTGATTGTAGTAAGTTTTCTAAGTCTTGCACCTTGGTGTTTGCGTCTACCCCTGTGTGTTTTCCCCCTAAAGGGCTATCTTGGATATGTACTTTTTTAGGGTCTGGAGAAACATTAACATAGACCCCCTCTGTATCAGTCAAAGATGACTCTTCCCCCGAGGTACTAAGGCCCTGAGTAGATTTTTTCAAAATAGAATGTGGTCTTTTCTTTCTTGTATTAGATTTACTAAATGTATTGCTATTATTAAATCTAATCCCTCTCTGGAATTCAAAGGGTCTGCCCCTCTCATAGTCATCAATATCTCTTTGAAATTTATATAACTTTTTTTCTTTAAGAATATTTTCAAAACTGAACAATTATTTGGACAATTTTCCCAAGCCTTCAACAAAAGGTGGGCTTCCCTCATATTTTTTCATGCCCTCACATATTTCAGTAACATCCTTTATATTTTGTTCAATAATTCTTTGATAATATTATGTGAGGACTTCAACAAACGCCATAGAGGCCTTTTGTTGTGCCTTATTTCATTCTTCCATGAGCAAATCATCTGGTTTCCCCACCAAAGGCTGGGTCCTTACCCTCAAGCCACGTGGTGTGATACCGTTATGTTTATACGCCTTGAACAATTTCAAGTGCCATATATTGGTTCTCAAAGATTTCATCTCCTTGCTCAACTGATGGAAGGCTAGGTTGCAGCCGTCAACTGGATCCCCTTTGTCCTGCAGGGCATTATCTTTATCCAAACCAATTCCAAAAATTTTAATATCATCTCTGTCCGCACAGAGTCTTTGTAGTATATTTTGGAGATCCATGACCATAAGCCACCAACTTATCCTAGCTTACAGCTCTCACACCTAATGGAAGTAGAGCAGAAAATTGGGGAGGGGAGTCCCACACTAATAAGTTCAAGAGCTGAGGAGAAGTCCAATAAGGCACTAATAAAGATATAAACACTACAGATGACTAATGAGTAGACCAACCCCCAAAAGTCCAAAAAGGGGAGCCACAATAATGTCTAGGGGTACGAATTACCTCTCAACCAAATCAACCAACACTATTATATAAGGAGCTTGATTAGACTCTAAAAATGTTTTCTTTATTTAACCAATGTTATCATAATGGTCTAGCCTGATAGATCCATATGTCCAATAAGTCTATATTATAATCCATTAATAAGACAAAGTATCCAATATAACCAATGGAAAAACTTTTTTTTAAAAAATAACAATCCAATGGTCCTTTAAATTTGTCCCCTTATTATACAAAATTGTTTTGTTATTTCTGCTGATCTTACAACAAAAACACATATATAAAACAGTCAACAATATTCCTATAAACCGTTATGTGCTAGTTTAACAAAGCAATCTAGGATATATGAATGATGGATCTATCAATTATTTACTAGAAAAAAATGTCAACTCACAAATAAAGATATATTATATTATTACTACCTTTGAAAGAAGCATTAATGTCCTTACTATACAACATACCCTTCTAATGAGGTCATTAATATTAGCCTCCATTGCACAAATTAAAGGTATAAAGACACTTCTTCAAACCATTCCCCTATTTGTGCAATTCAGAAGATGTATGTTTTATTCTGTTTTTCTTTTTTAAAACTTTCCTCCTAGGCAGGTGTCACACTAAATGATATGTGCTAACTTTTCATAAAGAAAAAGATTCCCAGCTTATGTTATGAAACAAAGAGATATAACAGCCATTTTATGATCTAATATAATCAGCATATTCTACTGTTCATTCATGTCAAAACACAAGGCTAATCTATACATATATATATCTTCCCGTTTCACATACTCTTTTCCAACACTCTAATGTTAAATGTAATAGGCTAGAAAAAGTTTTTATATACATATATCCTAATAGAGCATCAATATTCAGGCCCATAATCCAATGTACTGAGACTCACATAAGTCGATCCTGTATTATATAATTTAGCATAAATTCGTATCCCATTTCTCAAGGACAATGTCCCCTTTAGAAGTTTCTGTATAAATGACTCATACCCCAAAAAATAACACGTTCCATTATTAACTCGTATGCAAAAAACAATAAAGTTGGTATGAATTATACAAATTCACCAAAAAATAGTATTCCACAAAGACAAATAAAATAAAATTCCGTATGAACAGACCTCAGTACTTTAATCACAATGACAAAACCAATTAATACAGATCTAGCGCTTTCGTCTGCTGTATGCAGACTTCATCAGAATAATAAATGATAGGTGCCACTTGTTTTTATACAATTCAAGTCAATTAATAAATTGATTCTAAACCAGGAAATAGAATGATAATTGCATAATTAAAACAACTTCATTTGACAATTTAAAGCAAAAGCTCATATTATCATGGTTACATTCTGTATATACTATTCTGATTGAGAATCAGTCAAAAAATGCATGAGGAATGGAACTTAATGAAGTGCTTTGTGCCTATTATTAATAATAAGGTTCTTAATTTATGCCTAAAATAACTTAAAACTGAATGATGTTGTAATATAACTTTTAGTGGTTTACATAGTTTATTTTATGCATATTCTGAAGTGAATGTAAATATAATATAATGAAGTGAATGTGAGTTATAATGACTTATAGTATGTACACTTGAAAAATACAAACTTATTAAAACAATGTTTTTAAAAACAATATTAAACAATACATATATGAAATATTTTATATATAGGTATATATATGCATACTTGGTTGAACTCAAACCACATGTTTAATAAGAAGTTCAATAAATATAAGAACCATTTCAGTTGAATCCTATTTAACTTATTGTTTTTGTTATTAATTATAATGGTTCAATATTAACAATGTATATGAGTTATAATAATATATTAAATCTTAATTCCTATTATAAACATTGAATTAATTTTTAAAAATTTTTTTAAAAATTGTTTTAACATAAAAAAGAATGGCTAGGCTGGATGAAAATCTTTATTGAAAGTACTAAAATTTCAGTAAAGATACAACTAAGCCTGCACTAAAGAACTTGAATTTAAATTTGAACTGTTGCTGTATATAATATATCCGTGGATGTCTATAAATATGCTTTTTATATTTTTTATATATATAATTAGTAAAAAACATCATGCTGTGTATATCTGAAGTGAAAACCTTAATTTATACCCTCGAAGCTTTATCTACTAAAATGGCTTTTATGTTTGTGTACTCATTAAGCCCTGGAGGGATGTTTGATTTTAACCTCAGTTGCCATCTAATTTCCTTCTGAAGTAAGATGTTTTAACATCACCTCCCTTGGATCTATTTTAATATGTTCCAAAATTCCAAACTTGAAATCGGTAAAACCTACACATTCAACAGAATGTTTAAATAGGGCACTGGTCTCCTTTCTCTTTTTAATATTGTAAATATGCTCATAAATTCTTTCTCTGAGGGACCTCTCGGTCTTACCCACATAGAAAGAGGGACATTTGGAACAAATGGCTAAGTACACTAACATCCTGCTTCGACAATTGCCCTTACAAAAGGCAATTTTACTTTTTAAGCCATTTTCCAATTTAAATTCAACAGCTTGGTTAATTTATGGGCATTGTCTACACCTGCCACACCTTTTAGTACCTTCCTTTACATCAGGTTTTTTATTTTCCATTTCAAAAAATCTTTTAAAGTTTGTTGCTGTCTTATATATAAATGTTGTTTTTTTTCCAACTGTCTGATAAATCTCTTTGTTGGTCTTAAAAATAGACCAATTATTTTTAATAATGTTAGTAAAACAGTCAGAAAAACCATTATACTCCACCATACAAGCACCCATATAATCCTTGGAATTGTCTACCTTTTTCTCTTTGGGAATAAACTTGTCACCTAGTAAAGGTATGTATTTGCTACCCCATCCTTGATATACTTGTTCCAAGGTCTCACCAACTAATTGTATTGGATAGTCCCTTTCCAAGAATTTTTTCATTAAAAAAGAAAATTATTTTTGTAAATCTTGATGTTGGGAGGTCATCCTCGCTATTCTAACAGCCTGTCCCTTAATAATACTTTTCTTTTGGTGTAAGGGATGTTGGCTGTTAAAATGTAAATAGCTGTTGCACCATGTTTTTTTACGAAAAATGTTGGATTTAAAACCAGTAGCCACTTTACTCAAGGTGATATCAAGATAGTTTATACTTTTGAGCTCAATTTCATGTGTAAAAGACAAGAAAGTGGTGGTTTGGTTTATATATGTCATAAATTGATTTAGGTCATCTGGGGTGTCCTCCTCCCATAATAGAAAAATATCATCCAAGAATCGGAGATATATTTTTATATTTTTCATATAAGGGCTTTTGAAAATATGTTCTTCCTCCCACTCAAGAAGAACCAAGTTAGCATATATGGGGGCACAAGCTGCCCCCATAGCCACCCCTGTGGTCTCCTTGTAATATTCCCCTTGAAAGGTAATGAAATTGTTATCTAGGACTATTTCAGTCAATTCTAATAACAATTTTTTCTTATCCAAATTTGACTTGAAATATTTATGAACACAATTCTCGAAATATTCAAACCCCGTTGTTCTGGGTATGCAGGTAAACAGATCTTTAACATCTATGGTCACCAGTTTAACTGCCTCGGACCATAAATTGTTTGTAATCTTACCCAAAAAATCCAAAGAATCTTGCACCAAATGTGTTTGTTTCTTAACAATTTCTTTTAATTGATGGTCAATGTAAACAGCCAAGGGTTGGGTTTTAGACTTTTTCGCTGAAACTATAGGGCGGAAGGGAGGTTTGAAAATGTTTTTGTGTATCTTTGGTATTGCAAAAATTTGAGGTATGTAAGGATGTGTTTGTTTCAAAAAATTATATGTTTCTTTCCCAATTCTATTTTCTATAAAATATTCTTCCAACCAACTGTCTATTCTTCTATACGCTATTTGGATTTCATTGTAAGACACAGTGGTGTAAGTTTTCTCATCCATCAGTAGATCAGTTAAAGCATTATTATAAGCTTCCTGGTAGTAAATAACCATTCCACCACCTTTGTCAGGTTGCATGAACCTGAGGTTAGTCTCTTTTCTTAAATATTCAAATAATGTTAATTCCTTTTCATTTAAATTGTTAAATTTATTCAACCTTCTTGATGTTTCAAAGGTGTCATAAATGTCACTCGTAACTATAGCCTCAAAAGTCCCAATAACAGGATGTAATGGGGGATTGTAAATGCTGCTTCCACTGAGGACTTCTAAATGGTCAGATGAATATGTTGCAGAAATATTGGCAGTTTTCTGATGTTTACATGTAAATTTCAAATTTAATTTTCGAAGAAATATTTTTAATTCAAGTAATATATTTGCCAAATCACCATGTGTTGTCTTAACAAACTTAAAACCCTTTGAAAATAGTTTTTGTATAATGAATTATACAAAAACAAAATATATTCAGTTGGTACAAATATCTTGATATATAAACCACTCGTTTCACTAAAAAAAGTGAAAAAAGTCCAATATTTTTTTCTGTATAGTTCCATACAAACCAGTCTGTATTATTTTTGTTCGTGTATGTCCAAACCAAAAGACAGTTCCGTAAAGCAGGTGTTTAAATAAACGAAACACACTAAAGAGTAGTCAACATAGTCTCAAAAAGCAGGAGATCACTCATAGCGCCCAACAATGTTATGCCAAAATAAAATAATACACAAAAAAACTGTTCCCATAAACACTGCACCATCAGAATTGAAGTAGAAAAAATAAATCCTTATTAGACACGCTCAGTTACTTTAATTCAAAAGCTTTAGATTCATCTCGGTTAGAACAGACTCATTTCCAGATCACAATAATCCACGTTTGCACAACCCCAAAAATCATATAACACTATCGCTCCAAAGGTCAGGGACATATAAAAAAGTCAATTCTTCCACATGTTAGATATACACAGGATTTCAACGATATAGAAAACAAAAAGTTCAAAAAGCAATTGTAACAGGTTTGACAATATGAACACCCAACGATAGACTTAATCAATATATTTGAAAAAGTACCGACCCTCCAGTCCATGATCAGAATAATAAATTCACCAGAAAAGGAAAATAGATGTCGAACAATCCAAAACCATACTCCGTGTACTCCGTGTACCTAAACGTATCTCGGGGGATGCAGCCATATTGACTCCTAACAAGGAGCAGAAATACAGAGTCCCAACGTCAACAGCCAGCAAAAAACATAGACACTCCCTCCTAGTTGACCTAGCAAGTATGACCGGTGCAAGGCAACATAAATCCAACAGTATACAAAAACAAAAGCCAGCACCTGGGACTCAAGCAAATAATAAGTTTATTTCACCTTAGTTCAGGTTGGTTTCGGCAACATGCCTTCCTCAGTAATAGAACATTAATTTCCCATATTCCTTATATAGCATACATGTCAATCATTATAACATCACTTCCTTGACAAAATACACACACCAAAATATGCATACAAAAATACAGTATATTTCTCATGATCAGGTCAAGGGCAACAGGTCATCAAAACAGTGTTGGCATTCTATCTTAACGAATAAAGAGAGAAAATGGATTATTAAATTGGGAGCATTATTCCATCCAGGGCTGAATGATAAATTATGAATTTTCAATACAAAGATTCTAGAAAGAAAGGGGTATATGTAGATATACTATTTTTAATACAAGGTCATGAGACATCCATTTTCCTTTTCTGGTGAATTTATTATACTGAACGTGGACTGGAGGGTCGGTACTTTTTCAAATATATTGATTAAGTCTATCGTTGGGTATTCATATCGTCAAGCCCATTACAATTGCTTTTTGAACTTTTTGCTTTCTATATCATTGAAACCCTGTGTATATCTAACATGTGGAAGAATTGACTTTTTTATATGTCCCTGACCTTCGGAGCGATAGTGTTATAGGATTTTTGGGGTTGTGCAAACGTGGATTATTGTGATCTGGAAATGAGTCTGTTCTAACCAAGATGAATCTAAAGCTTTTAAATTCAAGTAACTGAGCGTGTCTAATAAGGATTTGTTTTTTCTACTTCAATTTTGATGGTGCAGTGTTTATGGGAACAGTTTTTTTGTGTACTATTTTATTTTGGAATAACGTTGTTGGGTGCTATGAGTGATCTCCTTTTCTTTTGAGACTATGGCGACTACTCTTTAGTGTGTTTTGTTGATTTAAACACCTACTTTACAGAACTGTCTTTTGGTTTGGACATACATGAACAAAAATAATACAGACTGGTTTGTATGTAACTATATAGAAAAAAATATTGGACTTTTTTCACTTTTTTTAGTGAAACGAGTGGTTTATATATCAAGATATTTGTACCAACTAAATATATTTTGTTTTTGTATAATTCATACCAACTTTATTGTTTTTTGCATACGAGTTAATAATGGAACATGTGTTATTTTTTGGGGTATGAGTCACTTATACAGAAACCTCTAAAGGGGACATTGCCCTTGAGAAATGGGATACAAATTTATGCTAAATTATATAATACAGGATCGACTTAGGCTCAGTACATTGGATTATGGGCCTGAATATTGATGCTCTATTAGGATATATGTATATAAAAACTTTTTCTAGCCTATTACATTGAACATTAGAGTGTTGGAAAAGAGTATGTGAAACGGGGAGATATATATATGTATAGATTAGCCTTGTGTATTGACATGAATGAACAGTAGAATATGCTGATTATATTAGATGGTAAAATGGCTACACTTTGTTATATCTCTTTGTTTCATGACATATGCTGGGAATCTTTTTCTTTATGAAAAGTTAGCACATATAATTTTGTGTGACACCTGCCTAGGAGGAAAGTTTTACAGAATAAAACATAACATCTTCTGAATTGCACAAATAGGGGAATGGTTTGAAGAAGTGTCTTTATACCTTTAATTTGTGCAATGGAGACTAATATTAATGTCCTCATTAGAAGGGTATGTTGTGTAGTAGGGACATTAATGCTTCTTTCAAAGGTAGTAATAATATAATATATCTTTATTTGTGTGCTGACATTTTTATAGTAAATAAGTGATAGATACATCATTCATATATCCTAGATTGCTTTGTTAAACTAACACATAACCATTTATAGGAATATTGTTGACTGTTTTATATATGTCTTTTTGTTGTAAGATCAGCAGAAAAACAAAACAATTTTGTATAATAAGGGGACAAATTTAAAGGACCATTTGATTGTTATTATTTTTTCAAAACATTTTTTCCATTGGTTATGTTGGATTGTCTTATTAATGGATCATAATATAGACTTATTGGACATATGGATCTATCAGGCTAAACCATTATGATAACATTGGTTAAATAAAGAAAAAAATGTTTATGTCCTAATCAATTTCCTTATATAATAGTGTTGGTTGATTTGGTTGAGAGGTAATATGTGCCCCTAGACATTATTGTGCTTCCCCTTTTTGGACTTTTGGGGGTTGGTCTACTCATTAGTCATCTGTAGTGTTTATATATTTATTATTAGTGCCTTATTGGACTTTTCCTCTGCTCTTGAACTTATTAGTGTGGGACTCCCCTCCCCAATTTTATGCTCTACTTCCATTAAGCATGAGAGCTTTAAGCTAGGATAAGTTGATGGCTTATGGTCATGGATCTCCAAAATATACTACAAGGACTCTGTGCGGACAGAGATGATATTAAGATTTTTGGAAATGGTTTGGATAAAGATAATGCCATGCAGGACAAAGGGGATCCAGTTGATAGCTGCAACCTAGCCTTCCATCAGTTGAGCAAGGAGATGAAATCTTTGAGAACCAATATATGGCACCTGAAATTGTTCAAGGCATATAAACATAAAGGTATCATACCACGTGGTTTGAGGGTAAGGACCCAGCCCTTGGTGGGGAAACCAGATGATTTGCTCATGGAAGAATGGAATAAGGCACAACAAAAGGCCTCTATGGCATTTGGTGAAGTCCTTTCATCATATTATCAAAGAATTATTGAACAAAATATAAAGGATGTTACTGAAATATATGAGGGCATTAAAAAATATGAGGGGAGCCCACCTTTTGTTGAAGGCTTAGGAAAATTGTCCAAAGACTTGTTCAGTTTTGAAAATATTCTTAAAGAAAAAAAGTTATGTAAATTTCAAAGAGATATTGATGACTATGAGAGGGGCAGACCTTTTGAATTCCAGAAAGGGGTTAGATTTAATAACAGCAATACATTTAGTAAATCTAATACAAGAAAGAAAAGACCAAGTTCTATTTTGAAAAAATCTACTCTGGGCCTTAATACCTCGGAGGAAGAGTCATCTTTGACCGATACAGAGGGGGTCTATGTCAATGATTCTCCAGACCCTAAAAAAGTACGTATCCAAGATAGCCCTTTAGGGGGAAAACACACAGGGGTGGACGCAAACACCAAGGTGCAAGACTTAGAAAACTTATTACAATCAATGATGAAGTAGAAACACAATTTTATAACACACATAACATTTCTAGCTATGTATTGTCCGAGGATGAACAAAGATTACTCAATAAAGGACTAGGATTTGTACCCAGCTTTTTTGTAGAAGAAAATGTCTTTTCTTCGGATATTTTTGCGTTTTGCAGAAGACTTAATTTAAAATTGTTTTTTGGGACAGGAAAAAATGTTGAAAAATCCAAAAATGTATTGAATTTCAGTTTCACAAATCCATATTTATGCCTCCTATGAATTGACATGTAGCCATTTTTCAAGAGGCTATTCTCAAGGATTTACATTTCAATTGTAGTACATCTCAAGGTTTCAGACATAATATTTCTAAGGGAGAGCAACAGGCTCTCAGAGGCTTAAACAATAATACTGATATTACCGTCCTCCCAGCAGATAAGGGTGGGGCTGTCGTCATTATGGATGCCAGTTACTACTGGAATGAAGAAAAGGGACAATTGTCCAATCCTATTCATTATATAAGGATGTCGACAGACCCCACCCCAAAATTCAAAGAGGAAATTGATCTATTTTTGGAACAGGCTGTGGTGGAGGGTATTATCAGTATACAGGTCAAACAACATCTTATGGTTAAGGATCCTGCCCCAAAATACCTTTACCTGTTGCCCAAAATTCATAAGAACCTAAAACAGCCTCCTGGGAGGCCTATTGTTTCAGGAAAGGTGTCCTTAACTGAACCCATTTCAGTCTTCCTGACTCAATATCTACAACCATTATTACTTTACATCAGGGTGAGGTTAAAGGATACTACAGAGTTTTTACAAATTATTTCTGAATCACAGTTGGAATCCAACGGGCTCATGTACACACTGGATGTCAAATCTCTTTATACTAGTATCCCCCATTGGGTGGTGTTACAAGCTTTAAATTATTGGTTGAATAAAACTAATCTATACCCGCCTGGATTCAACACCCTCCTCATTGTTCTGACGGAACATGTTTTGACCAAGAACATTTTCTATTTCAGGGGAGAATGTTATTGGCAACAGCAAGGGACAGGTATGGGGGCCTTGTTTGCCCCCATATATGCAGACCTCTTTATGGGGTTTATAGAAGATCAGATTATATACAATGATATGCATAACATTTTTCTTCCTGAAATAGATATTTGGAGGCGTTTCTTGGACGATTGTTGGATAATCTGTAGAGGGGGGTGTTGAATATTTGATGGAGTTTTTGGAATATCTTAATGAGAATTGATGGGGGATTGAATTCATTGTCACAATTTTTTGGATGTTAGGATTTTGCACCTATCTCACGATACCCTGAGTAGTTCTGTTTATAGAAAGTATCCACAGTATAATAATTTACTTTATGCAACCAACCTTCATCCCAGGCACACTATCAATAACATACCAAAATCACAATTCCTGAGGGCAAGAAGAATTTGTTCTTCTGACAAGGAATTCCAGTCAGCTAAACAAGATCTTGTGGCCAAATTTTTGAATAGGGGCTATAGGACACCAGATTTTTGGGCCAGTTTTTGGGCTACCAACTGTGACAGATCAGATTTGTTGAAATATAAAGATAAAAGGGCAGGATCTGAATCCATAAGGTTTGTTATGACATTTGGTAATAATGTTAATTTACTAAAGGATGTAATCAATAAACATTGGAACATATTAAAAGCCAATGAGGAATTGGATTCATGTTTGCCCGACAATTGCCAATTTTCTTTTAGGAGGGACAAAACATTAACATCTTATTTTGCCCTTTATAAAAGGATATCAACAGGTTATTTGAACAAACAACAGCTGTCTATCACAGGGGATAGACTTATTGGATCTTACCCGTGTGGTCACTGTAGCTTTTGTAAGTATATGTTCAAGACTACAGTTTTTAGTAGTAAGAACACTGGCCGAATGTTTGATATAAAATTTTTTGGCAATTGTAGTCAGGATTGGGTGGTATATTTGGTGACCTGTCAGTGTTCTGCCTTTTATGTAGGGCAGACCTCTAGACAATTGAAACAACATATTGCAGAACATCTTAGTGACATACGTCACAAATGACTTACAAATGCCCTTTATAGAGACTGTCAAACTCACCTAACAGCTAACTTCAAATTTATTATTATTGATCAGGTCAGGGGCAATAGATCATCAAAACAGTGTTGGCATTCTATCTTAACGATAAAGAGAGAAAATGGATTATTAAATTGAAAGTGTTATTCCATCCAGGGCTGAATGATAAATTATGAATTTTCAATATAAAGATTCTAGAAAGAAAGGGGTATATGTAGATATACTATTTTTAATACAAGGTCATGGGACATATACTGTATTTTGTATGCATATTTTGGTGTGTGTATTTTGTCAAGGAAGTGATGGCATAATGATTGACATGTATGCTATATAAGGAATATGGGAAATGAATGTTTTATCACTGAGGAAGGCATGTTGCCGAAACCGGTCTGAGCTAAGGTTAAATAAACTGATTATTTGCTTGAGTCCCTGGTGCTGGCTTTTGTTTTTGAGAGCTGATAGTTTACCGTCTCTGGGCCTGAACATGGGAACTGACTCTGCCAGGAGTTGCACTGGCACCTTCATGCCCAAGGTCAGAAGTAGTGCTAGTATATGATTGTGATTGCTGTCTGCTGGGACCATGTCCTCCACAGAAACACCCTGGACCACGAGCCCTTAGCCTGCCACATCTTTTTGTAGACAGCACACTCCCCTCTGTAGTGCTGGATGTACTGACACTATGGGAGCATGATTGTGCATGGCCATGTAGACTCTCAGTAGAGGGGGTTACTGACCTATGTCCATAAGATCAATGCTCAACTCCATCCACATGTTCCAGCACAGACACTGTGCATTCCAAGACAAACACTGTCTTGGCCCACCTTTTGTCCACTGCATCAGTGAACCGATCCAGTGTGTCACCAATGCGGTGGAGGCAGTCATGGATGTCAGACTGTGCTGCATCCATAACCCTGAGCATACATCTAGAGTTCCTTTCATAATGTTCTTGTGCCTCCATGATGGCTCGAAACATACACCAAGGGAACAGTGATGTGACACCTGCAACAGGTGGTGGAAGGACTGCAGGCCTCCTACGAACACCCCTATCAATCTGCCTGTGTGGAACCTCACTAGGTCTCTGGCTATGGCCAGTGTCTAGACTCACTGGAGCTATGGTTGCCACACTTTCCTGTTCAATGTCTCCACCCTCTGACTGTCCAATATCTGTGGCTTTTGAGGACTGTGTATGTCTAGGCATACTGACTGTGTACAGTGACAATGAGGGCAGAAGAGTGATGTCAACCTCTGGGACATATTCAGCCCCTGAAACCCCCACCTGTGCCTCACTGTGGTCATCATCATCATGAGTCTGATTAGACACTGACATCAGGTTGTGTAGGGGACAGAGACCCCCCCCCCCGGTCACCTGTGATAAGAGAGGAAAAAGCAGTACATTACTACCTACACTATTATGCTCTGTAGTACTATGTTGCAATAAATGTACAGCTATATACACTGTTGGCACTATGACAGACCTGTCGAAATCCAAACCTCATATAATAGGACAAGAGGACATTACTATTCTCACAAACAGCTGTAGTTACTTGGAAATAAAAGGTCTTTACACAGCAATTTCATCAGCAAAAATGAGGTTTTCTTTTGACATTTGTGAAGACTTTGAACAGTTGACACATATAGCAATCTGCAATGTCCTGACGAAACTTTCGCATCTATCAGTGTGGTGACACCTACAAGGCATATGTAGGACTGTAAGATGTGTACAATCATAAAATATCTGTGCAGTTGGCAATCATGCAACAGTACAGCATTCCAGGCAGCAGGCTTGGGACAAAACTTCAGGGATTGCATTGCTGTAAATCTACATCTATAAAAAAACAGTTTTGTGCTTATCAGGAGCAGGACCATGGCCTTTTCCAATACCCGATGGACCTGTGTAAATTAGATGGAGATGTAATGTGAGTACCACCACATGTTGCACCACAACAAGGTAATCCATCCATATATCTCATGTTTACAGTAGCTACTATGTTAATTATTATATCTGTCAACATCTGAGCATGTGAGTCTAACTGCAGTTAAATCCTTCTCCCCACAAAGAACACAGACCTGACAACCATGTAAGATTATGTACACCCTGACAAACTGAATGCTACAGTATTGCAATGGTGATCAAACTAAGCTTAGTTGCACTTTCCTCTGCCATAGGAACTGTGGCACCCACATTCATGATATACAGTGTGATGGATGCCTGGGAGCTGTCATGTGTACCTAGGTTTGCCAGAAATTCCTCAGTGGCTGAGAGTGTTTTTTCTGCTACAGGCCCTCCATTGATGATGCCACGATCCTTGGCTACCTCTGCTGCTCTTCCGCGTGCAGCATTGATCATGTCCATTGCATGATGTTGAACCTGCTCATATGTCCTGCTCTGATGACCTTTAATATTCATGTCACGGACAAAGTCAGCCCACAATGCTGCCCACTGTTCCCTGTTTTGCCTTCCCAGGATTGTAGGAGTTCATATCGTTGCCAGAGGCCTTCAAGTGTATTCTCATTTTCCATATCTGTGAAAGGTGCACTGCATCTTGGGTACATGTGTCCTGAAAGACAACAGAATATGAGCACATGTCAGGATCATATACATGGAAGTACACTATGTAGAGATACAGTAAAAACAGAATGGCTGGCAGTATCCACTGCTTGGTCACACATTTCATACTCCACAGTGTGCTGATATAGTAAGTGTGTGGATACAACTAAGATACTAGTGATAGTCAGCTATTACCAGCTTAAATGTAAACCCATATGTCACAAGATGGGTTGCAAACTGGCTCAAGGACAGAACCCACAGGGTCAGAGTTGCTGGAGCTATGTCAGACTCTAAGCCAGTCTGGCGGTGTCCCACAGGGCTCAGTCCTGGGACCCCTCTTGTTCGGCATTTATTTTTCCGAGGTACAGGCAAACATAGGAGGATTGTGGCTGACAAAGTTCGCAGATGACTGCAAACTGGGCGCCATAATTGATACTCCAGCAGACACAAACATCCTTCAGAGAGGCCTCATAGAAACGGAAAATTGGTGCCAGAGCCATGGCCTTAAGCTAAACGCCAAAAAATGTATAGTCATACCCTTTGGGAAAAACAAGGTACCGACAAATTACCACATAGGCGGTAATCCATTAAATACGGAAGAGGTAATCAGGGACCTAGGGACCCAGGTTGACAGTAACCTCTCATTTGACACTCACATTGCCAAAGTGGTTAGGAAGACCTTCTATATTGCCCACCTTATCATGAAGGGTTTCACATCTAGATCAAGAGAGGTCATTGTGCCCGTGTACTCTTCTCTTATCAGGCCAATGATTGAGTACAATGCCCCATTTGGGATGTATCTCACCCGACACCTGCAGCAGTTGGAAAGACCCCAAAAGTTCCTCACCAAGAGGATAAAGGGTCTTAAACATATGTCATATGCTGCCCGACTGAAAAAAACCCAGCTCTATTCAGTCGCATACCGCCTACTCAGAGGTGATCTGTGCCTGACGTACAAGGCCATGTCCAATCCTGAATTAATGGACATGCTCCACCTCAGAAAATCCAAATCCATCAGAGCCACGAGAACAAGTGACTTAAACCTCAACACAGAAATAAACAGAACATGCTGGAGGGACAGATTCATAACCCAGAGGCTCCCTACACTCTGGAACAGAATCCCAGTCCATGTTAGGCAGAGCCCCTCACTGACTCTATTCAAGAGAAATCTCGACGAGTGGATGGGAGATCGTAGGTTTACCCCGGGGGTCATCTCTTTGTCACTACTAGACAGAGGCATAGTAAACTAAACCCTAAAAGGGCGTAGTATTCTCATCCTAAGGGGTGGTGTAAGCCACATACACTCTGGCTAGGCTTATAAATGCCCTAGGGCAGATAGCCTAGTACGAACCTATGAACCTATGAACCTATGTGTGCCATGACTGATACTGCTATATGATCATACACCCAACACTGGAGTCTATTGGAATGTGTTCCATAGGGGCCACTCCTCTGATAATATGTCAAAACAACAGTGCCAAACAAATAGCAGATTGCTATTACAACCGCTATAAAGGGACAGTCCCAAGAGACCGGTGTGCCACATTGACAAAAATATTCCACTTTTGATGTATTGCATGTCCTCTGTAGGTGTATCAAATTTGGATATCAGTCACATGTCATTAACACAGTTCTAAGAAAGGCTTAATGGTGTAACCCCTATTGCCTGTAAGTATATTCAAACATCTGCATCCTGTTGTATACAAAAAGGTTACATACCTGCTGGAGTGCAAAACTCCTCTGTTGATGTGGTGATATTTCAGTTTTTGCAAATGCTTGTTCTGTGTTCAGAAACTATCATACAGAATGGCTCCCCATAGCCAACATGTTTGCCTTTTAACATGCATCTGATTAGCAGGTGATTGCCTCTTAACCAATCTGTGGTTTTGAAATGCTAATTGCAGGCAACACAGCTGATTTGCACTATCATCAGCCAATAACATGCAACCACTGTACAAGATACATTGCCTCTATGTCGATTGCAAGCCCTTTCTGATATGTTGTGCTGGACATTACTGGAATGAGGAGACTAGGTTGTTGCAGAGGGTAGGTCCATATGTATGTGTTACTGGCTGCTGCTGCAGTTAATAGGCCTAGGCAGAGTGTGTGAACACTTTGGAGGACAACAAGCTGTAGACATAACTGTGGCAGATGTGGCAGCCTTGTAGTAGAGGCAGAGCCAGAGTGAGAGTAGCCATTCCACTCCAATTAAGGATGTGTTTAAGGTAAGTGTGTCAGGCAATGGCATCTTTAACAGAGTACTAGGCAACATGTTTGTTGTGTCCTTGAGCAACATAAGGGATATATATAACATTATGTCCACCATTTGGGCAACTGTTAGGCAACACCACCTGGCATATCAGCAAATAAACAGGCTCCAACAGATGCTGCAGAATTTCCGCCTATTGGCATTAATATAGGCTGTTTTCCCACCCTTACACATCATTCAGCTACATTCAAAAAAGTGTTGTGGTACTTAGCATCACGAAAACCAGCTAAGCACAGCTGAGCAATGCAAAAACTGCACATCCGTGGTTTTAGCGAAGCTTAGCAATGTGCAAACAATATTAGCTGTTAACCACTTTTAAGCCGTGCTTAGCACCATGCAGCTCTCCCAAATGTAAACATATTGCTTTTAATTTAAAAGACATTTTGCGTTGCATTCAACAAATATATGTGCTGGGGACTTGACCCCAGGACCTACGAAACTTTAGACCATCACTCAACCCATTTAGCTACCTGGGTAGTATATAAAGTAGCAAACCTTCACATAGACTACTAAGCAATCATGGCATGCCACGCAAACAGGCTTAAATGGGCGTAAACAAAAGCAGAAATAAATAATTAATTACATCCAGTTTCTATTTTTAGATGTCTGGCAGGTGTCTGCTGCGTATGTGTAAGCGGCGCATCTTGGCATTGCTGTGCTCCTCGCCAAGCCTTCTTCTGCCTACATGGATTCAATATCCCTGTTAATATGCTCTTGCTTGGCAGCATGCCATCACTAATATGCATAGCGAGCTGCCGATGGGGAACCTTGGCCGTGTACATGGGTACATTCTATGTAGGCTCTACATGGACCCTACACAGAGTTTATTAAATTCTGGAGAATTACATTTTATTTATTGTGCCTCCGTTAACTGATACAACATAAATTTATTCTCAATGATTTAGTAATATAAATATTAATTGTCACTGTTATTAAAGTAAGGATTCTAGGAAAATCTTAAAATGTAATATTGTTTCACAGTAACAATTGTTTAGCAACATTTGCCATTGATTAATGTTTTAGTTAACATTTTCTAATTAAAATAAAATGAGTACATCTGATGTAGAACAGTGGCAGAGACCTTACAAATGTGAAATTCCTGAAATATATAGAGAATGGTATTTCTTTCAAATTGCCAGCAGAGCAACTGTGATAGACAATACCGAGGATTATGATTGGGTTTCCAATTGTAACCTATTTAATATGTGATTAAGACATGTGGATGCCAAGAAATTCACTTCAACAAAAAACCTTGAGAAGTGAATCTTGGCATCCATGTTGAGAACACATAAATAAGGGTTATGATAGGAGTCACAATCATAATTCTTTGTAGGTTATGAAGTTTTGTCTTCTCCATCTACTAGAAGTTACGACAAAAGGAAAAAGTGTTGAAGTGTGAAGTGTTTTACTGGCTACGAAAGCCGGTAAAGTACTTTGAGATGCTCTGTCAAACAGATAATGGTATACCTGTGACATATTTTGCTTAAGAAAAAATCTTAAAAAGCTAATGGAATAACAGATTTTGTATCAATATTTACTTTTCACAGATTAAAAAGTGTCTTTAGGTGCATGAATAAAGCTGCATGAATGCATGTGTGTGTGCTTCTGCCTGGACGGTCACATTAGAGGGTATAACTAGGGAATCAAGATTCTGAACACGTGTTTGTGTACGTGCATGCATGCACTTGTGTTTTGTGTATGCGTGTGTGTGTGTGTGTGTGTGTGTGTGTGTGTGTGTGTGTGTGTGTGTGTGTGTGTGTGGGATTATATAAATGGATGTATTAATGGATGTGTGGGTGTGTGTGAGTGTGTATGTCGGATTATATAAATGGATGTATTGATGGCTGTGTGGGTGTGTGTGTGTGTGTGTATGTTGGATTATATAAGTGGATTCATTGATGGATGTGTGTGTGTGTGTGTGTGTGTGTGTGTGTGTGTGTGTGTGTGTGTGTGTGTGTGTGTGTGTGTGTGTGTGTGTGTGTGTATGTCGGATTATATAAGTGGATGTATTGATGGATGTGTGTGTGTGTGTGTGTGTGTGTGTGTGTGTATATAAGTGGATGTGTGTGTGTGTGTGTGTGTGTGTGTGTGTGTGTGTGTGTGTGTATATCGAATTATATAAGTGGATGTATTGTTGGATGTGTGTGTGTGTGTGTGTGTGTGTGTGTGTGTGTGTGTGTGTGTGTGTGTGTGTGTGTGTGTGTGTGTGTATGTCAGATTATATAAGTGGATGTATTAATGGATGTGGGGGTGTGTGCCTGTATGTGCATGTATTTACATGTGCACATGTGTAAACATTACTAAATATTAAATATGTATATCCATGCTTTGCAACTGTTTCCGATTTTGCAGATCAGACCTGAGTTTGTCTGATTTTTTGCACTGTCCTTCACAACAGTTTTGGTTTTCCTGTAAATCACAAAGCATTGTTGTCAGTTTAGAATATCAGTAGTTATTGTTGAATACTTCTTCTTGTTCAGAAATGCATGTGGATAAAAAAAAAAAAACAGTTGTTCTGATAATTCAAATGAATTACAGTAACATTTAAAAATTGTCCTTAATTTTGTGCTTTTGTTCCCTCCTTAGTTTTGGATTTGTCCAGAATTCCTCAGCAAAGAAGTTGAGAGGTACACTAACAGAATTTATATTTTGGATGTGAAATACTTCTTTAAATACAGGTATAAATCCCACACCATCTTTGAAGCATTATTTTACATCCGCAAATTAAAAATATGTGTATACTAATAATAAAGCAAACAAAACAATTTGGTAGATAACTAATTTTCTGAATGCAGTAATGCTCTCCAGAGTAAGTGTCACAAGGAAACAGACCCTCCAGACTTGGGATGGTCCTGTGCCTGCAGCATGAAATCTAACAATACCCCTGGGTGGTCTGTTATTTCGTTGTACTGGCCACAATGTTGGGCATTATTACGTGATTGATATGTGCTGTCTTCTGTTAATTTCCTATTATTGAATGCTTTGATGTTTGGCACTTTTATAAAACTAAAAAAATAATAAATTTGTAAAGCCCTGTATAGATTATGCCTGCGGAGATTCTTTGAGGTAAAACCTCAAATTCATTATCAAACTTAATCCTCGTTTAGCCATCCCCTTTCACCAAAAAGAGTCTTGATGGAAGCTGTTGCAAATGTCCATCTGAAAAATACAAGTGTTGTTGTCTTTCGGCTTTTCCCAGTTAGGGGTCGCCACAGTGGAACTCTGGTCCGCTAATGATTGGCAGTAGATTTTCATGAATGCCGAGGTGCCAGCTTGACGTCCAACCTAAAATGAAGGCACGCCCATTTACGCATGTCTTTCGAACGCTCACCCAACCGCGGAGAGGACATGAAGACTCCACACAGAAGGCACTCCCCGCACACCAGCCAAGAATCGAACGGGAGAACCTCTTGCTGTGAGGCAACAACGCTACCGCTGCACCACCCCAGGTATTGAAAAATACAAGTGTACTGATACCAAATAATAGCATAGACTTTTGGTGAATCTGTGTTCAGGTTGACAAAATCTGATTTAAGTTTTAATTCAAATCTATCTCTACATGTTCGTAACAAAAAAAATGCTGGGCATCACACAGCGTTGCTTTTACTTTTTTAAAAAATGCAATTCGGTTTAGAAGATGTACTATCAAGGCAATTTTTTTCTCAGAAAATGTCATAAAATATCAGACTTTAGACAGAAGTTATAAGGTATTCATGGAATCTAATATTTTATGCCAAACATTCATTCCACATAAAAGCATCTTGTACTTAGCACTTGTAAAACTGTCAGTTTGCTTAATTCACTATTCTGTACATAGACTCAGTTTTCAGGTTTCTTTCACTTAGATGTACTGAAAAAGTTATAAAAGTGGTGACTGACAGGAGATTATAGTTAACAGTCACTGGCATAATTTTCAGAATTTAACCTCATTAAAATAGTATTTCAGTTTTAATAAGCATAAATCAGGATTCCTGATCAAATCTATAGTTGAAGGTATCACATGACCTGCCCAGCATTAATACACATGATCATTGCCTCCCAGATCTACAGTTATTGACACAAGAAGTTGTTGTTGTGTCGTTCGGCTTTTCCCGGTTAGGGGTCGCCACAGCAGAATTCCGGTCCGCTAATGATTGGCAGTAGATTTTTACTTGTCGAGTTGGCGGCCCTGATGCACAACCTTCAATGAAGGTATGCTCATTCACGCATGTCTCCACACAGAAGATGCTCTAGCTGAGAATCGAACAGGACAACGTCTTACTGTGAGGCGACAACGCTACCGCAGCACCACCAAAGTAATTAACCTAATCTCTTGAGTTTATTCTTTGCATTACAGGTGAACAGAAATATGATTTACAGCTTTCTAGTAAATGAATGGTGACTTTATCAGTAAATGTTGGTAAAAATATAACAATTTGGTTAAATATTCTTTTTAGTATTTCAGAACTGTTTTTGTTATACTGGGCTTGTAGAGCCAATTGAAAAATATATTCTTGATTTGCTAGATCTTGGGAAACCCATTTACATCTGTAGGATTTCCATGTATCAATATCCTTTACCTCTGACTGCAAGAAAGGATTGAGCTACTTGGCTCCATGACATAAACGGATGAAGCCCTTACTAAAACCCAGATGACTTCAGATTGACAGCTGATAATGCATGCGTTATCACTAGTTCTGCCGAGTTAAGGGAAAGCAAAAAAATAAAAAACTCCTCTCTGTCGTGCAGGGTCAGTGTATGTGATACGGCAGGCTGCTCTCCACCACTTCCCCTTTGCAACCCATCATCGGGGTCATCTCTTTGTCACTAGACAGAGGCATAGTAAACTAAACCCTAAGGGCGTAGTATTCTCATCGGGCAGATAGCCTAGTACGAACCTATGAACCTATGAACTACAGTCTAAGCCCCATGATAGTACGGGGGACATTTAAGGATAAAGCTCGCATCTGGGTAGCTGGTGGCCAGCTGTGGGGGATGCAGATGGGAGAGAAAAAAGGAAAGGATCATAGAATACAATCTGCATGCCATATTTTGTGTTCAAATTACCTACAATCCATCTAAATTAAGAACTGTATCCTGTTGGATGAATTATATGTGAGAACTCACCAAGTGGCACATCATTTAAAAAAAGGTACATCATTCATGCATGTTTAACATTGTACTTAAAAATATATACCCTAATTAAAACATTGCTCTGGCAACTTCTTTACAGTTGATACATAATAAAGGAGATAGATCATATGGGGAAAACTTGGAATGTGTCATTTAAATTTGTATGAAGATATAAACGGTTAATTTGACTGTGGCCATTGGATGCAAATACATGCAATGAACTCAAATCAGAATCCTAGTTAGATTTCTGATAGAAATCATCAACTCCAGCAATAAAGGCCCTCACAACATAAAGGAAATAATGCACCTGGCACCATTTAGTGTACCTCTGCTGACACTATCCTGTATGTGCCTACCTAGTGCACATTTTTGCTGAGTTGCAAGCGGGATATAGTCACCAGATAGTACTTTATATACACATTATAAACAGGGTGAAAGGATAAATAATAACTTTGGAGTTTAACTAGGTTTTTAATAATATTAATTTGTGTTTGTTTGCTTGTTTATCTCCTTTTATTAATATGTTCTATGAACTGCTCTGAGGATCCTTTTCAATCACAATAAAAAGCAATGAATAAA
This sequence comes from Protopterus annectens, assembly GCF_019279795.1. Classification (NCBI taxonomy): domain Eukaryota; kingdom Metazoa; phylum Chordata; order Ceratodontiformes; family Protopteridae; genus Protopterus; species Protopterus annectens. Next base: position 1,415,468,637 of record NC_056745.1, read on the forward strand.
ACAGACATCATGATATATCTATATCTATCTATCTATATATCTATATCTATCTATCTATCTATCTATCTATCTATCTATCTATCTATCTATATCTATCTATCTGTCTATCTTTCTATCTATCTATCTATGTATCTATATATATATATATATCTATCTATCATTCTATCTCTCTATCTATCTATCTATCTATCTATCTATCTATCTATCTATCTATCTATCTATCTATCTATCTATCTATCTATCTATCTATCTATCTATCTATATCTATCTATCTATCTATCTATATCTATCTATCTATCTATCTATATATATATATATATCTATCTATCTATATCTATCTATATCTATCTATATATATATATATATCTATATATATATATATATATATATATATATATATATATATATATATATATATATATATGGATCCCCTTCTGAAGCTTGAAATCCAATATGACTGAAACTGATTTTTGTGAAATGAAAATACTAAAATGTTGAATTTCTGAACAGCAAATGTTTCCCAGGGTAAGTAAACACTTGCCCAATATGTCCTTTTCTCCACTGTAGTGCGATCCCAGAGTTGGTAAATATAGTTAGGGGTGGTGTGTAGGGCACTACCCCCCATATTGGGGGGTATGGAGGGGTGAAGCCCCCCACCTAGGTGGGTTTTACTTTCTATGGTGTGTTTTTTGTTTAATTTTGGGCAAGTGTTTACTTACCCTGGGAAACATTTGCTGTTAGGGAATTCAAGGTTTCGTGATTTTTATTTTGCGAAAATCAGTTTAGATTGTATGAGATTTTGAGGTTTAGAAGTAGATCCATATTTATTTATTTATTTACTTTATTTTAACATTATTTTACCAGGATAAATCCAGCTGGACACAAAGTGTCTGTTTTCAGTGGAGTCCTGGGGAGAAAATCTCCAAAAAGTTAACAGAGTACATTCATGGTTTAGATAACAATAAAAACCTGGTACACAAGGTGAGAGAAACAAAGAAGTACAAGAACAGTTTTGTAAAACAATAAGATACTCAGGAGTAGAACCCTTATTTGCAATATTTACAAAAAAAAGTACATATCAGGTGAGTATATCAAATGAGAATATAGTGTATGCAATGGAGGCATACAGAGGGTCACTTATATGGAGTAGTGGGTCATCAAGGGGGGGTCTTTGCAGTTGCAGAGAGGGTTAGCACTGAAGTGTGAATTAAGAAGGCCCTTGAAGGTGCTTGTGTGACTTTGTAGCCTGAGTTCAGGTGGGAGGGTGTTCCATACTTTAGCAACATCATAAGAGAATAGGGCCTCCCCAGCGCTGTTATTACATGGGATGATTTCAGTCAGGTTTTTGTTACATGAACATAGTTCCCTTTTGGGGTTTGAAAGTTTAGTATGTCAGCTAGGGCAGGGCTCTTCCCCGGATGAAAAAGAATTTGATAGGCTATGATCAGTTGGTGGTAGCGTAGGAGGTTTAGAAATTCTAACCAGTGCAGTTTAATTAGGGACACACACATATACAGATATATATATGTATACGTGTTTTGATATATATATGTATATGTGTTTTTATATATATATATATATATATATATATATATATATATATATATATATATGATTTCACTTCATAATGCCGAAATGCTGAAATATCGAATTTCAGCATTTCGACAGTATAAAGTTGAAACCATCAGAACACCGAAACCTCACAATCACAAAACCACAACATCGAACACACAGCGTACAGCACACAACACACAAACCACAACACCCACACCACAAAACAATTAAACACAACACAACATCACACAGACACACACCTACACTACACATATGCAGGGGGGCAAGCCCCCCTGCACCCCCCACACCCCCTACTTATATAGACTAACTCCGAGATCGCACGAACAGTAAAAAAAAAAAATCACACACAGCCAACGCACACACACTCATACCTCCACCTCCCTACCCTCACCCATTCCTACAAGTTACAAAAACACTCATGCACACTCACTCACCTTAAACAGCAGACACCATCCCAACCAAACACTTCCGTAAGATAACATAAATGCATAAGCGCGAATTCGACATAGTCCTATTCGTGATTATGCACTTTCGTTATTTTGAAGTTTTGGCTTCATGGACACGAATTGCTGAAATTCAATATTTCAGCAATTCATGATTATGAAGTGAAACCATATATATATATATATATATATATATATATATATATATATATATATATATATATATATGGGTCAAGGACTATTCACTGAAAGCACATTTCACTGAAAGTCAAATGACTGTGCACAAATCACTGAAAGCTGAATTCACTGAAAACTCAATTCATTGAAACACATTTCACTGAAAGTTATATATGGCCTTTTCCCCACTGTTGTGCGACCCTGGAGTTAGTATATAAAGTAAGTGGGTGTGCGGTGGGCGTAGCACCCCACATATTTTGGATATATATTAAGTTCAGAAAAGAGTAATGTATTGGAATTGCAAGTATCCATGTATATAGTTCAAAATATTTAAAATAGGTGTTTACTATAAATCACTCCCTCCTCTCCCCTTTCCTCTCTGTTTAGTTGCTCAAACTCTGGCTACTTGAGTATAATAGTTAGCATTTTATAACTCTATGCCACAGAGCTTGGCTGCTGTAGTGTATGCTTTTTGACAGATAATCTGTAGTGAATTTTCATGATGAACACATATACTTTTCATAGTCCTTTAAACTGCTAACTAAGTCACCTGATCTGGGCAGCTCTGATCCTTAGACATAATTTTAGCAACACACCTTTATTCATATAGGAAGACTCAACACTTCAGCAGCTGTACTCAACAGAGAAACTTGGCACTAATATCCAAAATCTCCTAAGGCACATATGTCAACTTGACCCTGGTCATATCATAGGTGACTGCGTTGGGATGAACTAATTCATCTCACACAAAGGAAAAAGAATAAATGATCATAGCTACCTGTTTCCTGAAACCAAAATCAGAAATATCAATAGTACATTTAAGGATTGCAGGGCAGGGCATACAATATGACTTTCTCATGTAACAGTAAATTATCTTAGGCATTCTTCACTTTAAGTAATGCAACATAATGTGAGGAAGTAATACCAGAGCATCATAGAGGTAGGAAAGACTCAGGTTCTGAATAAGATCCTTCCTTCACCAAGACTTGCACTTAAATTCAAAGATAATATTATTGGTTTTACTAAGTGTTTTTGTTATTGGTGCCATTTGTGGACGATTCTGTACTTGTCAACCTGGAGGGAAACATAGCCACCCTGACTTTTATTTTCAGCAGATAGCCCTCATCTCTTTTTACTGGAGAACGAAGCTCTAAACAGAAATACTTTTGTCACCTATAACTCTTTGCAGTCAGCATCAAATTACTAATCATCCCATTGTGAATCACTGAAAAAGCAATGAAGAGAAGGTAATTCTGATCAGTGCCTGTAGTCTTATGAAAATGATGTGCCATTTTGAGGATTTCCTGGTTCTGCAGAGTTTGAAGATCTGCAGTCTAGCGAAGATCTAGTTTAAGGATTTAGCTACAATCCCCCAAATTCCAGGAATTAATGCCTGCCATTGCTTCAAACTAGATGAGACAAAGACAGGTGTCTCTGTCTTCACATATAACACCTCAGTGTTAGATGCCAGTCTTGACAAAGAAGTAATACAGGGAATTATGACTGCATTTCCAATCATAACAGACTTCTTATGTGTTCAAGACATGTATGACAATAATTTCACTCAAAAACATTAACCAACTTTAGGGAAGGGATGGACATGCCCATCCCAGGGGGGAGGATGCTCATTGATTCACTGCCTAAGGGCAGTGTGGTTCAAAGAGGGGAGTTGCCCTCCGACATAAACACAAAACCATGGTGGGTAGGAAAGGGTAGTGGGTTGGTTATAACAAAAAAAAAAATGCCCCCATAAAAAATCACAGACATGCCAAACCCACAGGACATCCTCATAATCCATGACCAGCAGAACTGGAATAAGTCCATCTCAGACTTCAATTTCATTAAATGTTTTAGGTCCCCAGTGAGTAAATCTGTTCCTCTCTTAGAGCTAATGATAAAGTAACACATATGCCTCTTGACCTTAATGAAGTAGCTCTCCACAAAATCAAATATACAAAGTCAGAAGTTTCTGCAACACTTTAAGGCACGGACTGACATACCTACTATCCATAATAATGAGCTTGTCTCTTTATGCAGGTGCATTCACTCAACTGTAGAACCAAGTAGTGATAGTACAAATGCATAAGGAAATGTATATATCTGACCCAGATAACTATGGACACAAGCCTGATCAGTACCCCATGCAAAGGAATGTAGAGCACCATTGTGAAACTAGTGCAGAATGGTACTGTAGATCAAGTGCTTCTTGACCTGAGTTTGAGTGGCAGTGACTGCTTTTTGAATCTTGTCATCTTTTTCATGGGAGTTACAACAACTCTGGATGACAGACTTAATATACATTCTATAGTCCTAAATCTTGCCAAAGCGTTTGACAACAGGCTCTGAGTGTTCATAGTCAATATATATGCAACTCATTGGACTTAGAACTGGCTATTGTGTTGGACACAAGTTTACAGCATGTCTGTCTGCTCCAAAAAGAATTAGTAATGACATACACCAGGCCTGGTTCACGACCCATCCTTTTTTGGTATTTTGTTTTCCGATGTATTTTGCTGATGATTAAACACTGAGTAGCATCTTCCTTTCCCTAACAGATGCTTTTTTCCTGTAGAATATGTTGGACCACACTCGCACCTCATTTAAACACAATGACTCAACAAAAGCTTTGAACAGAACAGTACTGTGCACTCTAATAAGAAAGTAATCCTAGCTAACTATTGCATTTAGTCAAGTATTAAAATGGATCAAATTGCTTAGGATTTGGATGAGGAATTGATAAAGGTTAAGTGTCATCACAGATGTCCACAGTCCTAATGGTATAGCACCTCATACTCATGGGAATAGATTGTCATCTGAAGAAGGTCATGATTATTTATTTATTTTATTTATTTTTACATTTGTTAACCGGGGGTGTCTGACTGAGTCGAAAAGGCCCTTTTTCAGCAGAGGCCCGGGGAGAAAAGCTCCACATATAAAAAATTACAGATACATTTAGATATTTAGACATGATCAGTATACACACAAATTACAATAGACATGTTTTTACAGTGATATGCAGCACATCAACAGTTACAGTGGAGAGAACAAACAAGAAAATATTAATTTAAAAATAAAGGTAATTGCCCTGTTTACTTCTGTAATTCACTCAGTTATAGAGTATAATGCTATATTCTGTAGTTCACTAAAACACCAACAGGCAGATTCAATAGAACCTACATGGTCATTTTCTACTGTGTGCATGTCACTGTGTGAAGTGCACATGGTAGCAAGCCCCATGTAGAGGTGCACACCACCGCTCAAACAAGGTAAACACCATGGTGTGATAATTACAGCATAAGCAGCTGAATTGCAGGCTAATTAACTAATCAAACATGGTTTAGCTATTCTTTGCCAGAGATGGCCTGCACCTGTCACCCTTAGGATTCCAGATACTGGCTAAGGCTCTTGCCACCCCATAGTGCCTTTTTTAGGCAAAGTACAAATGACAAATTCACCACTGTAACAGGTACAAGCAAGCAAAATCTGAAGGTAATGCCACTCAATGCTAGAAGTCTAAGCCTCAAAATGCATTCACTCGAGGCACTCCTTAAAATGGAGAACATCAACATCTGTGAAGTGACAGAGACCTGGTTCAAGGCTCCAGACAGCACACCTGCATTATCAGGCTATAATTCATATCACACCTTTCTGCCACCTAACCTGGACCAAAACACTAAAGGTGGAGGAGTGTCCATATTCATTAAGGATATCCACACCTCCAGGCTAGTTGTTCAGCATAATGCATCTGAGATTATCCAAGTGCAACTAACTCTGGGCAAGACTGTAATCCAAATTGTAAGTTGTTACAGATCACCCACCATGCCCCAGGATTCCCACTCCTCATTTCTTGATGCACTGGAAAATATTAGGGTACAACCCAACACCCTAATAATGGGCGATTTCAACTACCCCACCATTAACTGAGACAACTACTCATGGACCAACTCTTTTGCTCAACATTTACTGGAATTCATAAATTCCAATGCCTTGGATCAGCTTATCCACACCCCCACCAGGGCCAGCAATATCCTAGACCTGGTCATTACCAACATGGAGGACCGGTGTTCCACACCAGAGGTCAGTTCCTCGTTGTTCAGATCCAACCACAAACTAATCACCCTAGACATCCACATCCTGCCCCCACCTCCCCATTAGGGAAACCACTGTAAAAAATTCCTCCAAAACCAACTTCATGCTTCTTAAGACAGAAGTGGCAAACTTCACGGCACCCATGCAGGTGGACAATAGAGGTACGACTGCTGAATCCTACACAAATGCACTTTATAAGCACTTACATGAGTGCATGGATTGAGCTATCCCTAACAGAACCAAGATGCTATCCTCCAAAAAAAGGAAGCCAATCTGGTGGTCCCCTGCCATAAACAAACTCTACAACAGAAGAAAGAAACTGTTGCAAAAAAGAGTAAAATCCCATGATTGGAAGAACTCCCTGGTCAGCCTCAGTAAGAAGCTGAGATCCCTCATAAAATCCTCCAAAGCTAGTTACGAAAACAAAATTGCTACTGATTCTAAAGACAACCACAAAACACTCTATAGCTATGTCAACAATCTCAATGGCAGCACTCAGATCTGCTCTGAGTTACAGCACAATGGCACTAAATATACAGAACTGACTGATATTGCAACATCCTGGCCGATAGGTTCAGTGCTAACTTTACCCCCCTCTCACCCCCCCAAAGGGTCCATCTCGATACTGGAAGAATACAAATTTCCTGTAATCAAGGCTCTACAGGAAAAAACGCACTCTCCAAAGCCAAGAACACAGCATCCATGTGACCTGACAACATCCCAAGCTGCGTTCTACATGAACTGCAGAATGAACTGGCACCCCACCTAAGCACCATGTTCAATCATAGCCTCACCTCAGACTTTGTGCCCACTGAATGGTGCACAGCGACAGTTATCCCACTCCACAAAGGGGGAGCCACCATGGACCCCGGGAACTACCGCCCCATTAGCCTAATGAGCCTGGTCTGCAAGGCCATGGAACGTATCATCATGGAACTTATAAACAAAGACATTGGTAATCTCCAAAATCTGGACCCCACCCAGTTTGGGTTTGTAAAAGGCAGATCATGTCTCCTAAACCTGATAGACTTCTTTGAATCAGTCACCAAAGCCGTAGACAAGGGTAAGGTGGTTCACACAGCCTATCTATATCTCGCCAAGGCTTTTGACACCATCTACCACTCTAGAATTATAGATAAACTCACTAAACTAGGTATAAATCCCTATGTCACAAATGGCTCACTGACAGAATCCACACTGTAAAAGTAGCAAACTCCAGATCCGACTTCAGACCAGTGACAAGTGAAGTACCACAGGGTTCAGTCCTGAGTCCTCTCCTGTTTGGTATCTACTTTTCTGAAGTACAGGTTAACACAGAAGGTCATTGGCTAATGAAGTTCACAGATGACTGCAAGCTAGGAGCTATAATCAAAACTCCTAATGATGTGGACATCCTACAAAAGGGCTTCACTGAGACAGATGCCTGATGTCAAAGCCATGGCCTCAAGCTCAATGCCAAAAAGTGCATTGTCATTCCCTTTGGTAAAAACTCTGTACCCATGAGCTACCACATAGGTGGTAGTCTAATTAACACCGAAAGTGTGATAAGAGACCTTGGGACACAGGTGGACAGTAATCTCTCCTTTGATAATCACATCGCCACAGTAGTCAGGAAATCCTTTTACATGGCACACCTTATCACAAAAGGTTTCTCATCCAGGAAAAAAAGAGGTCATTGTTCCCCTCTACTCGTCACTCGTTAGACCCATTATAGAGTACAATGCCCCTTTTGGTATGTACCTCACAAGACATCTACAACAACTGGAAAGGCTGCAGAAATACTTCACAAAGAGGATTACTGGCCTCAAACAGATGCCCTACGCAGACCATCTCAAAAAACTCCAGCTTTACTCCGTCGCATATCGCCTACTCAGAGGCAATCTCTGCCTAACTTATAAAGCTATGTCAAACCCAGAGCTGTTGGACATGCTCTGCTTAAAGAAATCCCAATCCTTCCGAGCTACATGCTCTAGGGACCTAAACCTTGTCACCACAATAAACTGAACATGCTGGAAGAATAGATTCCTGTCCCAGAGACTTTCCATACTCTGGAACAAACTACCTATCTATATCAAACAAAGCTCCTCATTAGCACTCTTCAAGAAAAATATTGATGATTGGATAGGAAATAGGAAATTCACCCCGGGGGTCACCTCTGTGGCTCTGCTTGACAGAGGCACAGGAAAATAATTTTCTTGGGTAGCGAAAGACAGGGTACCTTTTTGGCTAGGCTTATATAGGCCCTAGGGCCAATAGCCTAGTACCTACCTATGAACCTATGAACCTATGAACAAGCTATAAAGCATCCGTGTAGACTTGATGCTGGTTTTTTCCTGCAGATTCCAAAACGTTTGGAATATAGACATGCAAAGGAGTCTACACAGACACAATGCTAGGGACTGCTGCTGCTTTAATTAATTTGTATGTGCGACAGGCTGAAGCCAATGCTACTGCTGCTGCTGCTAATAGGCCCAGGCTGAGAAGGAGTAGAGTTTTCAAGCCCCATTTAATTTTTCACAACCTACATGATGTAGAAATTGTGGAGCACTACAGAGTGGACAGGGACACACTACAGGAACTCTGTGACCTCTGCCATCCTCAACTCAGAGCCAGAGCCAACCAAGGGGAACCCTTTCAAGTGGAGACAAAGGTATGTGTAGCCCTTAGAATCTTAGCTCAGGGTACCTTTCAGAGACCAACAGGGGACATGCTGGGGGTATCACAGCCATCAGCATCCAGGAACCTCCATCAGTTCCTGAATGCTATGCTCCAACATGTCATTGACCACATATACTTTCCTGTAGTTCTGAGGAGAGGGCTAGAAATATGGAGGAATCATACGATGTAGCACATGGAGGAGTTCTACCATGTAGCACACTACCCTAAAGTACTGGGTGCCGTAGGTTGCACACATGTAGAATTTAAGGCAGCACCCAGGGAACAGTGGTAGGTTCTACATTAAAAGAATGGGCTACCACTCTGTCAACTGCCAAGCCATGTGTAATGCCAAGGGAATAATCTTGAACATGTATGCTGGCAACACTGGCAGTTACCATGACTCACATATCTGGCACACCTCCCAACTGTACCAAATGTTTGTTAGGGGGATAGCCCACAGGGGCATTTACTGGGGCATGCAGGCTATGCATTGGGACCGTGGATGATGCCACCCATCAGAAATGCACACACACCCATGGAAAAACGCAATAATGACGCACATGCTCAAACAAGAAATATAGAGCATGTGTTTGGGCTGCTGAAGGCATGGTTCCAGTGCCTTGATACATCTGAGCAGGACCACAAACGGAGACAGCTTAAAAATATAAAATATAAAATAGTTTTAATGATTCCAGATAAAAGGCTGGACATTGGTTCGGCCGAAAGCGCTAACGTTTTATCTGGAATCATTAAAACTATTTTATATTTGTTATGCTGTCTTGGTCCTGTCTTCGCTTGTTTGTGTTTTCGTGGAGTTCATCAGTTAATTTGTCAGTGCCTTGATACATCTGAGAGAGCCCTGCTGTACAATCCACAAACATCTACAGAATATTCACTGTATGTGGCATGCTATACAACATAATCTTGAGAAAACAGCTTCAGCAGGATCAGCAAGGGGAAGGGGCACACATCCCACTACCAATGACAAGGTCCCTACAGCCATAGGCAGATGAGGAGTCACAGGGGAAAACAGCATCTCCTGTAGGTGCAGGCAGATGTAGACATGCTCAGTATGCCATTGCATTGGCTAAGAGACAATGTATAGCACACTCACTCACTCACCATCTAGTTGCCTAAAACCTTCCTCCTACTCACATACATATAGTAACATTGATGCCAGGCAACTCACATAACCTTTATCTCCTCATGTATTGGCTGTGTACTGCTTACGTCAGACAGAGTCAGCCCTGAACTAAAACTGTGGCAACTGCTTCATTTACAAGGTAAGTCCTGAACCTGGACTGTATCGTTTAATAATATGACTGTATGGCATATCCATGTATTTCATTACTTGGTCTGGTAAGCTAGTAAAAGGTGGCCAATTTGTACAGAACTTACCTTAACATGAGACAGCAGAGACTTATTTGACTTATATGTGTCCATTTCTAAATAGTAGGCAGCAGGCATCAAAGATTCACACAGTCATACCTCTCAAAAGTACTGATGATCACTGCATGCCCTCAGTTTAGCACCATACATTTGTACTAGAAAATGATTAAAGAGAGAAGTTAGACAATAATGATATGCGTTGTAGTTTCTGACTTCACAACCCTCACAAGATCATTGACTATAAAGTTGGGAACTTTTGATGCTATCAACTGTCTAACTTTCCAAGGCCAATATAAGTCAAAGGTGCAATTACCAGTTTAACACCACAAATGCAGATATACTAAGCATGAAGTTAGCTACGCACCCTGAACATCAGGCATAAAGCTTTTGTATCCCTGAATTCAAAAGATATAAAATATGGATAAGGCACAGCTATCATCATTTGCACAGGGTGGTGTGGGGGGGGGGGCAGAAAGCCTAGGCTATTACAAAAGGTTGGTGAGTGTGTGTGAGTAAGAAAGAGAAGAAGGTAGATAAGTGGATAAACCAACAAATGGCTCGTGAGACAAAATGAGTAACTGTTGTGTGTGTCTTTAGGGGTCCTCCAGGAGAAATTGTTGTGTGAGTGTCTGCATGAACACAGCCAAGCTCTGTGCTGGGTCTGCATCTTGGTATTGCAGACAGGTGTGAGCCGTGCATGGTAGAGGTGGCAGTTCATCATTGTCATCCCTGACCACAAAAACTGTCTCTGTCAGGAGTTGCACTGGCACATCCACACCAAAGTTCAGATACAGTGCTGCTACCTGAACATGACTGATGTCTGCTGCATGAACCCCCTTCATGGGGATGTCCAGGACAATGAACCCATGGCCTGCCATTTCTGGATGTGGGCAGCACACTTACTAATGGAGCAGTGGAAGTACTGCCTCTATGGGACAGTGATTGGGCACAGCCACTTTGGCTGACAGCAGATGATGTGGCTGACCTACGCCCAAGAGGATGACATTCACCACCCAGAAAGCGTTTCATCACAGATACTGCTCGTTCCATGACAGATACCTCTTGGTCCATCACAGACACCCCTCATTCCAAAGTGTCATTCATCCGATCCAGTGAATCGGCAACACAGTGGAGGCAGTCACGCATGTTAGACTGTGCCACTTCCATAACCTTCAGCATTTTTCTGGAGCACCTATGGAATGTCCCAGTGCCTCCATGATGGCCTTAAACATATGTTAAGTTAAATGGGAAGACACATCTGCAACAGATGGAGGAGGGACAGCAAGCCTCTCTGAGCACCCTATCAATCCTTCTGCATGGCACCTCACCCACACTTTGGCTACAGCCAGACTCAACAGGCAGTGAAGCCACAGTAGCCACACTTCCCTGATCAGTATCTTCGCTCTCCACCTGTCCAATATCTGTGCGCTCACTGGACTGGGTAAATGAAGGCCTGCTGCCTTTGTCCAATGGAAATGCAGGGGATGGCTTTATGTCAACCTCCATGTCATATTCAGCCTCTGAAGCCCCCATCTGTACCTCAGTTTGGCCACCATCATCATCAGAGTCTGCTGATACACTGACATTAGGTGGCACAGGACCCACATTCTCATTGTGATAAAAAGCAATAAACACAGGAATAAATTAATATATGCACTACTAAAGTGCAATATATACTAACAAACTAACTAACTGTGCTCTCACTATTACAGACAGTACAGCAATACACACAACATGCCTGAGATCAACATCACACAATATTTCTTTAAATTGCTCAGTAGTATTGACATAAAAGTGCTTGCCTTACCATCTGCAGAGGAGATACTCCTCTGTAGTCCAGATGGTCCTGGATGAAATTAAGCAAGAGGGAAGGGCAACACCATCACAATTAACAGTAACACAGAGGGTGGTGCTGCGGTAGCATTGTCGCCTCACAGTAAGATGTTGTCCTATTCGATTCTCAGCTAGAGCGTCTTCTGTGTGAGGACATGCATGAATGGGCGCACCTTGGTTGAAGGTTGTGCGTCAGTGCTGGCAACTCGGCAGGTAAAAATCTACTGCCAATCATTAGTGGACCGGAGTTCCGCTGTGGCGACCCCTAACCGGGAAAAGCCGAAAGACACAACAACAACAGAAGGTAAATACATTTACCCTTTTATATGTCCATTAACAATAATTTCAACAAGAATGCGGTTGACAACTCTAACCTAAGCTTATAACTGTAACAATCTTCAATCACCCCCAAAAAAGACATGTGGCACAGAATTAATTTACTGAGTTTTGTTGTTTTACTATACAACAACATTCAATTGTTCTGATACCAAAGCCTACCTGGAAGCCCCTCCTGGGGCATGCTTGCTCTCTTGGAAACTGTTGCTTTGACATGCTGTACTGCAGTCTCCTGGGAGCTGTTTGGATCTCTGATATTGGCTAGGAACTCTTCACTGAGGGTTAGTGGTGCTTCCCTAGCAGGCCCTCCCAATCCCCTCATCTGGAGCGTGTGGTGTGGAGGGATTGGGATTTCTTTAGATGTAGCATTTCTAACAGAGCTGGGTCAGACATGGCTTTGTAAGTCAAGCAGAGATCACCTCTAAGCAGGCAATATGAGATAGAGAATAGTTGGTGATTTTTGAGTCTGTCCTTATAGTGTTTAAGGCCTGAGATCCTCTTGGTGAGGTACTTTTGCGGCCTCCCCAGTTGTTGCAGGTGTCTAGGTACATGCCAAATGGGGCATTGTACTCAATGATTGGCCTAATGAGGGAAGAGTAGAGGGAGACAATGACCTCTTTTTTCCTGGATGCAAAGCCCTTAGTAATGAGATGTGCCACAAAGATGGACTTTATGACCACAGTGGCAATGTGGTGATCAAAGGCGAGGTTCCTGTCAACCTGTGTTCCCAGATCTCTTATAACACTTTCTGTTTTCAGTGCACTACCATCAATGTGGTAATTCATGGGAACCGTGTTTTTCCTAAAGGGGATGATGACACATTTTTTTTGGCACTGAGCTTAAAGCCATAGTTCTGACACCAGTTGTTGGTCTCAGTGAGGCCTTTCTATAGGATGTCAACATCACTTGGGGAGTTAATAATAGCTCCCAACTTGCAATTGTCTGTGAACTTTGTCAGCCAGAGTCCCTTTGTGTTGGCCTTGACTTTAGAGAAGTAGATACCAAACAGGAGAGGACCCAGGACTGAACTCTGTGGGACTCCACTAGTGACTGGTCGGTGGTCTGACTTGGAGTCAGCTACTTTCACATTGTGGGTTCTATCTATGAGCCAGTTTGCAACCCACCTAGTGATATAGGGGTTGATGCCTAGCTTAGTGAGTTTTTCTATGATTCCTCAGTGGGGGATGGTATCAAAGGCCTTGGCCAGATCAAGGTATGCTCTCAGAACCACCTTGCCTTCATCCACAGCTCTGGTGACTGACTCAAAGAAGTCAACCAAGTTGAGTAGGCATGAGCTACCTTTCACAAAACCAAACTGTGTGGGATCCAGAGTTTAGAGATTCCCTATATCCTTGTTTGTTAGGCCCATGATGATGTGTTCCTTAGCTTTGCATATCAGACTCATCAGGCAAATGGGGCAATAGTTCCCAGAGTCTGTAGTTGCTCCTCCTTTGTGGAGAGGGGTGACTGTAGCAGTGCACCATTTGGTAGGGACAAAGCCTGAGGTGAGGCTGTGATTGAACAGGGCACACAGGTAAGGTGCCAGTTCACTCTGTAGTTCATGTAGAACACAGCCAGGGATATTGTTAGGTCCCATAGAAGCTGTATTCTTTGCCTTGGACAGTGCTGTTTTAACCTGTGCAGCAGTAGTACTGCGTACCTGACAATCTACTGGCATTGCGATTGGTCCTTTGGGGGGGGGGCTTGGCACTGAATCTGTCGGCCAGTATATTGGCAATATCTGTTGGCCCTCCAAAATAACTGTTTCCAGATAAAAGAGAAAAGGTAGCCAGTCAGTACTACCCACTGGAGAAACATACTGTAGAACTTTCTAGAGATGTGAAATACTAACAAGAGGCAGGATGCAAAGCAATGAGAGTAACAAGACCAATATATCCGTGTTGGTGCCATAACAGTAACTCACCTTCACTGCCCCCCAAAGAACAGGAAAATGACACATTTTGCTAAAAAGCCATCTTTGAAATGCAAAAAAATTCTATCAAAGGAACTGTCCTTGAAACATTTGGAGATATTTATCACAATGCATTCCATTTTCATGTATTGGCAATCATGTGTACCTCTGAAAGTGCTTGCCAAAAATGGCCATGCCATCAGTACATTTGTAAGTAATGCATACAAATAAAAGTTTAAAATGCTTTGCGTCAGAATTTTCTTAAATACATTCCAGCATATGCAGTATGTAACTGAAAAAAATGGAAGCATACCTTCTAAAGTTCAGTCTTCCTCTGTGCGGATATATCCGAAAGTAATAGCATATCTTCACTCTTCTCCACATAAACAAGTCTCCTCGCCATCTGCCCAGCTACATGGTTGTCTTTTTATATGGTGTAGATTCAAGGCTGTCAGCATGGTGAAGATACAAATGAGGTGTGACCTCATTAGAACTTTTGAATCAAAAAATGTTGATCTGTGTAGGGATGTAAACACAGTGCAGCCACTCCCTCAGTGTTTGGTTTTAATGGATTGCAACTGTGACTGATTAGTGTTTGGGAGAAGGAAAATACAACAGCACTGCAAGCTGCTTTACTTCCAGTGGGTTTGTAAGGTCACATGTACAAAGTGTTAGATGTAAAGTTGGAAATGTAAGTAAGCAGTGTTCCTCCACATCCAACCTGCACTTCATTTTTGCCAACTGCATATGATATTATTTACACTTAATATCCTCACACATTTTAAGGCCAATGATATAGAATGACTGACACACTGTATGCCTCAGATTACTGCTCAGATACATGAAGAATGACCAACAACACAGAAATGTAAGACATAGCTGTATATTTGCAAGCAATAATCATGACAGGTTGTGCGATCACTAGATGCACTACATCCCAAACTATTAAATTTATAAATAATACTTGTATGGTTTGATATCACTATAGATGCTGTTGCAGTTAGCTGTGTGCATATTGAGTTAAGTTCCTTGTTGCAAAGCTGTTTGTGTGCAAAGAGGATAAGGCACCCATCCTGTGTTCTGAAAGTGCATTGGAGTGAGAGGTCAAATCCAGACCTAGGTAGTAATATCTCATGTGTACTAACATTTTCTAGTGTGTATGTCATAGGTTGTGTTTCCTCATTTCAACTTCCTCTCCCTTTTCTTTATTTTTTCTTTTCTTCTTTTTTTTTTTATTGGTGAGTGTGCGATGCACTGCTTAGTACAAATGTGTGAACTGGAGAAAAATGAATGTCAGGTTTGTCTGTGTTATCTCCTTTGTGCAAAGCACAGCACTGCGCAAACTGGACAACTGGCCATTCAGGACCCAGACAGCCAAAAATAGAAACTGGATGCATTCAATTAATACACTTGGGCATACTCAAACCTGATAAATGACATGGTGCTGTGGTTAACAGCAATAACTTAAAAATGATTAGTAAAATAGGAAATGTCATTTAACTATTCCTGTGGCAGCAAGTGTAAGTGTAGGGCTGGAATACAGATGGTCCTGGATTCTAGTACAGGGTGTGCAATCTTTGTTTTACTGTTGTGACATTGCAGTTTATAGCAATGAACTGCAACATAGACAAGTGTTTTCTTAACCTTCTTGTGGCAACATATATAGGTGTAGGACTACCATGTACATGGTCCTAGGTTCAAATCCAGCATATTCCATACACTTTTGCTGTTGTTCAACTTTTCATTATCGTCACTGTCACTTACAACACTTGACATGGTGTAGCTGGTATTAATTATATGTATGAGGGCTGAGGCACTTGTATTGTTTTAGTTATGCATTCATTTATATATCTATTATCAAATTTATTATCAAATCTATGACTGTGGGTATATTGTGTACTATATTCCTGTAGGTATATTTCTGCTATCTGAGCTGCCATGGCCTTTACATTTGTCTAACACACATACACAACTCCCTGTACATTCAATGACCTTGAATTTTCTTTGCTTACTACTGCTACACTCCTTTTACCATCACACAAACATGGTGTTTGGAGGTGCTGTCTAGCACCACGTTTGCTCAATGGTAAGCCGAGAACAACAATTTCAAACAGTGTGCACATTCTCAGTAAAATCAATGACTGGAATTGGTGGGAAAGCATCATTCTTCATTGTTTTAAATCCATGGTAGACATGGCAGGTGTTGGTGAGGAAGGAGTCAGGTTTAGAGCACAGAGCTGGGGTGTCCAGAAGACCAAGATTTTTATTGGACTCCTAGTTAAGAACCACAGTGCCAGGCTTCTGCAGGGGCCCTCTTCTTGCTCCCAGTATAAGTCAGAAGCTTGAGATAGTTTAGCCTGGGATGTAATCAGTGCTATCCTATTTACTGGCAAACAATGTTGGCATCACTACAATGACTTCCAGAGGAAGAAGAGGGATACCCTCTGCGAAGAAAATGAAAACACTGTCAAGTGTGTTAGCATGTCTGGCAAGAGATTTGTGTATAATTTTATTTATTTATTTATTTCAGTTTGATGACCAGGGAAGTCCACTGGGCCGAGAAGAGCCCATTTTCAGTGGAGGCCCAGGGAGAAAAGCTCCAAGAGAAAAAGAAAATTGGTACAATATTTATATGTTGCAAGATAAACATAATTATCGAGAAATATAAAGTACATTGAATATAAAACATATAGTCATTGAATATAGTAAGTTAGGTATACATTGAGAATTGAGAAACAGTATTATATCATAGGGAGTGGATCTTCTTATACATTGAGTATTGAAATATAAGCATACAAGTACTGGGAGACAGTAGTACATCAGTGGTGAGGGGTGAATTCCCATAGAGAGGGTATGGGATATAAGTGATGAATACAACAGAAGAGAAAAAGACAGGGTTATAGGGGTACTTAAGTTGGGGGTGCTTAAGTTGGAGTGTGACAAGGGGATTACCATTTAGAAGACAGATGAGAGAACAGGTAAGATTTGAAATTGTTATGGTTAGATAGATTGCGTAGGAGGGAGGGAAGAGAGTTCCATGCTATGAAGCATGATAGCAGTAGTTGGCCAGGAGGATGTGAGGGTCTTATAATCTCAGATTAACTTCTGTTGTATGCCAGCATGTCTAATTGTGAAAATGTAAATACATTTTTTTAAAATGTTGAGTATTTCCCTGTTTATACAAAATGTTTAAAGAATCTGTCAGTGTTTTGATGTATTTCTAATTGCACGTTTGTGAGGGAAATTTTAAAGTACAAACTGTCTGTGGAGAATCAGCTGATCAGTAGGTGATGTTATTAGAATCTTCCTGGTTGTTAGGTTATTATTTGAACAGAAGATTGACAGGAAAAATAACTTTTCCAAACAGCTGATTGTTATTTTTAAAATAGGACAGTTGACACTGTTAACCTGGACTATAAAAAGAGACTGCTGAAGACAGTTGAATGCCAGTGAGTGAAGAATTGCAGTTAGTTAAGAGCAGCAATTAGTTAAGAGTTGCAGTCAGTTACAGTGCTGTGTAGTGGGCACCCGCAAAAAGACTCACCAAAAACTATAAGCCTGCCTTTGTCTTGCTTTTATAGTTTTTTCTAGAATGATGGACTTCTATCCTTCGGTTTAATTTTACATTTCTGCTGAATGAATTCTGGTATTTATTGAAAATTATTTCTTTACATTCTTGCAATAATTTTACTTATTAAATGATTTGTTTTCATTACTTTACATTGTGTCTGGACAATCAGTGTGTTCTTTAGAGATTAGAGAGTGTTTACACCTGTTTGATACTCCCCAGGTCCCTTCGAATGCCTGGCTGCTTCTGGTCATAGCTATCATTTGTTTTGATATTTAATGTTTAATAATTGATCACCCTTTGAAGGGTGTGTGGATCTGTCTGACTCTGGTGCCAGCCTTTGCCATTTGTATTGGGGAGGGGACACAGCTGGAAATTTGTGTCAGGCTTCCTATAAGTGTTAGAGTGTGTGAGATTTAAATTTATTTTGAGAGTGAGTGAGTCAGAGGTCTTAAACTGGAACACATTGCTCTGAAGTGTATGATAAGGGATTACATTTGGGGTGGGCAGAGGTCTATAGTCCAGTCCCAGGAAATAGAGCATGTTCCTGTTGCGCTCTTAAGGGAAATTGTGGAATTTAACTCTTGTGTGCTCTGTGCTGTGGTGTGTTCTGTGATGCTCCCACAATGGAGTCAGTGGTGGGGACTGAGGCTTTTTAATTGCTGACCTGTGTTTTATGTGGGGGACGTTACATTATTAGTGGCAGTCCAGTGGGATATTAAGTGGATGTCCCACCCTCTACCATTGAATTGGGGAATTTAGAACTGTGGACATCCCACAGCTGTGTGATTATCAACTACAAAGAGTACTTGTAAGACTTAAAAGCTGAATATAGGCAAGAATGGTATTCATAATGCTTTTCTGTTCTGTTATCTTTTTTCCACAGCTGCACGTGATCATGATGTAAATGTCTGAACCTATGGGGCTAGATTGATGAGAATGAGGGAAGCGCATAGTATGTATGCAGCAGAAAAGTAGTGTTATTCTAGCTTTAAAGTAAAATATAGCTTTTTTTGGTATTTTATAGAGTTATTTCAAATTGAGCATGCATATCTCAACAGTAAATCAAGTATGCATGCATTAGTCTGTAGTACAAACTAAGAGTCCAATATTACAATATCATATGGAACATGCACATCTCAACTGTAAAAGCAAGTATGCATGCATTAGTCTGTAGCACAAAGCAAGATTACGATATTGCACTTTAGTCAGAAGTTGTGGGTTCAAACACCACACTTCCCAATTATACAATACTGATACTTCTGCAATTTATATTCAAATTAAATTAAAACCTCTACACCAGTGGCACAAATGCCCTGCTGTAAAGTGTAATTTGTATAGTTGGAACATGCATATGTGCAATATATGCACATGCCAAGAAGCACTTGCTGCAATCTGTAGTATAGTGTGCATCTGTTAGGAGCTGGTATTCTTAAAAGTAAAAGTTAAGATAATAGAGTCAATTAGTTGTAAAAATGTATTGTATATCACATATGAAGGCACTAATCTTATCTCTTTTTTTCTCTCACCCCAACCCTTATCTTCTCTTTTTTATATTTTATTTTTATTTTATTTTTTATTATATGACATCAAAATGTGTCTATGTTATCCATGTGTGCCACATCACTAAATATTCCACAGCACAGTAGGGTAGACCTGCACCACAAGATAAGCCAGCCCCCCTCCACTGGCTCCACCACTGTTGCCCAGCATGTCTGGGAGCCAACTTTGCAGCACCACCTCTGCTGCCCCTGATCTACCTGCTTCCTCAGATAGTCCTGTCCCAGAGGCTGGTCCAGTGGTACCATCTGGGAGCAGTGGTGAGGTGGTTATTTTATCACCCATGCTGAATTGCCAGAGATGGTGTGTAGGGTTGTGTGGCACACTGCTGGTGCACACCTATGCCAGCTGGTGAGACTGATCTCCCCCATTTTACATAATACCAGAAAGAGGAGGAGACACAGATGTTAGGCACTCCAGCCAGTGGTGAAGTGAGGTGACAGTGATGACAGTCTAGTGGGTGAGAACTCAGTTCTCACTGTCACCCAGCTTGATGACCATGGATTTGGGACGTCCCCACCCTCACCTCAATCAGGGTGCCCCCCAACCTTTTGTGCCTATTACTGTCCCTGTCTCTTGTCTTGTTTGTCTGTCTGCAATTGCTTCCTCACCTACCCAACTTAATTCACCCAAACATTCCTACGTCGCTTCCCCAACATTACTCTCTCTCAAAAAAAAAAATGGACAGCTGTCACACAAAAAGAAAATCATCCCATACATAGCTGCCCATTTCACACATGTCTTCTTGACACACTTAATTAGGTACAATTAGATATACAACATGAATGTCTTGTGCTCACCCTTCTCTCTGGAGGTGACAGTCCAAATTCAGTTAATATTTTGCATATATGTTCACTTTACAGTGTTAAAGAAAAGGATAGCTATGGTTCTTTGCTACCTCCCTCCTGCACATTCCTGCCCTGCTTTCCCTTTATTCTTCCCTCTGCTTGCTCCCCGTTTTATTACTGTCCTGTCTTCCCCATTTCTTTTCTTTAATGCATTATTGTTTGATGGTGCTCATCATGCACCAATGCACAACAACAGTAATGCAAGCGTAGTTAAAAGTATTAGGTATAGGTGTATTCGAACCCAGTACCGTCTGGCCCCAAACAGGAATATATCACTGCATTAACTTCATTAACATTGTGCTGCTACAGAGTTAGTTAAGTAGCAGGTGTATACCAGAGACTCAGTACTAACTGTCAGACTTTGTTCTTCTCCCTGCTTTCTCCCCATTTCACCACTTTCCTATCCACCCCATTTTAACACCTTTAATCTGGTCAAAAAATATAATCACACACAACACACATAAGTAGCAGAAAAAGCAATGGATCCCTTCACTTTTTGGTCTCCATGTTTGTGAGGAAGTGCATATCGTACTCCAATGCCAAACAATGGTGAGAGTCAGCAAAATGCTGCTGTTACCTCCGACCAATGCAGCTTAACCCCACTGCATTATGCCAATACACAGCACCACATCTCATATAAACAATTCATATCACTGCACTATCACTCTGTAATGAAAAGTATTTTAAAATATTAGATACACATATTTGAAACCAGTACCATCTGGGCCAAAAAAAAAGGAATGTATCACTGCATTAACACATGTTGCCACAGAGTCAGTTAAGCTGTAAGTGTATTTCATACTTTCAGTACTAACTGTCAGTCTTTAGCACTGTGGCTTGCATTTCCACACTACTTACCTATGCACAAACATGTGTATCTCACATGTGTATGCACTTTGCTAACCATCAAGCAAACTCCCTGTTCATCTTGGCATGGAAATGTTTATATTATGCTGTATTACTGCTGTTTACTATCCATTTTCTGTGTATGACATGAAATTACGTGTGGAAACATTACAAACTGAGGGCTCGATCTAACAGTATGTCATATTTATAATACATCCATCTATTGCCCCCCCCCCCCTCCAAGCACTGCAGGTAGGTGGAGCTGCGCTCTGCTTATTTTTACCTCTTATAGGACTATGCATAACTACTTCTGTGGTGACAGGTGTTAGGTATTAGACTGGAGTGCAGATGGTCCTGGGTTCAAGTAAAGGATATGACAACTTTTCTCATATTGTTCTGACATTGCAGCTTATACAAATGAAGTGTAATTAGCATTTTCTGTAAGTTTCATAACATTTTTACATGATTTACCTTAGTTATGCACTGCTGCAGTCTGCTGCACAAGGGTGCACACAGAACACTACAGAGCAATGAAGCAGTTCCTTTAAATCATGATAATTATATCCTAAGTAGGTGAATTGCATCTTAATTAGCCAATCCCACATGGTGGACCTACTCAAAAAATGTATAAACTATGCATACAGCCTACAATGTGATTTTCCCTTGATAATTCAACACCACTGGAGTAAAGACTTGGAAATTTTAACTGAGATAATACTAGGGGCTGCTACAGCTATTGTATATCTGCATGTGGTAGACAATGAAGTCAATGCTGCTGGCACTGCTGACAATAGGCCTAGGCTGAGAAGGAGAAGCGAGTTCAGGCCCAGGATAAACTTCCAGGTGCTATATGAGCTGGAGATTTTAGAGCACTACAGAGTGGATAGGGACATATCACAAGAACTCTGCGAGATCTGCTGCCCTCTACTCAGACCCAGAGCCAACTGAAAGGAACCCATCCCAGTGGAAACTAAGGTATGTGTAGCCCTTAGGAGGTGCTTTTCAAAGACGAGCTGGGGCATGATGGGGTGTCACAGGCATCAGGATCTAGGGCAGTCTACCAGTTCTTGGATGCTATGCTTATACATGCCATTGAGCACAAGTAATTTGCCTTTTTACCCCTGAGGAGAGGGCTAGCATTATGCAATACTTCTACCATGTAGCACACTACCCTGAAGTACTGGGTGCCATAGATTGCAGTCATGTACATATCAAGGCACCACCTGGTGAGCAGGATAAAATCTACATTAACCACAAGGGATACCACTCCATTAACTTCCAAGTCATGTGTAATGCTCAGGGGATTATCTTGAATGAGTGTGCTGGCAACCCCTGGCAGTAATCACAACTCCCATATCTGAAACACATCACAGCTGTACCAGATGTTTGCTAGGGGTGACATCCCACAGGGCCATTTACTGGGGGATGCTGGCTATGCCCTGTAACCATGGATGATGACACCCAACAAAAATGCACAAACACACACACAGCAACAGGATCAGCAAGGGAAGGGACACACAATCTCCCACCACCGCCTAGGTCACCACAGTCACAGCCACAAGAGGCATCTGAAGAGGAACCCCCAACTGCTGTCCCTGTAGACAGGCATAGATGTGCTCAGTATGCCCTTGCTTTGGCTAAGACAAAATGCATAGCACATTCTCTGACCACTGAGGGACCTAGAGTCTAATACCTTCCTCCTACTCACATACATACATTAAAAATGATGCCAGGCACATGGCCTGTACCTATCCGTGTATTGGCTGTGTACTGCTTGCATCAGACAGAGTCAGTCTTGAACTCCAGTTGTGTCAACTGCTGCATTTGCAAGGTAGGTCCTAAACCTACACAGTGGTCTTGTACAGTTGTATAAGATATTCTTTGTATCTATGAACTTGGTACAATATGCAAGTAAATAGTAGTGTATTTGTACAAAAAATTAATTAACGTGACTAATGCCACTATTTTACTAGTATGTGTCCATTTGTAATTAGTAGACCTCATGCATGAAACCATCATACAGTCGTACTGCAGCAGATTATATCAGTCATTTATTTATGTATTCAATTGTAAACATTATATCATACAACTAATTAGATTTGTTTTAATAATTATTTTAATAATTAATTGGTTTTAATTTAATATTAATTTATTGGATTAGTATGTCTATATAAAGATTTTAATCAGTTGTATTGATGTCTGAAGAAGGCTGGTGTCACAGCTGAAAGAGCTTACCATTTATTCTTGGATTATTAAACTTTGGATTGGTTAACACGCTTAGTCCGTTGGATTGCTATTGTGCTGCTGGCTATTTGTTTTATAGTTAAAGAAGGCCTTGTGGTTATCCTTAGAGTCATTGGCTATTTTTCTTTTGAAGTTGGCTTTGGATGATTTAATGAAGGAGCGCAGTTTTTTACTGATGTTAATCAGAGATGCCTTCTTATTTTGGAATTTTGTTTTATCTTGCAGGAGTTTCCTGCTTCTGTTGTAAAGTTTATTTATGGCCGGGGTCCACCAGACTGACTTCCTCTTTTTTGAGGAGTTGGTCTTGGTTTTACTTGGGATGGCTCGGTCCATGCATTCTCGAAGGTGTTCATAGAATGCGCTTGTAAAGGATTCTGCCGATGGGTCATCATTTTCCATTTGATTGGGAGCTTTGACACTTCCCACCTCGGTCTTGAGGAGTGTGAAGTTGGCTTTAGAGAAGTTTTTTACTTTGATTTCCTTGACTGGGGGGGGGGGGTCGGGATGTGGATATCCAGTGTGATTAGTTTGTGATCTGATCTTACCAATGACAAGTTTACCTCAGGTGTGGAACATAGGTTCCCCATGTTGGTGATGACCAGGTCCAGTATATTGTCACCTCTTGTGGGAGTGGTGACCAGCTGCTCCAGGGCGCTTGAGTTTATAAACTCAAGGAAGCATTGGGCTAGGGCGTTTCAGCTTGAGTAGTTTTCCCAGTCAATGTTTGGATAGTTGAAGTCACCCAGTAGCATGGTGTTGGGTAGAATCTTCATAATTTCTAATGTTCTGAGGAATGCTGCATGAGGGTCCTGAGACAAGGTGGGAGATCTGTAACAAGCTATAAATTGAACAGTCAATTTACCCGCTGTCAATTGCACTTGGATTGTCTCAGATTCTGCGTGCTGTGCTACTAGCCTGGAGGTGTGGGTGTTCTTGATGAATATGGACACACCCCCTCCTTTTGTGTTCCGGTCCTGGTTTTGGGACCTAAAGGTATGGTAGGAGTTATAGCCTAGTAGTGCTGGGGTGCTCTCTGGAGCCTTGAACCAGGTTTCTGTCACTGCACATACATCGATTTCTTCCATACTAAGGAGAGACTCGAGTGCGTGCATTTTGAGGTTTAGACTTCTGGCGTTGAGCAGCATTACTCTCGTGTTTTGTTTATTATTGTTGTTTATGGAAGCGGTTGTGTCTTTTGAGCCTTGCCTAGAAAAGGCAGTATTGGGGCAGCAAGAGTCTTCGCCAGTATTCGAAAGCCCAGGGGCGACAGGTGCAAGCTGTCTCTGGCGAAGCAACGTGGCTTGTCAAGCATGTCATCCCAGGCTGACAAGTACTGGATCCCCTTTGAATGACACCAGTAGTTTAACCAATTGTTGAAACTGATAATTTTTTCTTTGTATGCTGGCATCATTTTGGGTGAGGGCAGGATGCTACTCAGAGTCAAAGTCATACCAGCCTGGGCTACATGGTCAGAGAGCTCCTCAATGTCTCTTTTCATGTAGTCCAGGGAGGTATGTCTCAGGTCATTTACACCAACATGTACAATGACAGAGTCATATCTGTACTTGTTGTGGAGTGACCTGAGTGCATGTGTTATGTGGCGGATTCTGGCAACCGACAGGCAGCTTACGGTAACCTTTTCCTTGTTCAGTCTAATAAGTGGGACGTCTGTGTGCCTGATGATAGAATCACCGATTACTAGTGTGTTAGGTGTGTTATTTAGCCTTAGGGGCTGTTTCTGCTTGGCACACTGATGCTGTGATGTATGTGTTACCTGGTTTCTGTTGTGGGGTGGGGGTTGCTTGGGTGTATGCTTAGGAGGTCATTGTGAACGTGGTAGTGTGATTGCTTTGAGGGGTAGGGGTGAAATGGATCCTGTGATGATGGTAAGATGCATTGGATCACATCACCTAGCAAAGACTGGAACCCTATATGATGGTGTCACTGAACACTCCTCTGTGTATGTCAGTAATGCAGCAGACATGCACTAGCTGCATGAACTCTACTATTTAAGATACAAAAAAATGCCCTTGATGCAGGTAGAGGATCTTATAAAGTCTGTCAAGGGTAAGTACCAGGCTAGCTGCCCATGTGGGCCACCCTAAGCATAGTAAATTTGCCTCAAAAGTGAAACTCAAACCCTGTGTCTTGTTTCTGTAAGGTAAACATCTTAACCACTATGTCATCCCCAGTCCCTAATTAATGTTAATAGACAAGTCTACTTAGTACAGCACTCACTACTTTCTCAATATACCCACAGTCCTACAAGCAAATGTGGAATGAAAGACCAGTACATAGATTGGGCAACTATTCCTATGACTATGGTAATCTCAGATAAGGACAATACATGGCAAGACTGGGAAAACTGTCCTTCCACTAATGAATTAATAAATAAATATAATACCATTATCAGAGTGGATGAAAATGCTTTTTTCAAACTAATTTCTCAGTGTAATTTTATGCTTTTTGAAGGGGAATAAAATAAATGAACAAATATGTAGTTTGCTTCCACTGTTGTTTTTCTTCCCTAATATTGACCCTTTTCTATTGCCATAGCAATTTGGAAAAACTGTCTCAGTGGAAATTTTCACAACTATGAATGCCAGTACTTCGTTAAAACAGTAAGAGAAAACGTTCTGAAGAAATTGCAGAGATGGGGATGTCTCTATTATAATGGTCCATATCCGAAGTAGATTTAGTTGATTGCTGAAATGATAGTTGCTCTAATATGCTAGCTAATCAGTGAAAGTCTGGTGGAGAGTAATGTCCAGATCCTTGTCTACAAAAAGAATTACACGAGCTGAAAGTCTAACTATAGACCAAGAAAACTTTAATTAAAGTGTGTGAAAAAATCTTTGAAAATAATTAAAACTTTTTGCATCCATACTTAGTGCTGTCAGACCCCGACTTGAGTTTGGCATGGGACAAATTGTTGACACTGCCCGTGTCAATATCTTTAATTGCATCTTGATCTTACTAAGGCATTTGATTCTGTTATCTATTGTGCTGTACTGTGGCAGCTTGTCGATGTGGACTTAGACTCATATGAAATAATATCTTGTTTGGATTAAAGGCTAATCACAGGCAGATAACTAAATGGAGCTCATATCTTGAATCTGCAAACAGCTATGCTTGTCTGACTATCCCAGTCACAGCCTGTGATGGAAGATGTAGGGCATCCCACTCTAAAAGATGAAGTGCACTATGGGAAATTAAGTCAGGGAAAGTGGCAGACTTAGGTGATTCACAACATATGTAATAAAGATGTTGGGCTTATTTAGGGGAGTCATGGCTCCAGAGAGTAATCATTGCAATATGGTGAGATAGAAAAAGAGAGAGCGATTCATCCCAGTGAAGGATTCCTGTTAATCCAAAAACCTGAGTAATTATAAAACATACGTCCAATGAAAGGTATCACATCACCTCTATGGACCAGTATCTTCATGATTACTTGAACCTTCACTGTAGTGTTCTCATTGTGTGTAAGTGGACTATAGCAAAAATAGACAGATGCTCCTTCCTTTCAGTATGCTGATATCACTTGTATTATTCAAGCTGACAGCTATTACTTTGGTACAAGAAACATTAAAGGGGCATTGGCAGTTTGGGCTACATGGCACAGATGAACTACACTAGGAGAATTAGGGGGATGCCCCTTGAACTTAAATTATGGAGTATTCAGTGAGCTAACAAAGGCATTGAGATTAACTTATAAAGAGCTACTCTATAGTCCAGGTTTACTTCCAGAGAACCTTTACTAGTTATGCACTGAGAGTTCACTCCACATACAAGGAAACAGATAAGACTGCATAAAATATTAATGTTCCTGTACTACCTCTTCTAAAAAATAAAATCAAATAGATTTTAAAATGAGACTTGCAGTAGTCCACAATTAGCACAACTTGTGCAAATGTTGGCATCACTTGATAATGATTCTTGCATAGGGAAAGCCTAACTAGAACTGATTATTTTAACTGTTAGCAGCCTTTGGGCTCTCTTTCTAATGCATTCTTGCTACTGTCATGTTTTATATGTTGTATATACAAAACAAACTAACACTGCTTTGATAAATTTGGAAAACAAAAGTTCCACAACAATTGAATTTATAGCACCAAGCTAGACAGATGGCAAGATGCAATAAAAAAAATATTTCAAGCAACCATTTACAAGGCAACATAGGGAATATGCAAATTCCCACTAATAAATAATCATGTTTTAACACATTGGCTCATGAATCTAAATATCTTTAGATCAACAGAAGCTTGAATATGTCATTGTCCCCATCTTTTGTGTCTTGAAAGGGGCTTTGAAAAAGTTCGATGTGCATCAGCTACAGAAATGTTGCATTGTTCATTCTCCCTTACCTAATACACACTTCTGGGATAAATACATCAAATGCTTTTTGTTAATGTGAATGTTTTAGAACATGGCAGATTCTGCACTTACACTATACTGCTAAAGTTAGAATAAGGCAAAAACATCTCTATAGCTAGTAGACTGGCAATCGTTCTGCGGACCATTGTTCTGCTGTGGCGACCCCTAATGGAAAGTCCAAAAAGAGAAGAAGAAGCTAGTAGATTCTGGCTTGCTGGTAATCATCAGCAATTGTGTCAAAACTTTATTTTTACATGGAAATCCATGAAAGTTGTATAAAACATATAAAGAGAGATTTGCAAATATCTTTAATCACAATTCCCATATCTTAATTAGCCTTAATAAATGTTTCTAATAAAGTTTATTGTACTGGAGCCTTTACTGTGCTTTATGTGTGCATGTGTATATTTATTTATTTATTTATTTAATTGCTTATATTCATTAGCACCAATCCAGATAAATGTTTCTCAGTTTCACCTAAGTGCTAGCCAATAAAAAGTGGAGATTTTGGTGCTGTAACTAAATTTACTAATTTAAGTGAGTATAAAATATAACACATGAATTACGGTGATGAATGCAAGTATACAGGCATGGTAAACGCATATAATTTGCACAGCATTGAAACAATTACAATTTAAATTAGCAGTTTATAGGATATTTGCAATAGTTACACATATGTCTGGAAGGTAGGGTAAGAGGTGGCAGAGACTCACAAAGGTTCAGGGGAGCATGAGGATTAGTAAGGTATAATTAGCTGGCCAGGTATTTGAGATAAGGAAACTAAAGATATTTTGGTTTAAGTAGTTACTGGATGATATAGTCAGTGGCAAATGTGATGTCATGAGTAAACTGTATTATGCAATGTGAGACTGTGCACCTTATATTAACACTCATCATTCAAAGGCCTTCAATGCTTTTTGTCGCGCCATTAGAGTATATTAAAGATTGTTTCTTGTGTGTCTGTAGCCTGTTGTTTTTTGCATTTATTTCAGTTGCTGCAATTGTTGTGAATAGTATTTACCCATATGGGACACTTTTGGCTAGGAGGAAGAAAGATGGAAAAGAGATACAGTGGATTCTATTTTAAATACAAAATGTCAGTTAATTAACAAGCATTTGAATCAATAGATGATATATTTGTTTACTCCTGCTTTAATTAGAGGGCTTGAGGAGTGGTTCATGATTTACAAGGTTGAAGGCCTTGGTAAGATCAAAGAATACTGAACCTGTCAGGCATCCTTTATCAATATTTTTTAGGATATCAGCTAAGAGTACAAAGGCTGTTATAGCAATTGAGCCTCACCAAAGTCCATAGGGTCTGCCTTCTTAATACATGTTAAGTTGGAACTGGAGTTCTTTTTTTTTCAGGTATCCTCTAGAAATGAGCTTTACTCATAAGGGATAACCAGGTAATAAAATATGAACTAAACTAACTAACTAACTAACTAACTAACTAACTAACTAACTAACTAACTAACTAACTAAACTAACTAAACTAATAATCAAATAGACTCTGTAGCCTGTCTAATTTATGGAATAACTGCTATGTAAAAATAGTGTCTATCTATCGAGTTACCTATTCAGATCTAAGATGAAAACAAAAATGCAAACATGCAAGGTGCTATCAAGAAAGAAAGAAAGAAAGAAAGAATCCCTGTAAAACAAGGCAAAAACATATCATAAGTTGAACAATTAAATATACTGCTACTGCTGCTGTGTGTCTTAGGGTGAGAGAGGCAATATGGTCAGCTTAATTATAAGGTACACTAAACAAAATGTGTTGTTTAAAGTAACAGACTAGGTCTGAATACTCTAAAAGGCAATGTTTATAGCTACAGTTAAGCAATGTAAATAGAGACAGCTGTTTTCCCTACAGCGTGTTCTTGAAGAGTATTGATAATGTATGTGAGAAATACTTACCGTAAGTGCTAAGGAGGAGGGGTACTAAGAACATCCATACCCAACCACTTCTTAATATTATAAAGCAAGGGAATATTTCTCTTCAGTTAACATATGTTTAATTTATTGAGTTATTAATCATTACATGCAGCTCAAGGATATGATAATGTCTCACACACCAGGTCTGTTTTGGCTGCATAACATGTTTATTTCTACAGAAAGGTCGTTTTATGCCATAGATAGAACTGCAGAGTTACATTTAAGCGGACTATCTGCATTAAAAAATCAGATGTAGTGCACACATACAAATGCATTTTTGTAGAAGGGAAGTGAAGCCATAATCATTGGTTGTAATAAAAATACAAACTGCCCTTATAATGAAGTGCTATTTTCTACAGTGACACATGATTACAAGCCCATTAAGGCTGCGCTTGTTAAATGTAGTCTGCTGTTCGATGACTGAAACTAATTCCTGTAATCACTTTGAGAAGTACTTGTCTATTTTAGGTTGCTGAAGGTTTACATCATACCCTGTAATCATCTGGTAAATACACTTACCAGAAACATCCCCAGGATAACCCTTCACCTTTTCTTGGATACAAGGAAGGTTTGGAATCCTAAAGGTGATTGAGGTGTTCTGAGGTCTCCACTGCTTGTCTTTGGTCTTCATAGCATTCTGTTTATTCAGTCCTTCATTGGGTATCTTTCACACATGTCTTATAAGGCAAATAAAAAAGATAAATCTGTTTAACTATTTTGGTATTAAATGTGTTAAACAAGTAGGATTAAGCATCACTGTGTACCCCTTAGCTTATGCAGCCATATAAATCACTTATCGCTATATTCCTAATCACAATTCTCCCAAGTTTCTAATCCTTCTATGTCAAGTCATTAAACACCCTGCCTGCACTCCTGCATTCCTGAATGTACTTCCATTCTGCCACTGCAAAAGTCTACATCAGGTTCATCCCCTCAGAAAAAAAAAAACAAACTTCCCCAGCCATTTTTTATAACCCAATCCCCTAGCATCTACAAATATATAGTATATTTATTTGTCTCACAGATAAAGGCAGTGAGTGCTTATAGACACTTACGTTGATAGTTTTAGGTTCAAAAATTCTTCATTAGTAAAATAACTTTTGTGTGCTGTGGTGGTGCTGCGGTAGCGTTGTCGCCTCACAGTAAGACGTTGTCCTGTTCGATTTTCAGCTAAAGCGTCTTCTCTGTGGAGACATGTGTGAATGGGCATACTTTTGTTGAAGGCTATGTGTCAGGGCTGGCAACACTGTACGTAAAAATCTACTGCCAATCATTAGCTGACCGGAGTTCCGCTGTGGCGACCCCTAACCGGGAAAAGCCGAAAGATACAACAACAAGTAAAATAACTTTTGTGTAGCTTGTAGTTGTGCATTTACTGTTTGTTGTTTTTCTTTCGGCTTTTCCCAGTTAGGGTTCACCACAGCAGAACTCCGGTCCGCTAATGATTGGCAGTCGATTTTTATGGTGCTGAGGTGCCAGCCTGATGCCCAATCTTCAACGAAGGCACGCCCATTCACGCATGTCTTTCGAATTCCACTCAACCGTGGGGAGGGCATGCAGACTTCACACAGAAGGCACTCCAGCCAAGAATCGAACTGGAGAGCCTCTTGCTGTAAGGCGACAATGCTACCACTGCACCACCGCAGCTCACTGTAGTTGTGCATTTATAAAATGCATATTTTTACCAGTAACTACAGAGTTAAACTTAGTAGTTTTATGCTAGTATTCCGAAAATTCTGGATTAGCATCTCCAGGTAGAATATTATTTTATAGTATTTTTGCCCCAAAATGCATAGACTAATTACAGCTTTAAACTCATTGTGCATAATCACACTCAATCAATATATGCATATGACTTTTGATCTTGTACTAGGTATGTAATTTCATTAATGTCCTTTCTCACTACTGATGGGCAGGGTAAAGTGTCTGAAATAGTTCTCATTTTCTGATATATCATATTTCCTCTTAAATTCACATTCCTAAATGCCAGTTTTTGTCAGGTGACCAGTCTTCTATGAAACAGTTAATAAGGCTCCTTAAATAGCCTCTGACATCACTATTCTATGTTCTTGTTCACTGATACCACTCGGCTGGGCCTCCTCCATAAACTAGCTCAGTAACACATTTTTAGATTAATCAGGATCTAAAAAGTGTTCTAGACATTCTCATAACTTGAATAAAAACAGTGTACTTCTTTCTGGCTGGATGTAAAAACTGCAAGTCACACAACATCCTTTTTCTATTATAATGAATGTGTTGCCCAGGTTTCCACAGAAGAGATAAGAGCCTTTCATTCAGGGCATAAGTCACAAATCTCACAATTATTTAAAGAGGACTGACTGTCTGTGCCCATTCTGTTTGCTACCCCAGACATTCTGTAAGTCCTCCCTAGATAGACCTTTCTTGCTAATTCCTCCCTGGATACACCTTTCTTGCTAATTCCTCCCTAGATACACATTTCTTGCTCTGAGATGTTTGTCCATTTGGCTTGCTGCCTCTATTGAATGAAACACAGTCTCTGTCCTTCTCATGTTCAGGCTGAATGAAAAAAGTGTTTATTTGACATGCTTTATTTGCTAATTACCTTCAATTCAAGCTCTTCTACTTTAACCATGCCTTGATCATCAAAAGCTTAATGTCTATCTTGCCTGCCTGCAGAACATCAGTATCATCCATGTACACCAAAAGCACCATCTGAAACTCCACCTTTACAGCTTCAGCCATCTTGATTGAATTATCCATTTGGTTTTCCAGTCTTGTTAACATTGCCCCTATTCGCACTAGAGTTAGAATCCTATCCTCCCTTTGCTACACAGCTGTAAGGTTGGATTTCTTCATTTAATGTTTCCAAGCCAGGCCACTTAATTTCAGTATCAATATGGGTTTCACTTGGTATACAAGTCTCTGACAGAAAAGCCAATCTCTTCTTTTTAATTTTTTTTGCATGTAAACAATGAATAGCAGCAAGATGGATCCTGCTGTGTTTCTTTCCTCCAAGATTTCTTCTAAACAGTTTAATTTAAAACAAAAGCCTGGGAGTGGCGCAAACTAAATGCATGACTCTTTATCAAAGCACTTACATGTCTCACTCTGTACTCATCTTCACAAGAACTATGACACCTTACCATTTTAAGGAGACAGACAGAATGACTGCAGTTCAAAGAATGGAAAGAAAGATTATGAATGATCTGTATCAGAATCATATATAAATGTTGGTAACAGCTTAAAATGTATAATCTTGAGGAAAAGTGTGTGTGTATGTTGGGGGAGTATAGAACATTTGACATAACTTAGATATATGGATACCAAAGGGCTATCAATTTTTTCATAATATCTATGTATGAGAACAATTGGGGAAATCTGAACTTAAAATATATATATGATTCAGAGGAGAAGCAAGATTGTATTATTTCACAGAATGGGTAACAAACTGACAAATTATTTGAACTCATTTCCACATTGTAAGGTAGGGTCATAATATTGAGTTCCAGAAAGCATCGCACAAACATAAGGCAGTTCTCAAGAGAACTGGAAGGACTGGGAATAAAGCTGATGGATAACAGGACCCACAGCTTATTCAACAAACAGCTATATTATTTAACCAGGTGAACCAAGCAGTCTTTGAACACTATTAAATTCGGTTATATTGTATGTGTGTACCCCACTGGCTGGTTTGCACAGATGTGGGCGTGCCCTGGGTGTAACTTTTATTTTCCTCAATGTAATGTGATCTTGGAGTTGGTATATTTAATTTGTAGAGGGTGTGGGGGGTACAGCCTCCACAAGGGGTGTGCAGAAGGGCACAGCCCCCCTGCAAAAATGTAAAAAATAAAAATTCTGTTGGGTCATGGGCATATGGTGGGCAGAATTAAGGCGAATCTTTCTAATGTGCAACCAGTGGGGTACGCATGTACAGCATTGCCTTAAATTCTACATCTTTTACACGACTTACCACTTTATTTAACTCCAATAAGCATTATATCTTAATAATCCTAGCACATCAAATTAGTAAGACAAAGTCTATCAAATAACATTGTTCTATCAGTATAAGAAATTCCTATCATTTATATGAGGACACCGACATAAAACACATTGCACTAGCTTACATGCAGCCATGCCCAAAGCATTGTTGTGACATCTTAGATCTCTGTACTAACAGAAAGCAGTAAAATTGACCTAAAACAAAAATACAGCGGTATAGCCATTTTATATGCATTCATTAAGATACTTTGCAACCAAAACACTGCCTCATCTATTCAAAAGTGTTTGTCTTGCAGCCTGTTCCAGTTTGTCTATAAATTGATCCTAATACATGTAAATGTCTCGACAGGACCATAATGTAAGCATGTAATTAGCTTGTTCTTACTGACAATATCAGCACCTGATAGAATCTGACCAAACTACATTTTTCAAGGGGATAACTGCCTCATGCAATATATATATATATATATATATATATAGATAGATAGATATAGATATAGATAGACAATACAGTTTTGTTTGAATACATTTTTAGTAAGAAGGGGATTATAATTAGCTGCATTGAATTTTAGGTCTATATCACAAAGTCGATGTCTGAAAAGAGTGAACACTCTTACATCGACACCAAATACACAAAGCCATAGAAAATTGAATGGCCAGAACAGCGATTTTTTTCCCAGGGAAAAAAAAATCGCTTTGCCATTGCTGGGACTTTTCTATTTCCTCCAATGTAGTGTGATCTCAGGGGTTGGTATATTTAAGTAGGGGTGGGTGAGGGGGCAAAGCCCCCCACTTTATGTTGGGTTTGAATGTGGTTTTTTTTTTGCTCTGGGAACTTCGGAATGAACTGGCTCCCCACCTAAGCACCATGTTCAATCATAGTCTCATGTCAGACTTTGTGCCCACTGAATGGCACACAGCAACAGTTATCCCATTCCACAAAGGGGGAGCCACCACTGATCCTGGGAATTATCACCTTATTAGCCTGACGAGCCTGATCTGTAAGGCCATGGAATGTATCATCATGGAACTCATAAACAAAGACATTGGTAACCTCCAAACTCTGGACCCCACCCAGTTCGGGTTTGTGAAAGGCAGATCATGCCTTCTGAACCTGATTGACTTCTTTGAGGCAGTCACCAAAGCCATAGATGAGGGTAAGGTGGTTCACACAACCTATACTGACCTCGCCAAGGCTTTCACCACCATCCCCCATTCTAGAATTATAGCTAAACTCACTAAACTAGCTATAAATCCTTACGTCACAAGATGGGTTGCCAACTGACTCACTGACCCACACTGTAAAAGTTGCAGACTCCAAATCTCACTTCAAACCAGTGACAAGTAGAGTACCACAGGGTTCAGTCCTGGGACCTCTCCTGTTTGGTATATACTTCTCTGAAATACAGGCTAACACAGAAGGCCTCTGGCTAACTAGGTTTGCAGATGACTGCAAACTAGGAGCCACAGTCGAGTCACAAAATGATGTGGTCATCTTACAGAAGGGCCTCACTGAGACAGATGCCTGGTGTCACAGGCATGGCCTCAAGCTCAATGCCAAAAAGTGCATTGTCATCCCCTTTGGTAAAAACTCTGTTCCCATGAACTACCACATAAACGTCAGTCCACTTAATGCCAAATGTGTGATAAGAGACCTTGGGACCCAGGTGGACAGTATTCTCTCCTTTGATAATCACATCGCCACAGTAGTCTGGAAATCCTTCTATGTGACACACCTCATCACAAAAGAGTTCTCATCCAGGAAAAAAGAGGTCATTGTTCCCCTCTACTCGGCACTCATTAGACTCATTATAGAGTGCAACGCCCGTTTTGGAATGGACCTCAGAAGATATCTGCAGCAGCTGGAAAGGCCACAGAAGTACCTCACAAAGAGGATTACTGGCCTCAAGCAGATGCCCTACACTGACCGTCTCAAAAAACTCCAGCTTTACTCTGTAGCATATCACCTACTCCGGGGAGATCTCTGCCTAACATATAAATCTATATTAAACCCAGAGCTGTTGGACATGATACACCTAAAGAAATCCCAATCCATCTGAGCTACATGCTCTAGGGACCTAAACCTTGCCATCACAATAAACAGGACATGCTGGAGGGATAGATTTCTGTGCCAGAGATTTCCTATATTCTGGAACAAGCTACCCATCTATGTCAAGCAAAGTTCCTCATTAGCATGCTTCAAGAAAAATCTTGATGAGTGGAAGGGAAATAGGAAATACACCTCTGGGATCACTTTTGTGGCTCTGCTCGACAGGGGCACCGGAAATTAACTTTCTTGGGTTGCATAAGCCAGGGAACCTTGTTGGTTAGGCTTACTTAGGCCCTTGGGCCAATAGCCTAGTACCTACCTATGAACCTATGAAAAAAATTGCTGTTCCGTACATTTGACTTTCTGTGGTTTTGGGTATTTTGTGTCGATTTAAGAGGGTTCACTCTTTTCAAACTTCAACTTTGTGATATAGACCCGAATTTTAC
Organism: Protopterus annectens; assembly: GCF_019279795.1. Lineage (NCBI taxonomy): Eukaryota > Metazoa > Chordata > Ceratodontiformes > Protopteridae > Protopterus > Protopterus annectens. The sequence goes on from NC_056745.1 coordinate 1,415,504,904, forward strand.
TATAATTCACCAATTCTAGGTTTGATACTGCAGTATAGATCCTGCTTCCGTTTATTCTTGATCTTCTCTAAATGTGTATCTTTTCATTCAAGTATTTATAAATATAGTCAGGTCATCTAAAGGATACATTTTTATTATCAATGTTTCTTTTGAAAGATAACATTAAAATAGTTTTGCATTTTGTATTTCTATATATCTTAAGATAATGTTTCACAGCAGGCTGTAATCACAGATATTACCACCATAATAACTGATAAGTCTGGGAATCACTTTTCATTGTGGTAAAGCCTTTTATTATACTTTTATTGTACTAACGTATGAATCTCAAATGTCACTTGCAAAAACAAATATCTGTAATACTCCAATTAACGCATGAGACAAAGTAATTCTAGCCATTTATCATCCAAGATGTTAAGAAGACCAGGAGATCTATCTGAGTTGTTGGTAGCTCAGATGGATGTAAAAGATCACACAGTACCTATTGAAATGAGCAGGGGAAGTTCCCCAATTCCCTGGCCAAATTTCCCCTAGTGCTATAAATGCTACCTCTGGTGTCCCCTGAAATGAGGCTATTAATCTAGTGGGACTACCCCTGTCAACAAAGGATAAATAAATAATGGTGCCCTACTGGCCAATTTGTGCTTGCTGTAAAGCTCAGCAGCCATGGGTAAATAAGTTGCTAGCCAGCCAGTGTCCAGCTGCCTAACCTGGGTTACCTGGGATAGCTTTGTTGACTGAAAGCTGGATATACAATTAATCAACTTGCCAAAATGAACTAACGATTGTTTTACTGATTGTAATTTCACTCTCAGTACATAGCTTGGAAGTTAATGACCTGATCGTAGGCAAGAGACTGGACATCCAGTGTAAGGACAGGACAACTAAGCCACTTGACTTTGAATCCTGAATGTGCCACTTAGGGAGACAACAAATTACAAACTACAAGTAGTGTGAAAATTGATTGTGATGCATGAGAGACTTCAAAAGACAGTGAGGAATGTCATCAATGTCATGCAGCAAGCCTGACTAACCTTTTTCCCTATACTAAGTATAGCTCCCTAAATTTCGAATTCCTACTATTCTCGCTTAGATTACTAACACTCCTAATGCATTTGTTACATACTAATTCCTAGTAAGATAGACTAACTGATACTCCCAAATTTTTATGCCAATAAACTCTCTCTAGTAGATTTAATTTCTCTTAATTAACTAACTTATTTTTCTATCTTATTAATACTGGTTGTACAGCTTACTTTCTATCTCTAAGCACAAGTCCTTCTTGTATTTTTATTAAAACCTTTTCTGTCAATTTCTACATTTATTTCTTTAAATTTTAAATTTTTATTTTTTAATGTTGTAATTTCTAAAAATGCCGGAGCTTTTCTCCCCGGGCCTCTACTGAAAATGGAAATATATCCAGTTAGACTAGCCCGGTTAACAAATGTAAAATAAAAAATAAATAAAATAATCAGAGTTAGTGATTGAATCATGTCAGTCAGATTCTGCCCCTCTTTCTGAACTCTGGTTGTGATTGTGAGAAAAAGAGCACATTTAAGCAGCAGAAGGATGACGTACAAGGTAAAGCAGGATAACATTATCTGATACTGATAATTAGGGACCTGGGTACTCATAATGAGCTAGACAGAACAGGATATGAGGACTACCTGGGTCAATTTGGGTGGGATAACAGGAATAAAGTAGGAGATGCCATTCTAGACTTCTGTCTGGCAAAAGGCTTGATAGTAACAAACACATGGTACACCAGGAGAGACAGTAATAAGATCACATTCAAAAGTGGCCATTATGTGCTGGAGATCTAATCATCCTGACCCCAGGCCTATATGGGAACACATTTTTTGGAGGTGCCCTGAGGTTTGTCAGTTCTGGGAAAAGGTAGTCCAGTCATTCTAGAAAAGAGAAACAGATAGGGAGCATATAGTAATACATGGTGTAATGTCAAATCATAAAGTACCGCATACACTGGTGGGCATATTAGTGTTAGTAGCAACACATCCATTATTCTATCTTGGAAATCAACCCAACCTCTAGAGCCCCTGGAATGCTGAAATATAGTATGCCATATCTATGACATGAAAGTATTAACTGCAAGGAGATCAGCTGAAGAAGCAGTTTTCCTGGAGAAATGGGTATCATACATGTTCACATTGAATGAACTGTCTTAATTATATCCCATTCCACATTAACATTGTGCTAACCTATCTGGGATCTCTTGAAGATTCTCTGTAGAGGTGCCTTTTAACATAGACATTATCCATTATAATAGCATGCATATATGTAGCAATAGGTGATATGGGTACTCCTTTCTGCATTTTGCTTAGTTATCCTTTCTTATGGGCGAGTTTCTAATGCTGTTTTCTACTTATTCTACTTACAGTTGGCATACTTTAATAAAGCATGTAGACTAATTAAGATACACCTCAGGTTCAGATTTTTCAATATCTATTAATGAATGCTATGCTCTAGCTTAAAAACTTGTTCGGTATATAGTTGAAGAACTCTGCTAGATTAATGCATTATCTAATTTATCAGCTCTAAGGACAGTTTTGGCGTATTTATGTTATGAATTATAATTTTATGTTTTAATGCACTAGTTGCATAGCATTAGAAATGTCCTGTAATTCATTCTGTTATTGGCCATGTATATTTGAAATGTCTAAAATTAATCCATAAAATTAAATAAAAAAGTCATATATAAAGAGTGGTCAACATGCAACTAAGGTAGACCTCTTCATAGTAGGGAAAAGGCATTGGGTAGAATCAGAAACTGTAATTTCCAGTGAAATGGCCTACAGCATAAAACACTGGTGGACAAAATCAGCTACAAACAATGGTCAGAGAAGGCTCTAAGGTGAACAGAGACTATTCTGAAGACCTGGAAGTTGACTAGAATGGAAGCTCATAAGTTCAAAGAAATGCTCAGAGCTATAGCACCTCAGAAAGAAGAATGGCAACATCTCAAATTAGTATGTGTGAAGATTATTGAATAGACATACTGTCAAGTCAGGTATGGAAATAAAGTACATAAGTAAAGCTCCACAAAAAATATAAAGCAATCCAATCAGTGGGGGTAGACAATAAAGACTCCTAATATAAATGGTGAAATATCGACTTTATTTAAAAAAACAACAAAAGAATAAGTACTTTCATCCAGATTAACTGGATTTCATCAGATTCAATTAAACAATGATACATTGCCTTTTTATAGCCAGAGGAACTCAACACATAAAGCAGGAAATTATGCATTAATAATAAAAATACAACTTCAATAAATTAAAAAAACTTACTATTTTTTTTAAAAAGTACAACTAAGGGTATAGACAGTAGTGAAATAGTATCTGTTAAAATATAAATATCAAAGATCTTCATGTACATAAATAATCCTAAAATTCAAGTTAATGAATATTTATCACTAAAATAACTTGTTACTTTGTGTAAAAAATAATAATAGTATGAAAGTAAGACTAATATTATTACTTTTGCTCCTCAACATACAAAACTATCTGAAAAATATGTACTAAAATTGATAGTCAATAAAATATATGTATATAATCAAATTGAAGGTAAAGTTATCAAGCTCTTGACTTTAAAATGGGTATCAGAGATATATTGTCATTAATACCCAGGGGGGGTTAATAACATTTAACTTAAGTTGCCAATTAACTTATTTTTCTTCAAGTAGAAGCTTAGCATTAACACCTCAACAGTTGAAATGCACCTTATCAATAATAGCAAACCTAAAAGTGTGACATGTTTTGTTCTGTTGGATATGCCTGTATAGGGCATCATTAGTATTCTCTTTTGGTATATCATAAATATGTTCATATATTCTGTTCTTCAAAAACCTTTCTGTTTTCCTGACATAGTATGCGGGGCAAGTGGAACACATAGCCAGATATACCACACTCTTAGTACTGCAGTTTCCTGTCAGGAAAGTTACCTTGCTTCTATTAGTATTTTTCAAAAACATAACATTTTCTTCATAAATATACTTGCACTGGTAGCAAGCCCCACATTTACGGGTTCCTTTAAAATCCTTAATTTTCCTCTTAAAACTATAATTCTCCAACTGGAATTTGATATTATCACCTATCTAATAAACGAAAACAGGATTATGTCCTAAATAATTGTATGTGTCCACATCACCCATTAAAATATTCCAGTTCTTGAATATCACGTCTTTAATGAATGGTCAAAAAGGGCTATATTTTAAAACCATAGCTCTCGTAAAATTGGCTTTGTTGGTGTTCTCCACTACCTGGCTAAGCTCTTCTCCTAATAGTGGCTTATACAATACATCTCATTGCGATAATATGTACTCAGTAGTATCCTCAACTAAATTGTGGAGATAACCTCTCTTGAGGAACATATTACCTACCAATTCAAGCTCTTCCACCACATCAGCATAGTTGGAAGTCATTTTGGCTGACCTTATACATTGTCCTTTTAAAATACTTTTTTTCTGCGAAAAGGGATGGCAGCTATTAAATTCTAAATAACAATTGCTGAATGTGGGTTTATGAAATATATGAGATTTAAAACCATAGGGTGTGTGTGAAATTTAGTTATCTGAAAAGGACAACCCAAAGTTATCATACATATATGTGAACTTAAAATAGGGGCAGATATTATTCAAATAAAAAACAAATTTTTCTATTTCGTCAGTGTCTCCCTTCCACAGGATAAAAATGCCATCCAGAAAATATACATAAAGTTTAAAATGACCCTCATAGGCACTGTTAAATACATATCTGTTTTCCCATTCAGTAAGAACAAGGTTGGTGAATATGGGGGCACAAGAAGTCCCCATAGCCACACCCTTAATTTTCTTAAAGTGTTCACCCTCAAAATATATAAAATTGTTTTCTAAAACTATAGTCATCAATTCAAGTATCAAAAGGATTCATTCATTGTCTAAATTAGAATACCTAATCATGGATTCATGGAATAATTCTAATCCTTCTTCTTTAGGTATAGAATTAAATAAATCTACAACATCGATACTGACAAATTTCAATTCACTATCCCAAAGTTCATGTTTTAATCTCCCCAAAAAATCACGAGTCGAATAGTAAATGTGGAATATTCTTATACACATGCTTCGACCAGTTATCTATCATGACTCCAATAGGGTAAGTTTTAGATTTGCTTCCAGACACAATGGGTTGAAATGGTGGGTGTAAAAAATCCTTAGGAAATTTGGGTACACCAAAAATGGTAGCTAAACCTGGAAACTTTACTTTGACAAAATTATATATCTCAATTGGTATTCTTCAATCCATCAAATATTCTTCTAGCCATGATTCGATGCATCAATAAGCTATATTAATTTCATTAAGAGATATAGACTCGTAAACATCAGTATTGTTTAAGATACCATACATGTTATGAACATAATTTATCTGGTCGAAAACCACAATACCTCTACCCTTATCAGGTTTCATAACAATAATAATTCCGATTCAGATTTACTGAGATTAAAATGACTTCTCTTTTTACTTGACAAATCAGCATGGGTCTTGTATATGTCTTCATAATTAACTTTTCAAGAGTAAAAAGAATGGTCTGTAAAGGGGGGTTATAAGTGCTTTTTTTCTTTAGAGTAGAAATGCCTTTATCTTGATCATTGTCCTTAAAGCACACTGCTAGGTTTAACTTTCTGATAAATAACTTAACCTCTAAAAGTGTGATAATTAAGTTAAAATTAACAGTAGGCACAAATTTCATCCTCTTTAAGAATAAAGAAAAATGTCCCATAGTCACCTCGTGGTCAGTATAATAAAAAAATTTAAAAGTTTTACAGACGTGAATAACTTCATTCACTTTGTCTATCTCCAATAGTTGTTTGATGGGTGGCCCCTGTGGGGTGTACCTTGGTTCCATGTTTGTCTTCCTCTCTGCACTGAATCCCAATGGTTCCCCTCTACCTCCATGAATTCTGTTGTTGGCCTTTCCAAAATTTTTTTCTAGACTTAAATCTATTTTGCCTCTGTTGTACCTTATGTGTGCTTTCGTAGACTTTGTTGTTTTCATGGACATAATCTTTATGAGTATTATATGGATCCATAGTGTATACCTGCTTAGACTTTTTCCAAGTATATGCAGTCTTATCTCTATATTTTTTGGTGTCTCTAAGTATTTTTTTCTCTTTCATTTTATATAAGGTAGTGGTGTATTTGTTAACAATACTAAATTGTTTATTATAAAAATCTTTCCAGTTTTCAAAAACCAGATCCTGTGTTATATCAACATTTAAATGTTCCACTTTGGCTATTAACTTACTCATTTTGGTATCATTATGCTTAATCAATAAACACATAAAATGATATCCAAAATCATTAAATAATGAATTAAAATCATTGATAATCTCATCATTCAAATCAAGTCCCATTGGTTCTTAAACACTCTGAGTCCCTGGGGCACAATGTTTAAATGTATACACCTTTCATAATAAGCATTATCAACTTGCAATCATTTGATAGAACATAACTTTTTTCCATACACAATATTTTTTCTTTTAAAGTACCAAAAGAAGCAGCATTACATTCATGTATGTTACTACTAGTAACAGTACTCAGGTCACAACTGTCCCTGAATGTGAAGCCAGTCTTTAAAAAGTCTTCAAAAAAAGTTTCAGAGTTAGAACCTTAAAAATTAATCAAATGTTCACTGTTAGTAAATGCTGCATTGACATCCATACCTGCTAAGGCATGGGAATTGTTATTATTGCCTGAAATCATCGCATAAGTCCACCGGGGTGCTGCTCTCTTAGGTTTTGCACCACATCGAAGATGTTCATTGTGTAAAATCATGTCCTGGCCAATTTGAGATGTACAAAAGTCCATGCCACAATCTTGTTGAATGCCTTCATTTAAAATCCAAACACTAGTTTCTCTTTCATTACTCTCATGACGCTCTACGGTGTTCGGCCCTCCTCCTGGTGACATCATCAAAAGTTGCATGGAAGAAGGTATTGCCTGTGGCTGACTCATAATTTCTGTGAGTCTAGTGAGCTCAGCCTTCACAATCTGAAGCTCTGAGAGCAGTCTATACACTTGTTACGCTGAATGAGCGAGAAAAGAGATGGGATCTCCTCTAGCGAATCCATTAAGCCCGAAAAGCCACAAAAAAACAACAAAGACTTAAAAACAAACTAGGCAGCCATAACTCCACAAAAAATGTAAGGCAATCCAGGCAATGGAGGTAGACCATAAAGACTCCCAATATAAATGGTGAAATATCGACTTTATTTAAAAAAACAACAAAAGCATAAGCGCTTTCATCCAGATTAACTGGACTTTATCAGATTCAATTAAACAATGATACATTGCCTTTTTATAGTCACAGGAACTCAACACATAAAGCAGAAAATGATGCAATAATAATAAAAATGCAACTTCGATGAACTAGAAAACTTATTATTTTAAAAAAAAGTACAACTAAGGGTATAAACAGTAGTGAAATAGCATCTCTTAAAAATATAAATATCAAAGCGCTTCATGTATATAAATAATCCTAAAATACTAATAATGCCCTATACAGGCATATCCAACAGAACAATACATGTCAGACTTTTAGGTTTGCCATTATTGATAAGGTGCATTTCAACCCTAGGGGTGGTAATGCTAAGCTTCTACTTGAGGAAAAAGAAGTTATTTGGCAACTTCAGTTAAATTCTATTAACCCCTTCCCAGGTATTAACGACCACATATTTCTGATACCCATTTTAAAGTCTAGGGCTTGATAACTTCACCTTCAATTTGATCATAAACAAATATATATTTTATTCATTATCGATTTTAATACATATTTTTACAGATAGTTTTGTATGTCGAGGAACAAAAGTAATAAGATTAGTTTTACTTTCATATCATTATTATTTTTGTACACAAAGTAACAAGTTATTTTAGTCATAAATATTAATTAACTTGAATTTTAGGATTATTTATATACACGAAGATCTTTGATATTTATATTTTTAACAGATACTATTTTACTACTGTTTATACTCTTTGTTTTCCTTATTTTTTAAAAAATAGTAAGTTTTTTAGTTTATTGAAGTTCTAGTTTTATTATTATCACATCATTTCCTGATTTATGTATTGAGTTCCTGTGGCTATAAAAAGGCAATGTATCATTGTTTAATTGAATCTGATGAAGTCCAATCAATCAGGATGAAAGCACTTATTATTTTGTTGTTTTTTTTAAAATAAAGTCGATATTTCACCATTTATATTGGGAGTCTTTATGGTCTACCTCCATTACCCAGATTGCCTTACATTTTTTTGTGGAGTTTTGGCTGCCTAGTTTGTTTTTGAGTCTACATAAGTAAAGCTAGTGGTGGAATGTAGAAGTCCAGGAAATTATCAAGCGAAAGAATGTGTGCAGTCAAAACTGAGAGATAGGAAAGATGGACCATGCTAGGAAGTAACAGTGGCTGGCTAACAAAAGAGGCTAAGAGAGTAGTCGCAATAGCAAATAACAAGGCATCAAAGACAATCTACCAGTTTCTGGAAAGAGATTCCATCAGGTTGCAAGACAAAAAGAGAAAAATAAAGAAGTCAGCAATCAGAAACCATTCATAAGGGTGCCAGCAGCAATATGCTCACGAGTCCACAAGACAGCAAAAGAAATGGAAGAAATAGTTCTAGAAGGTTCTGAATGAAGATAACCCTTTAGAAGTGGCACTGCTACATACACAGCCTATGATGAAAGAGGAAGAAGGACCCACCATAGAAGAAATAAGATCAGCACTAAGGAAAATTATTTATTATTTATTAATTTGCAGTTTGTTAACCAGGAAAGTCCACTGGCTCATACAGTGCCCATTTTCAGTGGAGGCCTGAGGAGAAAAGCTCCTCAGTACAAATTAAAAGCAACATTCTATACATTGGCAATATATAATTTTCAAACCAACATCAAACAGATTAGTTAACATTATAAATATGTTTAGCAATTAAGTAGTCAGGTAAACAGCAGTGACAGATTGCAAAGGAAAAAAAAACTAATATATATATATATATATATATATATATATATATATATATATATATATATATATATACATACATACATATAGATATTTCTCATGACATAGAAAGTAGGGAAGGTAATATTTTGTTAAACTATGTATTCAGGGGGGGCAAATACAATTCCAGGTAGAAGATAGGTATGCATGCAGAGAGATTTTGAAATGGATATGATTTAGGGTTGTTCTAATAGTTAAAGGGAGAGCATTTCAGTTTTTGGCTAAAGAGTAAGATAACAGGAGTTGGCCAGCAGGCAAGTTGGACTTGTGAACTTGAAGAAGGTGCTGATTCTCAGATCTCAAGAGTCTGTTTGGGAGGTAAGGGGTGAAAATAGAGCTAAGAGTGGGACAGTCAGAAGGTTTAAAGATAAGTTTGTAAGTAGTAAGTTTCAGTTAGTTGAGGTAGTTTAGTAGTTCTAGCCATTTTAGTGAGTGAAGAGCAGTACAGTGATGGGTGGAGTTTTTGGAATCTGTTGCAGATTTTGCAATTTTATTATAACATGTCTAGATTTTGGCTTTTAGAGAGGACTGGAGATTGGTAAGTAGAGGAGTGTTGTATATTTGAGAGGAGAGTAGGTAAGTGGGGGCGAGGGTCTGTTTGGTGGAGGGGCTTAGGAACTGGTTGTGCCTGTACAGCATCCCAAGTTTTTTATGATTTTTTGGATGTTTTGTTGTTGGTGAATACCAGATGTTAGGTGTTCATCTATGGCTACTCCTAGAAGTTTTGTGTAGTTAACAATTTCTATTTTTGCTTTACTTTAGGAATAGATATTGAACATGGCTTTCTCCTGCAGGGTTGATTTTTTAGGAGTGAAAAGCATGATTTTGGATTTATTTGGGTTAAGGGCTAGGTGGTTGTTAAACACTCAGGATTCAGTGGTAGAGAAGGCTGATTGAGTTTTAAGCAGGAGTTCAGAGATAGAGTCGGCTGAGCAGACAATGGCTGAGTCATCTTCATATTGAATAAGGGCGCCATTTGTCATAGATGTATGGAAATTATTAATGAAAATATTGAATAGTAGGGGATCAAGTATGGAGCCTTGAAGGACTCTGGTAAGCTGTTTAGATATGGAAAGTCATGGAAAGCAGCAGGCTCAGATGAAGTCACAGTGGATGTGATCAAGATGTTGGGTGAGTTAGTAGACAAAAAGGCATATCCTACATGTCTAAGGAATAAGCATTTTGGTGCCATTGTATGAAAACAAAGAGGATGTTTACAACTCTGTGAGGAGGTGCAGAAGTATCAAACTGCCATCACATTGCATGACAAATGTATACACAGAGTAGTAGAAAGCAAGACAGGAGATGAGCAGTTTTGATTTAGATATGGGTACAGTACAACAGACCTAAGGTTTGCAGCGAGACAAGACAGATAGAAGAGAAGCAGAATGTGAAGAAAGAGTCCAAATGGGCATTCCTAGTCTTGGAGAAAGCATATAACAATGTATTTATTTAATTATTTATTGCATTTGTTACCAGGATAATCCAACTGAGCAAATAGACGCCACTTTTCAACTGAGGCCTGGTAGGGGGGAGCTCCATAGTACTTAAAGGTAGACAGATAACATACAAGTATTTATAATAATATGTTACAGAAACATATGAAATTATTAAACATTTAGTAAAGGATATATATATATATATATATATATATATATATATATATATATATATATATATATATATATATATATATATATATATATATATATATATATAACGTGTGTGTGTTTGTATGTTAGCTAAAAGTGATTTACCAGACTGATGTTTAGATATACAATATGAAGTATGCTTTTGTAGACATATTAGGAGTTGTGGCAGCTGGTGCTGACAAGGATAGTTGGGAAGAGGTTGATGGGGAGGGAGTAGAGAAATGGACATGAATGATACTGACTAAAAAACGCTAGATTTGTAAGACGTTATACGGAGAGCTGGGTTAAGGACTTAGCCAGGAGTGGAACATGATTATAGCCATGTATCCAGCAGATATAGGGAGAGCTGGGTTAAGGACTTAGCCAGGAGTGGAACATGATTATAGCCATGTATCCAGCAGATATAGGAAGAGCTGGGTTAAGGACTTAGCCAGGAGTGGGACATGATTATAGCCATGTATCCAGCAGATATAGGGAGAGCTGGGTTAAGGACTTAGCCAGGAGTGGGACATGATTATAGCCATGTATCCAGCAGATATAGGGAGAGCTGGGTTAAGGACTTAGCCAGGAGTGGGACATGATTATAGCCATGTATCCAGCAGATATAGGGAGAGCTGGGTTAAGGACTTAGCCAGGACTGGAACATGATTATAGTCATGTATCCAGCAGATATAGGGAGAGCTGGGTTAAGGACTTAGCCAGGAGTGGGACATGATTATAGCCATGCATCCAGCAGATATAGGGAGAGCTGGGTTAAGGACTTAGCCAGGACTGGAACATGATTATAGCCATGTATCCAGCAGATATAGGGAGAGCTGGGTTAAGGACTTAGCCAGGAGTGGAACATGATTACAGCCATGTATCCAGCAGATATAGGGAGAGCTGAGGACTGGAACATGATTATAGCCATGTATCCAGCAGATATAGGGAGAGCTGGGCTAAGGACTTAGCCAGGAGTGGAAGATGATTATAGCCATGTATCCAGCAGATATTGCTTTTGCTGATTTTTGAATGATTTAGTGTGTTCAATTTGTGTAAGAGCTCAGGGTACAGAACTCCAAATTTTTGTGGTATTGGAGGAATACAGTGTGAATCCAGCTGAGTTCCTGGACTTGCTTACGGTCAATAACAGCCTGTGGACAGACTGTACTGATCTTGTGGAATTATACTGCTGGTGCATGTTCATTAGGCTTGGACACTTTCCAGGGAGATATAGGAATCTATGTGTAGTCACTAATTGTGAGTGAGTTATGGAGCGTCATAGCTTGAGCAACTGCAGTTTTTTTCGAGGTATACAGTGGTGAGTTTGGTAGCTGTGGTTTGAGGTGAATCTGGCTAGTGAGGAGAGGGAGATGGAGTGCAGGTTAAGGAGTATGGGGATGCATAAGAAGGGGTAGGCAAAAAGAAAGAAGATGTTCTGCTTGCTCTGGCTTTGTCTGTTAAATATGGCTTGATCTTGTAGAGCGTCCCTAGTTTTTGGTGAGTTCTCTTTATTGCCTGTTTTATGTGATCAATAAAGTAAAAATACGCTGCAGAAGTAGAGTCAACAGGGTTCATTCGTGCCAAAACTTTATTCAATGTAGACCAAATAAAAACACTTCCGGTTGAGCGCTTTCATCTAGATAATACTGGACTTAATCAGAACAACATTGTACTCCATTAACTTCCTTAAATAGTAATTTAGGTGCCAAATCAACATTAACAAGGAATCGTATCATTTAAAGATATACTCATTTCATTAATTAAAACACAACATAATATTTCCTTCCAGTCCTTGTAAACGTGATGACTGTTGCTAAGCTGGGTGTGCACAACATGTGTATAAATTCATAAAAAAATATGTGATTTCTTAAAAGATAATAAGTATGTATACACTTATTAAATAACCTATCAAGAGTTAAAAATCTAAATACATAATTTGACATACATTTCCTATAATGACTTATCACTATCTAACAAATTATTATACTGAAACACTAAAGCACTAAAAATCTAAGCCCTTAACTGTAAAGTTGGCTTGATAGTAATATAATCATTCAAGTCAGCCTCATTTGCTGAATCTGTTAAAAGCTGCCATTTTGTTTCCTTTTGTCCTAAAATTGCCTTAAAGTTTCCTCCACAGGCTCCAATAAAAACTTGTTCAAATATATCAAATTTAAATATGTGTGTCTCCCCACATTTGTCTATATGTCTGTATAAGGCATTATTAGTATCCTTTCGCCTTATGCAGTAAAGATGATCATAGATTCTTTTTTTTAAACTGTCTCTCTGTTTTCCCTATGTAGAAGCATGAACATATCATACACTTACTTGGCTAAATAAATAATGTATTTTGAATTGCAGTCCCCATTCTGAAATATGATCTTAGATTTGTTAACATTTTCTAATGTAACTCCTTCCACTTCCCATATGGAATTACATTGGCTGCAGCTTCCACATTTTACCGTGTGCTTATTCCACTTTTTGATGCTCCTATACACATTGCCTCTTTCCAACATAGACTTCAGGTTACGTTCCATTTTGTAAACAAAAGTGGGATCTCCTACTATGCAACTCACTTGTTTATCTGTCTCAAACATGTTCCAATTTTTGATAAGAATTTTTTTAACATCACTGGCTTGGGAATTGTACTCCAATATACAAGCCCTTTTGAAATCTACCCTACCATTAGAATGACTGTCCTTATTGATGTTGAAATTAAAAATGGTACCCAAAACTGGTGGGTATTTTGTACCCCATTCCCTTATTACATATTCACTTTTTGAGGTAACCTCTGGAACTAAAAAGGGACCTAATGAAATTTATCTCTTCTAACATTTCATTATAACTGGATGTCATCCTTGTCGCCCTGATGCACTGTCCTTTAAATATATTTTCAGGGTTTTCCTAGGATGATTACTAGTGAATTCCAAATAACTATTGGAAAAGGTATTCTTTCTATATATCCGTGAGGAAAAAACATTCGGAGTACTAAAGATGTAGGTGTCTAAATATGCAATACCTATAGTATTCCAAGAATGGGTGAATTTCAAAAAACTGCATGTGTTATTCAAATAAGCCACAAAATTCATTGATTGTTTCACTTGGGCCATCCCATGAAATGAAAATGTCATCCAAAAACCTATTGTAATGCTTAATATATTTAAAATATTCACATTGAAATAGGAAAGTATTTTCGAAGTCTAACGTAACCAGGTTGGCATAAATGGGGGAACAAGTAGCCCCCATAGCCACCCCCCTGATTTGTTGATAGTATTCTCTTTCAAAAAAAAAGATTGCTTAAAACATAAAAATACAACAAAACTACACATTTTAAACAAAAATAGGTGCGGGGCTTCGCACCCCACCCCCCCTAACTATATATAGCAATGCCAGGGTCGCACAACATTGGGGAGGGGGGGCAATTCCCTGGCTTTTGCCTTGAATACTGGTTGTCGACCAAATGAGCTGTCGACCAAATGAATGTCGATCAAATGGTCTGTCAATTGTATGAAGTAGACCCATATATATATATATATATATATATATATATATATATATATATGTGTGTGTGTGTGTGTGTGTGTGTGTGTGTGTGTGTGTGTGTGTGTGTGTTTAGTTACTTTAACCTCAATTCTCCTTTGATTAGATTTCTAGAAAAAATACATTCATAACGTTTCTTGATTACCTTCTAGTACAAAACCTCCTCACCCCTATAAAGCATGGTTTTGCCCAAAACACAGTACAGCTACTGTCTGACATCCTTCATAAACTCTATCGCTAGCTCTGGTGACAATAATACGTTAGTATCCTGTCTATTTCTGGACCTATCCAAAGCCTTCGATACTGTTTCCCACAGACTACTTCTATCCAAGCTAACTACCTTTAATGTCTCCAACTCTGTGCTGTCTTGGTTCTCCAGCTACATCTCCAACGGATTCCTAGGAGTTAAATGGCAGCCTAACTTCTCCCCCTTCATACCTGTACAAACAGAGGTACCCTAAGGCTCCATCCTTGGATTCCTATTATTTAATATCTTCATTAATGACCACCACTCTTCCTCTCCACTCTCTTCAGACATATAACATTATGATGATTCCACAATTATCTCCTGCTCCGACAGTACCACCCATCTTCACTCCCTCTCCCAAGAGTGTCAGCACTCAATTGAAAAATGGCAAACTTCCAACCAACTTCTACTTAACCCTAAGAAAACTAAACTTCTCCTATTACTCCCTAAATCTCTCCAACATCATAAAGCTACCTTTATGGTCTCCTCCCTAAATAACACTATCATCACTGTGGAACCTCACACTAAACTTCTAGGAGTTATTATTGGTGACCAGCTAAAGTTCGATCTCCATATTCAGTACTGCATTAAAAAGACTCATCAAAAGTTAGGCCTGCTATGCAGGCATAAGAAATTCCTCACAGATGCTTCTAGCCTCTCCCTTGCACAAGCCTTACTACTCACCACCCTACTATATGCAGACCCTATTCTTACTCACCTCCAATCCAACCTTATGTCTAAATTGGAACTCACTTATAACAAAATTGCAAGATTTGCCTCCAGTTTCCCTCACCACTCTCACCACTGCCTAGCCTTGAAAACCTGCAGTGGCTGGAATTTCACCATCAAATCCTACTACCCCAGCTTCTCATGACTCATTTTGTGCTACATGAACCTTCCTCTTGCCCCTCTCTCTCTTCTCTCATCTATCCCTACACTCCCAGCTATCCATACCTCTCAACAGCACCTTTTGTAAGTGTGTGTGCCTCAAAAAATATTGGCAAACTACTCTACAGCTACTCAGTGGCAAATGCCTGGAATAAACTACCACTTAGTGTTGGATCGATCCCAAACCCAAACTCTTTTAAAATAGCTTTAAAACATACCCTTTGCAAATCATGGTCATGCTTATGCAATCACCCAACTTAATCCTATCTTCCCCTCCTCTTATACTCACCTAATACTCCTACAGCAACCATTTCTGCTGTCTCTCTGATATATCTACTAATAGTCAACTCTTCCCTCAGCCTATAGCTCTGCAGATTGCAGACAATGATTTGTGCCTTGGAATTATCTCCTGTATATAGGATACATTTATAATTTATCTGTTCACTTTATTTTTTGCATGCGTGTAACCAATATTTTAGTTTTTTCTCTTAGTACTATATGGCAGTTTTGAACCTCAATATGTTTTAAGTCACTGTATATGTTTTAGCATGTTTTTTTTTTTTCTCTGACTAGTTGTCATATTTAGTTAAGTCTAAATGCTATTGTTTAACTCTGTCATTGGATTACTTTTGTTACATGTACTACTTGGAACTTTTCTCCTCCGGCCTCTGCTGAGAAAGGGCTTCTGCCTAATCAGACTAACCTGGTGAACAAATGTCAAATAAATACTAAATAAATAAATTAATCAATTAATTTATTGCATCACACCAGAGATTTAAACAGTAAATTCAAAACACATTTTTTCATGCCGCTATTACCATGTATTATTGGTATAATTTCCACCATTTACCATAGTGGTGGAGACTCATGCACACTCATGCACATATGTGCACACTTTGATACATTACTAGTTTACTTCATCCTCTGTTTTCTGTATTGTTATGTGTTTTTTCTTCTATTTTTCACTGTGTAAACATATTTTTGGGGCTGTAAGCGTGAAAACTGTCATGACAGTTTTTTTTGCAAAGCACTGACATTTTATGAGCTGTTAATAACTTAGTTTTTTACGCACACTAATACACATGGATGGATATTTACTAGATATTATTAGACAGATGTATTTTTATATTTATAGTGCTTTAGTTTGATTGTGTTTATGGTTAGATAGCTATGTGTTTTATCTTGATTTTAGTTCTTGTCACAGACCTGATAAAGGCTTCATTGCATTAGTTAGCCGAAAGCAATTTAAGTTAAAAGTCTTTTTAAAGTATATCTTTTTATGTATATGGTATGTTTTTCTTAATACCTGATATTGGAATGTGGGCTACAAATAGATAGATAGTATTTTCGTTAACTAGGATTTAGTTTGATCTAATCAGTAGTGTGTGGGGGTGGGTACTTGCTGTTCTAAAAATGCACTTTTATAGCCCTGTTTATATTGTTTGACATGAACAAGTCGGTTTAAAATTAAACAATATGTATATTTTCCACACCACTTCTAAGTATATAAAAGCTGATATGTTTAACATTGTTAAAATATTTCTGATTTTTTTTTGTTACTGAGGATCGCTGTCTGTGATGAATAAAGGCATGTTGCTTTGGAACACTACCTGGGTTTCATGATTTTTGGAAATTATTGTGACTGAGCTCATCAACAAAGTTTTAAGAACACTAGTTTCTCTGTTTTTTTTCCTCAACACTCGTAGTGGTGAGGTTAGAACTAGACAAATTCCTGTGCTTGTTCATTTTCAAGTTTTTCAAGACTATTTGCAGAACAGACCAGTGTGGATTCATCTGCATACTTTATGGTGGATGCATGGTTAGGTGTACTTTATGGTGGATGCATGGTTAGGTGTACTTTATGGTGGATGCATGGTTAGGTGTATGGTTAGGTGTACTTTATGGTGGATGCATGGTTAGGTGCAGTATGTGTAGATCTGCGGTGTGGACATTGAACAGCAGAGGACCTAACACTGAGCCTTGGGGGAGTCCAACTGTTACAGGAAGTAAGGAGGAGATGCTGTTTTCCCATATGAGTGCCTTTATCCTGATTGAGAGGTAGCTATGAAACCAATGTACTGATGATGAAACTAAGCCTAAGGAAGACAGCTTAAGTAATAGTTTCTGATAGGATATTTATTTATTTATATTTGTTTACCAGGATACAGCACTGATCTCAGTGGACCATTTGCAGGCACAGCCCAGGGGATATGGTGTCAATTGCCTTGGACATATCCAAGAATATTGCCAAGACTGATAACAAGGCCCCAAGTAAGCTGATTTGGGCAGTACTGAGATAGTTCAAAGTCTCAGAAACACTGATACAATTAGTACAGGTTATGTACAAGGATCCAATGACACATGTATGAGAAGTGTTTGGACTCACAGAGGTGTTCCTAGTGTGGGGTATGTGCATCAGAGTTTACCTTGAAGCCCACTACAGTTCATATTGGTTATAGACTTGTTTGCAAATGGGTAGAGGGAGAGATCCACTTAGTTACTGTATGCAGATGATATGGCATTACAAGCAGACTCAGAACAGTTATTTCAGCAAATGATAGCAGAATGGAATCTAAAACTGATGGCACATGGGGAAAAACTGAGTACAGGCAAAATAATTGTCATGGCAACAAAAACTGAGTCAGAATAAGCTGAGAACAGCAGATAAAAGGGAAAATAGTACAACAGGTTAATAGATTAATTTACCTGGGAATGATCAGGGAAGAGAAAGGAAGTCAGATTGAAGTGGTCAAAGTTAGGATCAGAGGTACTGCAGCCTGCTGGCAGAGAGTGTCAAAGTACTGTGTAAAAAATGTCAAAGAAGCTGAAAATTAAGGTGCATAAAATAGTGGTGTGTGCAGTATTTTATATGGTACAGAAACCTTTGCAGTGAGTTGGGAAAGCTAGAGGTGATGAAGGCAGGTGACAGGATGAACTCTCTAAGACATATGAAAAAGCCTGGTGACATCAGAGCAGAAGTAAAAGTAGCTACAATTGCAGAGAAAGTGAAAAACAGCTGCATATGGTGGTCTGAGTGCATGTGCAGGGAAGCATAAGATGATTTGGTGAAGAAGATTTGAGAAAGACAGGAGGAAAGTAAGAGAAAATGAGGACATCCAGCCAAATGTATCTAGACTGCCCTCATTATCCCGTACTTTCTCTTGAAACTTATACCCTTACCACTATTAACACTGAATGTCCTCATCTCTTTCAACAGTGTTTGGACACACGGAGGTGTTCCTAGTGTATGGACTGTGTGAGAGATGACCTGCAACAGTCAGGCATCACTGTTGAAAAAGGTAGGACAGTGGCACAGAATTGAGAAAAATGGTCACAACTGACATCCCAACCTCATTTACAAAAAATAGGGAAGGGGGGTGATAATGTTGAGGACCAGAATGGGGATGATAATGATGGTTCAAGCTTGCTCAATATAAGATTAACAATTACCATAGACATCGTGCAGATAATTCATATGAACTGTAATTGCAGTGCAAGAGCAAATAATTTAACATACTAGCAGCAGTATTAGATAAAAAATGACCAATTTAGCGTCAGTGTATTATATTCCCCCCAAAAACAGTTACCCATTTTTAGTTATAATATTATTTAAAGTACTACCATAAGTAGTGTAAAGATAAACTACCACTATTTTAATGCATTACAAGATAATCATAAGTCACTCCTCAGTCCAGCATTAAGTACTTCCTATTTTATATGGTAGAGTACTTCCTATTCACTGTTAGAGTTCAGCAGTAAATATCACTCCATTGCTTATTTGCAATGGAGAAAATACTGTATTTAATGAGTGATAATACTTAGGAGACTTTAGTTTCTGTGGAATCATTGACAATATCTGCTAAGCTGATTTTTGAAGATCTGTTTAATTTCTCAAATACTTCCTTGATAAGTATTAAATTACCTAGATACAAAATAGTGTTAAGGGATGGGATCTCAGAGGGGAAGCTAATGGCCAAGAATGGAGTCTTGTGGGATGCCAGATTTTCATAATGTGAAATCAAAGTTGGAGGAACCAACATAGACTGAAAAAGTATAATCTCCTAAGTAGCTCTGAAGTCAATTAAATGAAAGATGAGCAAAACTAAGATGACTGAGATTACAAAGGAAATGCATGTTTTTATTTATTTTACTTATTTATTGCATTTGTTAACCGGGAAAGTCCACTGGGCCTAGAAGAGCCCATTTTTAGAGGAGACCTGGGGAGAAAAGCTCCTTATTAATTGCATACAAAAGTAAAAGATAATAAAATACATAGGTTGATTTTGAACATTACTAAATATTTCAATAGTTACATCCAGAAAGGTCAGTAAAAACAGTTCAATTAAATTTTGAACAGTATTAAAATTTCAATAGCTACATTAGATGATTACCATATACATGTGAATGTTCACTAAATACATACATGAGTGAAAATTGTTGACTACATAGAATGAAGTGTTTAGAGCAGGGTTTACATATATAAAGAAGTAATTGGACAAACAGTAATAATGTCTTGCAGTCATATAATATTATGGAATTAATGGTACTATGTATTAAGACAGGGGTCAGGTTTTGAGGTTGTCAGCAGGAGATCAGTTGCATAACCGTTGTGAAGAGAGATGAAGTTTAAGGCAGTTTTTAAAAGCTAAGGGGTTAGAGATGACCCTGAGTGAAGGAGGAAGACTATTCCATTGCTTGGAGACAGTAAAAAATTACAACATTTGTCCAGCTGCTAGCTTAGATTTGTCAATGTTTAAAAGCATTTTGTTCTCTGATCTAAGTTGACGATTGGGATGGTACATGGTTAGGATATGGGAGAGAGATGGGTAGGCTGCTGGGTAGTAGATAGGTTTGTGGGCAGTAGTTAGTTGTAAGTATGTGAGGTGATGGGGAAATTCAAGCCAGTTTAGTTGATGTAGAGCAGAACAATAGTGGGTAGAAAATTTAGCATTTGAAGCAAATTTGGCAACTTTTTTGTAGCATGAGTTGAGTTTGGTTTTTAGAGAGGACTGAATATTGCTGAGGATGGGAGCTCCATATAATAGAGCTGGAAGCTGAAATAATGAGGCAAGAGCCCTTTTAGCAGAAAGGCTGAGAAAGTTGTTGTGCTTATAGAGGGCTCCTAGTTTTTGATATTTTTTTTGATTATTATAGATATGAAGGTTGAAGGTTAAGTTGTCATTGATGGTGACACCAAGAAATTTAGTACTAGGGACGACTTCAATAATAGTACTATTTTGGGATTGAATAGAGAGTTTAGACTTAATGTTTTATAGTCCAGAAATACAGCAACAGTCAATAAGATAGCCAACGTGTTATCCTCAAAATGTGACGTAACCAGCCTGTCCTCCGGGACTGACTGTAAGATAGATCCATGTGGATCAGTATCCTACCTTGGTTATTAAATGCAAATAAAATAAATAAATCATTAAACATAGATTAGTACTAAGCTAACTGCCCTTGTGAGCCATTTTAAGCCTAGCCAATTATTCCTTGTGAGACTCAAACCCTGCACTTTGTGTTTGTAAGGCAAACACCTTAACCATTAGGCCACCCTTCCAACCTCCCAACTATAAATAATTAAATCCCTTGTCCACACTTGGGAACCATGTGTTGGAATTAGAGGAGAGTCTAAAGGGATGATGAAGACTGATAATTATACGAAAAAGTAGAAAATAGTAAAATATTGTTCTTTTTTCTAAATTTTTTCCTGTGAAGAGGATGGCAGTGTGTTTGCATTGCTCAAGTTAGAAAAGAGTGGGTGGTTTTGGAATTGGAATAATGGTTGCTTTCTTCAAGTCACTAGGAATTATTCAAGTTTGCATGTTAAAGTTAAATATAAAACAGAGTGGATGACAGAGATAAGCAGATTTTTATGTATGCCTTTAGGGTGAAGAGATTGGGGCCTAGGATGATTTTGATAGGGATCGAAGAGAAACATTTGTTGACAGCTTTGGCAAAATGTGGTAAAGTTCAAAAGGTATTTTGAGCGGGCATAAAAGGAGAGAACTATGTGACATTATAAGAATGGCATAATAACAATATTATGAGGGAAGTAAGGAGGGTAACAGAAAATGTGAATAAGACTCAGTATATTGGGAGTGATAGTGAGGATGAGATGGTTGGTGGGGCTTTATATACAGTAGGGTTGGGATTTAATTCTTTTGGTAGAATTTGTGGTTTTGAGAATATTTTTTTTTTTAGATTTTAAAAACACCAACATGGTGCTATTTTTCTAATTTGTATTGAATATGGTAGATGACATTATTAGCAGCTTTGGAAGGATGCCAGAGTTTATCAAACAAATGCATAATTGTTTGGTATCAGTTGTGACGCCAAACAGGAGTGATAATGGAGTCATCTTTTAGCAATGGGGTACATAAAGTTTTGAATGGAAAGAAGGGTATTGTGGAACTGAGTTCAAACCTGACTGAGGGTTTATGAAAAGACAGTGCCCAATCAACAGAACACAGTTAGGTATATATGATTAGTTTTTCTAAAGAGATGGAAGGAGTGGCAAAAATAACAATAAGGAAAGACCGTAAGAAGAGTATAAAACAGTCACTAATGGAATTAAGGAGAATAATAATGGTGCTGCAACAACTGGCAAGGTTAGAAAGGGCAACACTGGTGAATGAGTAAGTACCAGTGAAGAGACCAGGGTCAATCTGCTGAGAATCTACTTGGACAAGGTTATGATAAGTGGTGAGTTGTTGATGCTAGTTTTGGAGAGGCCTGAGACAGTTAAGGTTTAAACAACCAGGAAGAATACATTTATTTTATGAGGAACATACAGAAAGTGAGTCAAGGAGCAATTGTAAGTTTGTGAGAAAAGCATGAGGTCAGTGGTAGGTAGTAAAGGCAACACACAGCTTTCTGCCTGGATGTAACTCTGAGGAGGAAAAGGACTTTGTTAGGATCGGTATACTTTTGAGAATAGAAAGGAGATACCGGGAAAGCATGCAGACTGTTTGTTTGAAAAGTATATTTTTTCCCAATATTTTCATGTCTGGCTAATTGATCATGTATGAGTTAAATATGCTGGAGATAAAGTGAGGGACACAAATCATTCAATCTGAATCAAGGTTCCATTAGCATTAGCTTATCAGGATTATGGCCATAAAGTTATGCTTCTAGTATGTGTTCTTAATGCTTTGGGAATTGATATAGGAGAGCTTGAGGTGTTTATGAGAAGGAAGAATATAATGCTTAATTGACAGAAGAAGAGAGGAAAAAAGATATGGTCACGGTTGAGTTCAATGCTGTAGGTGTAGAGAGTAGTGGATTACAAAAAGAAGAAGCTTATATATGGTGTGGGAAAAAAAGTCAAGTAGTGTGGAGGGAGTGCGGCAGTGAGGAAAGTGAACTTGTACAGATATAGTTCTATGTAGATTTATGTTCATGTGGACTAATGTTTTTGGTATTACAGGTCAATGCTATAATTAGAAAAGAGTGAAAAAGAAATTATGCTGGCTCTCCAGGAGGAAAATGTATGCATACGATATGAGAATGGGAACATATGCGGATGCAGGAGGCTGGGCTAAGGTCGTTACAAAAGAGGTATTCATAAGGAAGTAAGGAAGGAAGTCTAGGTAGGGATAAGTTAGTGTATATATGACAAAACAGACCAGCACTATAGAAGAATGGTAAAGAAGTAAACTAGTGGGAGGTATAAAAACTATGACAGGCATTATAGAAAAGGTGCAGATAGAAGACGGACCCTTAAATAGAATTAACGAGGCTTCATAAGAGATTATGTACAATGTGCTTAGGACTCAGGGTTCAGAAATGTTGAGGAATGAGGATAAGTATTTAAAAATTTTATAGTAGAAATGGTGAAACTATTTGAAGGGTGAGAAGACGGAATAAAGAGAAAGAAGAAAGAAATAGATTTGCCAGTAAGGATTATAACTGTCATCCCGACTTTTGTGATAAAGAACGAATGGGAGGCCACAACTGATTGCTGTGAAAAGTCCAGAGAAAAATGAAATATAAATAACAAAGATAAAGATAAAGGGTAAACAACTGATAGGAAAGCCACCACCAGTCCTTCCAAAGTCGTGAGTAGAATGTAAGAAGTTCTATTCGGAAAAAAAGGTTTAAAATTTATAGGAGAGGGAGAAGACCAAATGGGGAGTTAAAAAAGTGTGAAAGAATAGATTACTAAAGAAAGGAACAGTAAATATATGAAGACTGGGAATTTAACTTCCACTTAATTTACCAAAGAAACAGAACACCAAAAGATGAAAAAAATGTTAAGATGAGAGTTACTATGAAAATGAGGTACTGAGGAATGAAACCGAGGATGGAGAATTTATCCACTACTCAGTCACTGAAAGAAATAGAACATTAAAGGATAAAATAAGTGTAAGTGGAGGTTTAGAGTAGAAATAAAAAATGGAGACAATAGGTCTAAACTTAATAGAATGAGTCTGAAATTGAGAACAGGGAATTTATCAGCCAGCTAAATTCTCAAGGGAACAAAATATAAAAGGATAATGATGTTCAGGGTTAATAGAGGTGAGAGGTACAAGTTTCAGAAGAAAGTTGAGGACAATGAGAACAGTCTAGATACATGTGGTGTCTAAAGGGTAGGAGAATGAAAATGAAGGCAAGGAGTTCATCTGGCAGCTGAACTCCTAAGGCAGTAAACAAGCTCCATTAATCTTTAGGAATACATCCCTAGTTACAACCCATGCGACTGAGCTTGATTAGCTGCTCAGAGGCCTACTTTAGTCTGGCACAGAGTGGGGGGGGTGACTGATGAGATTCTGCAAGCTCATGTTCCTCAGACTGAGGCAATAATATACTAAAGGTGCTGGACTTGTCTGTGTAGGCCTTGTAGAGACAGGGGTTGGGAAAGTCAGCTGGGCTTGGTGAAGAGGAGATTAATGGCAGCATTACCACTCAGGGCCTGAGGTGGGGGTCCAGTCTATGGCCAAGTATATACCTACCTAAGCTGTTATGAGACACAATAGCAGGTGAGGGGGGTAGGCATTACACAATGATCAAGCCACGCCTGACAGCAGAGGTAGTGGTTCTCATGTCTGCTGTCCTAATGCAGTACCCCATCATAGCCAGGTCTAAATGGCTGGTGATCCCAGCCCAGAGA
Organism: Protopterus annectens; assembly: GCF_019279795.1. Taxonomy (NCBI): domain Eukaryota; kingdom Metazoa; phylum Chordata; order Ceratodontiformes; family Protopteridae; genus Protopterus; species Protopterus annectens. The sequence continues at coordinate 1,415,529,371 of NC_056745.1, forward strand.
GGTTAGACCAGTGGTGCAAACTGCTTAAATAGAAATACTTAGATTCAGGGAAAGGGCCCAGGAGAGCCAAGCTACCAGCAGACAACAGCAATCAAGTGAAATGCAGCATCCCTCACAACAAAAACAATATTCAGTGTGTTCACTGTTAATAGCGGTAGAATAGCTCTAGGAGATTTTCTGCAGCTCTAGATGCACAGATATCTGCAATCTGAAAACTGAGGTAGTCCCCTTATAGAGGAGATCTGCTATTTAGTAATTCGGTCTATTTTGAGAATGTTCTTTTTTGAGATTTTTTTTTTTTTCATTCTTGCATGGTGTTCATGTTTTCCCAATGGTTGTCAAACACTTGATTAGTGTATGTAAAGCTTAATAGCTTATGTGATGGTTAAAATGCTTTGCCTTTGGTGTCAATCAGATGGAGTCTTGTTCACAAGTCTGACTTGTCTAGCTACCTCTCAACCTCTTAGTGCGATAAATCTGGACAAAGTCTAAAATAGTGGGGAGACAATAAACAAAAAATAGGGACAGATTTTAAATATTACTCTTATAAACAGGTTTTGTGTTAGCATTTCAGAGTGACATAAAGCCTGAAACTCAAATGTGTGTCATTATTTAGTGACTTCAATCTTCAGTGATATGCTAGAGGCTACAAATTTTATCAAGAACAAACTAAAAATATGAGGCAAAAACTGCACATTTTTGCAAAAAAATTCTGGACAGTTGAAAGTTATACTTGTCTATGCTGCTGTCATCAGGTTACACCTCATACTCTTAAACGCTACCCATATAATAGCACTTTAAAGAAATACTTTACTCACGTTTTTACAAATGTGGTAACTCAGTTTATCAGAGATTGCCATGTCAAGCAGAGCACCTCATTGGCCTTCTTCAAAAGGAACCTTGATGATTGGATGGGAGATAGGAAATTCACCCCGGGGATCATGTCAGTCGCCCTGCTAGACAGGGGTCAGAGAAGTAAATATTGTGGGAAAAGATTTCCAGGGAATTATTATGGCTAGGCTTGCATAGGCCTTAGGGCCGATAGCCTAGTACCAACCTAAGAACCTATGAACCTATATAAGGCTACATTCGCATATTTGTACTATTGCTTTTGATGACAAATTGAATATAATAGATGTGACGACCGTGCCCTGGCCCAGCAATCAAGGAGCCTCAATCCTCACCACTAACACCAGGGAGGTCGTCTCCGAGAAGAGGAAAGGATAACTAACACACACAGTAAAGTACAATTTCCCTTAAGTGCACACAGAGATCACAGTCAGTCTGGGGCTGGTTGCTCCCTTGCTCACCAGGTCCCCAATAAGACTCCTCCCTGGCACAGCTATAGGGTCCAGGTCTCAGCCTAACTGGACAAGCTAAAACCTCCAGTACCCTCTCTGTCCAACCAGTGCTTCGTGTCCCTGCCAAGTAGCTGACACAACACACACACACTTTGAGATAAGTATTTATACAACTTCACACTCCTGGGAAAAGCTGACACAGATTCTCCAACTGTGCCCCTTTACCCAGACTATATGGTAGTAATTACTGCCACCACCCAGTTAATAATATCAGCTACTAAAAGGCCCTTAATAGGGTGTCCAGTTATTACTGTGCAATATTATTATCCAATGGTAGTATGAGTCAAGGCTTACTTTAGAGTGGCCTATTACAATAGCCTATATAAATATGCAATGTACTCTAGAGCTTATCTCTACACAAATCAGCCACAGGTAGAAGGTTTTAAAAATATTTAATAATAAATAATTAAAACACAAGACAAAACTACTACACCACAGAGATATCTAAGAGTTCAGAGATCACACAGAAACTTAAAATAATACAGAAGGACGGGTCTGATTTAACAGAAAAATACCTAATTAATCTTTACTAGCTTTAACTATTCCTGCAAGAAATGGCAGTGCTAAAACTTACATGTGAGCACAAGGCAGAGTGCTGATGAGTTAGATGTCAAGATCAAAATGCTTGCAGTCTCCTGTGGGAAATAGTATTTAAACATTACTAACAAACATGTTTCTAAGGCCCTTCCCAAATTACATCATTTTTGACACTTAGGTTTTCCCAATATTCATATTGCATCATCTTAACACCTGGTCTGAGTTCTCAGGCCACAAACTGCATTATTTAGCAATCTAACACCTGCTCAGAACTTACAACAATACAAGGCATTTCACATATACACGCTAGCAGAAACTAGAGCAATAAAGCACCCTCCACATCTAAATTCTAGTCATAAACTTTAGCCTTAAAACAATGGGCATGAAATCTTCATCCAGCCACAATGGAACCGACTTGTAAAACATTAAAGAGATTCATAAGATCTTTTCAACTTAAAAAGACACATTTGAAATACTTGGCTTGGTTTTCCTTACAGCAGATGGCAATGTTGCAGCAATCTTGAAGTTCACATTTTACAGTGTTTTCTTACATTTAAAAACACATGCCTGTATTTTACATTATTTATACAGTTGATAGAATTATGTATCAAATTCTATTTGACTAGGCTGGCAGCCTTCACCCATCTCTCCCCACTCGTCACAATAGACATTTGTGTTTATTTTATTGATTTACATGCCACCCCATTTGGCTGTGATTTAAATCCATTTTAGGGTCTTTAAGGAATTTACTTTGCTGGTGCTGACTTGTTTAATGGATCATTTTATCCAGAGTTTAGCAATCTTCCTATGTTATATGTTTTATCTTTTCCCTTTATTTGTCCCAGTACACTGCTTTATTGAAGCTTTATGAAAATTATCAAATAAAAATGAATGTGCTGACTTCCATCGGTGTAACACATCTTGTCACTTTAGCATCTCTTGGGTACTTAGTAAAGACAACAAAATGTAATACTTAGTTAATTGTTGAAAACTGGTACCTGTTATGACCCACTGTAGGTAGTCCATAAAAAAAATATTTTGCTGTTTATAGTTTGCATGTTACTACATTCAAATAATTAGAGTTCTTAATAACATGTGTTTCCAGTTGTTGAAGAACCATTTCACTTACCATATTATTCTTGTAGATGCAGTTTGAAGAGGGGTTCTGTTTTTTCAGAATTTTATGTGACCTTATATTTTGTACCATTTATTATAGGTTCAAGCTAATGTCCTACTTGTGTTTGCTGCAATATGATATTTTGCAAGCTTAAAAACTAGGCAGGACAGTGCAGTGTCCTGGTGAAGCAAAACTTCGGTGTCCTTTTAATATGGAGATAATCGATGCATGACAAATAGGAAAAATCAAAGCCAGACCTCTAGGTTTGTCTGATCATGAAAGAACATAAAAGGCAAGCCGCTGCCTATGTATGTGAATGCTGAAACAGAAATGGATTAATCCACTTGTCATCTAAAGCTTTTAGAGTGCAAACTAGGATTACACGTGTTTACTTTAATGACCGTAAAAGGACTATGTTTTACATTTTATTCTGACTGGGGCTTTGACATGTTCCTTTTTGTTCCATAATAGGAAAGCATAGTTAAAAAAAACAGCTGGCATATTCTTCTTTTTTAACAAATGTAAACACTAGTTATCAGAGGATTTAGGACTTCAGTCTACTAATTTCATTGCCTAATGGAAAAGCACCTACTTTTTGTTAACCAGCAACGTACTACTCCTGTCATTTAGATTTCTACTCTTTCTGCTCATGTTTTTCAGTAGTTCCTGTCACAAACCATGTTATGTCCTCAGAGAAGGAATCCCACTGAGCACATGGGTCATTTTTAAGGGATGGCATAAGAGACTTGTCTGATTAAGTAACTTGCTCAGAATCAGAAATATTGCAAGAATAAATCAATGGAATCAAACCAAGACCTACAGGATAATGCTATTTAGCAGCCTGTAGCAATAACCCTTTAATCTAAACTGCTAGATAAACGTGTTCTTCACAGCTTTTAACAAGTAAAAGTGGTTTCTAGCACTTGCTGTTGTTCAAACATTGTTTACAATTTTTCTTTAGATTGTAGACCCCATTTCTTACACATTTCTGCTTCAGAAATATGCTACTTGATAGATGTTTTAATTCATTTTGATAATTACAATCTATTTTCACACATCTCACTTCTATCAAATGAATACTTATTAAGCTAACTGCCCCCCCCCCCCCATTTTCTGTGGTACTTTTTCAACTTTGCTGTTTTTTACTTTGAAATGAGTCATAGTGGGAATGATTCAGTGACTGAACCTGTCCTGACCTCCCAAGAGAGGAAACACCCTTATAAATCCTATCATAATCAAGAGATGCTCTACTGCCAGCTCTGATTTAAATCGGAAAACAAGTTAAAACACAGCACTGAGAATCTTGACATCAGTCTTTGTACTGGCTGTAAAATGTCAAAGGAATTCTCTCCAAGCCAAGTATCAGCAATGAAACTGGAAAAAAACAGTTTGCAGCTAGTGTAGCTTGGCCTTCAAAATAAAGTATTTGACCCCACCTTTGACAGCCTGCTCTCTTTGTGTTACATTCCACAGCAGTGACTCAGAGATAACAGCCAGATATGGCTGGAAGCTAAAAGAATGACTTGAGGATCAAAGTGAGTAGGCTAGTGCTGTGGAAACTTCATACAGCTGTTAAACTATTCAAATATCTTTCTAGGTGTGCCTTTTCATTGCTTAGCATTCATATTATTTTCCATTGACAAACAGTACACTTTTACTTAACTACATATTGTTTATTTTACATTAACTGAAAATGCACCATTAACTAATAAAGAAAATACAAACTTGAAAACAGAAAGAAAATAATAAATTAGCTTATGAACTGCGGTGGTGGTGCTGTGGTAGTGTTATCGCCTCACAGTAAGACCTTGTCTGCGGTGGTGGTGCTGCGGTAGCGTTGTCGCCTCACAGTAAGACCTTGTCCTGTTCGATTCTCAGCTAGAGCGTCTTCTGTGTGGAGACATGCATGAATGGGCGTACCTTCATTGAAGGTTGTGTGTGAGGGCCGGCAACTCGGCACGTAAAAATTTACTGCCAATCGTTAGCGGACCAGAGTTCCGCTGTGGCGACCCCTAACCGGGAATAGCCGAAAGACACAACAACAAGATAAATTAATACATTTTAGCACATGATTTATAAATGATAAAAGTATTTAAATGTGCCACATTTGAAAGTACTCTGGCATGTAGGTGTTAGATGTGAAACTCTATCCATAACCCCTTTTTCTGAATGGGGTCATGGTATCACTTCAACGTTCACAATCGTGTAGAGCCAAGGTTTACATAGCCAGGTGACTAGACCTGATGCAGTTGGTCTTCCACACTACCCACATGCACATACATTTCCACATATGAACAATTTAGAGTGTCCAATCCACCTCCTGCATGTCTTTGGAAGGTGGGAGGAAACCCACATGAACAGAGGAAGGACATGGAGACTCCATGTAGAAGGCATCACGGCCAGGAATTGAACCAGGGATCCTCTTGCTATGAGATGACAATACCACCACTGCACCACTGTACCATCATTAATTCTTGAAAATGATACTCTTAAAATTTCTTTCTGGATACCCTAGGGAGTAAAGCACTCACCAGCCAAAAAGAGCATAAAGATTGCTTCAAAGAAAACATGTCAGTTTACTAAATTTTACACGCCTGCATCCATAGCGTGTAGCATCAATTCATGAATATATGGTCATAATAATAACTCATATTTTATATGTTACTAGTATACACAGGATGCTAGGAATGCCAGGCGAATGACTGAAGGTATGTAACACCTAGAATGCATATCTTCACCAACACAGCTTGTATTTGTGAGCACATTCATTTTTTGAATTCATGCTCTTGACCAAGACTCCTCTAGAAAAACTGGAAAATTGTTGTTGTGTGCAACTGTAAGAGGCATCAGATATGAAAAGAATACAGCACAATGACATTTGTAGGGTAACTAGATACTGTATTGCTGAATTTAGATGATATAGCTGACCTGCTGGTAAAATCAGAAGATTGTGGAGTGATTTAAATAATCTGTCAGTAAAATTTATGATCCAGAGGTGCATGTGGAAAATGTAGTAGAAGATTATAAAAATTATGTCATTTTTCTGCATAATGAAATTTATTTATATGGAGTCATTCTTTTTTTTATGAAAAATGTCCTCACATTCCCAGGTTAAGTCATTTCCAAGTTAGTATTTCTAGAGTTATGGAGATGCAGAGTGTGAGGCTGGTCTCCTTGAAAACATGCTTGTTTTCTGGATCTATATTATATATTCAAACTTTCTAAACTTTGAATCCCATATGTTTGACAACATATGATCAAAGTTTAAAAGTTTGAATATATAATAAAACAAAACAAAAAAAACTTACCTTAATGGTGCAGGCAAGCCCCCCTGCACCTCCCCTACTTAAATATACCAACTCCGAGATTGCACTTCAGTGCAGAAAAGGGAAATTCTCCCATTCTGCACCAAATGGTGCCCTAACGCTTAACCTTCGAATTCTTGAAATGTCGATCATATGGTGTCGACCATATGATATTCGACATTTCAAGCGTTCGGAGTTCTAATAGGAACACTTGTTTTCCTATATTTGTAAAAGTCACTGGGTAGAGGGATTCAATAAAGCCTACATGGTCATTTTTTCCTGTGTGCATGTCATGGCCGCAAATACTTTCAGATTCAGTAAACTCCATATAGCGGTGCACACTCACGTGCAAACATGTTATATAATGTGGCATGCTAATTACAGCATACGTAGCTGAATTGTATGCTAATCAAGCAAGCCAACATGGTAGAGCAATTCAACAATCTCTAAAGCAACCGTGTAGACTCTTTGCTGATGTTTCCCATGTATTTGAAAACTTTTCAAATACAGCCATGGAAAGGAGTCTACACAGACAGAAGTGCTAGTAAATGTTGTTAAATTTGTACAGAACTGACCTAAACATGTGACAGCAGACACATAATTCCAGTTCTATACAGGGTGAATGCAACAAAAGGAGAGTAACAATAGCAACATCTTTTTAAGTGCCCTGACATAAATGCAGCTTCACTCCCCTCACCCCAAATGAAGAATACACTTGTAACTAATGCAGACAGCTAAAAGTGTAAACCCCATGAAACAGACTATTCATAGTGGCATGTAAGCATATGTAGTATGTAGCTGATGAGATACGGCATAATGTATCAAAAACAGTAATCCTCTGTGCAGATATACTGCAAAGTAATACCCTCCCTTGTGTGTTCACCATTTGACTCCCCTTCAGTTTCCCTGGCTTCAGGGTTGCCAGTTGTGTAGACTCAGGGCTGTCAGCATGGTGAAGATGCAAATGAGGTCTGAACTAGTTAGAATTGTTGAATCTGAATAAATTGGAACCATGTAGGGATGTTCACATCATGCAGACACGTCTTCAGTGTTTGTTTTCAGTGGATGGCAACAGTGAATCATGGCATCAGGGGGGTATGTCAGGTTAGACTTACAGGGGTGTACATGTAGGTCTGTAAAGGGTAAAAATGCACATAAGCAATGCAAAATTCACAAGTTCTCTTTCTTTAAGATGCAACCTCCTCTTCATTTGTTGGCAAAATGTGTCATCCAAATTTCTTTTGGTCATTGCATGATACAGTGCTTAGCACAGTCATGACAAACAGAGGAATGAATGGCAGGTTTCATGCTGCATGTCATGTTCCGATTCCTGTGGCAGCATGTGTATATGTAGGGCTGAGGTATAGATGATTCTGGGTTTTAGTACAGGATGTGTAACCTTTCCTTCAATTTTTGTGCTCCATGTTTGCACAATATCATGAGAATGGAGGAAAGTAATACCAATTTTGCCCGTGTTTACTTTATTTATGCTGAGGTGCATGAAGGTGGGTGGAGGTACACATAGCACCATAATGAACAAGCAGCAGGTGTGTTTAATAGATGCATGTTAATTAACCAAACCAACATGGTGGAGCTATTCAACAAGCTATAGAGAATCCATGCAGACTCCATACTGTTTTTTCCTGCATACTTCAATACTATTGGAGTAGCGACATGGAAAATGCACAGGGACACAATGTTAGGGGCTGCTGTTGCTTTGATCCATCTGTATGTGCTACATGCTGAAGCCAGTGGTGCTGCTGGTGGTGCAAATAGGCCTAGATTGAGAAGGAGAAGCGTTTTTAGGCCCCAGGTAACGTTTCAGATGCTACATGACCTGGAGATTGTATAGCACTATAGGGTGGACAGGAACACACTACAAAAACTCTGTGACCTCTGCCACCCTCACTTCAGAGCCAGAGCCAACCGAGGGAACCCATTCCAGTGGAAACTAAAGTATGTGTACCCCTTAGAATTTTAGCTACAGGTACCTTTCAAAGACTAACTGGGAACATAATGGGTGTGCCACAGGCATCAGCATCCAGGATCTTCACCAATTTCTGGATGCTATGCTCATACATGCCAGTGAGCACATATGTTTTCCCCATAGTTCTGAGGAGAGGGCCTGAAATACGCAACAGTTCTACCATGTAGCACACAACCCTGAAATACTGGGTGCCACAGATTGTACTCAAGTACACATTAAGGCACCACCTGGTGAGCAGGGCAGAATCTATATTAACCTCAAGGGATACCACGCCATCAAATGCCAAGTCATGTGTAATGCCCAGAAAATTATCTTGAATGTGTGTGCTGGCAACCCTGGCAGTTATCATGATTCCCATATCTGACACTCATCACAGCTGTATCAGATGTTTGCTGGTGGGACTTCCCACAGGCCATTTATTAGGAGACTCCACCAATAAAATGAAACGTCTTGACTTGTAAGTAATGAACCAAACCAGCTCCAGGACAACCTAGTACTTTATTGGACTGAACACTCAAAGCAACAGTAGACAAAAAATGATAAAAACACTTTAACTAAGCGCTTTCACCCATCATAACAATTGGGCATCATCAGAGTGAAAAAAAACCCGTTTGAAACTTCAGCTTTTAAATGAACTCAAATACATGAGATAGCCAAAATTTTAATTAATTTTAAATTATACACAAGGCAACTGAACCTTAAAATGTTTTTTCACAAAAACCTTAGCCCATGGACAGGTAACATCAGAGTGCACAAGAGGTCAAGTGCTTTTATTCCCCCTATTAATCCTTGTATACACATTTTTGAGCAGACGTGTGAATTACAATTAAGGAGATTGTTTAGGGGGACAAATACATTTACCGACAATTTAACCTCAGGTGAGAGATTTTGTCTCCATGAATTAACATCTACTAACCATTACAGGGTGATGAAACCTGACAAAGGGGGAGGTGTTGTGATTATGTCTAAAACTGATTATTCTAACAAGATGCTAAACCTTTTGAACGATACTACTACTTATACTAGAGTTTCGAGAAATGAAATGAATAGAGCCTATATTAAGATAGACTGGCGTTTACACGAGTGGTTAATGGAGGGGGTCATTGACAAGAATGAATATGACTATTTTTTGTTGACTCACCAGTGACCCCCTCCATTTTTGGGATTCCAAAAATTCTTAAAAATCTTAATGATCCACCATTTCATCCGATAGTTTCGGCTAAGGGCTCTAAAATGGAAACCATGGCTTCCTATGTTGACTTTCATTGTAAGAATATTATAGAATGACTGCCACACATCCTGAGAGATTATTGGCATTGCCTAGATGTGATTAGGAATACACACCTAGATGAACAATTTTTGATGGTTACTATTGATGTAATCCACTTATTTTCCATCATAACTCAGGAACAGGGTCTTGATAGGTTCAAGAATTGCCTTGAAAAAAACGATGGTTTTCACACGATCAAACGCAGTCCAGTTGTAGAACTAACAGAAATGATTTTGTCTAACAATGTTATTAGGAGATGCTGGCTATGTACTGGAACTGTGGCTGATGACACCTATCAGAAGTGGACATGCACCCGTAGAAGAATGCCATAATGCTGCACACATTCAAACCAGAAAATCATAGAGTGTGTGTTTGGGCTGATGATGTCATGGTTCCTGTGCCTAGATAAATCTGGTGGAGGCCTGCAGTATAATCCTGCACATGTATGCAATTTTTTGCAGTATACACAATCTGATCCTATGGAAACAGCTGTAGCAGGATTAGCAAGGGGAAGATATACACATCCCCCACCAATGCCTGGGTCACTGACCACATTCAGAGGAGGACTTGGAGAGGGAAACACCAGCTGCTGTGGCTGGAGTCAGATGTAGGCATGTTCAGCAAACCCTTGCTTTGGCTAAGAGACAATGCATGGCACATTCACTGACCACCTAGATGCCTAATATATTTCTCCTACTCACATACATATAATAAAATTGATGCCAGGCAACTCACACAACCTTTATCTCCTCATGTATTGGCTATGTACTGCTTGCATCAGACAGAGTCAGGCCTGAACTAAAACTGTGTCAATTGGTGCATTTGCAAGGTAGGTCCTGAACCTAGAGTGTATTTTTTAATAATATTATGGCATATCCTTGTATATCTTAACTTGGTACAGTAATAAGCAAATAGTGGAAGATTTTTACAGAATGTACCTTAACACAGGACAGCAGAGATTTATTGTACTTATATGTGTCTGCTAGTAAGTTGTAGGCCTCAAGCATTAAAGATTCCCAGTCATACCTCTCAAAAGTCCTGATGATCACTGCATGCCCTCAGTATAGCACAATGCCTTTGTACTCAAAAATCATTAAAGAGAGAAGTTAGAAAGTAATGATACACATTGCAGTTTCTGACTTCACAACCCTTCCCAAGATCAAACAACAAGCAGGATGCAAAACAAGGTGAGTAACATGAGCAACATATCCTTGTTTGTGCAATAGCAGTATCTCACCTTTGCTCCCCAGAAGAACAGTATATGCTTGTTTGTGCCATCCAACCTCGCCTTCAGTTGCAGGCGACTACATATCATATTACTCCCAGTTAATATCCTCACACATTTAGGGCCAATGACATGGAATGGCTTACACACTGCATGTCCCACACTACTGGTCAGGTAAGTGATGAATTAACAAGAAACAAAGAAATGTAAGACAGACCTGTATATTTGCAAGCATAATCATAACAGGTTGTGTGATCACTAAGTGCACTATGTCCAAATATAATAAAGATAATTGAATGTACAAATAACAACTGATGGTTTGATAACAGTGTATATTTGGTTGCAGTTAGTTGTGTGAAGAATGAGTTCTGTTCTTAGCTGCAAAGCAGTTTGTGTGGCAAAGAGGAATAAGGCATCCATCCTTTTTCTGAAGCTGCATTGGCGTGAGAGTTCAAATCCTGAACTATATAGAAATATCTGCTGTCTACTATAATTTTCTACTGTGTATGTCATGCATTGCTTTTCTTCATTTCATGTATGTCTCCTTTTTTTCTTGTATTATTTTTCTTGTTTTTAATTCTACTTTTGGTGTGATGCACCATGTAACACAAATAGTGTAACCAGCGAACAAATAGATTTCAGGTTTGGCTGTGATTATCTGGTTTGCAGGAAGTGCGGCATTGCAGAAACAGGGAAAACCGGGCCACCTAGGAAGCAGACAACCAAATATATAGACCAGATAAATTCAATTAATGCTCTTGGCCATCGTGAAAACAGAGCCTGGAGTACAGATGATACTGAGTTCTAGTACAGAGTCTGCAACCTTTGTTTTACTGAAGTGACATTGCAGCAATGAAGTTCAACATAGAAAACTTTTTCCTCAACCTTCTTTTAGCAACAGGTGTAAGTGTAGGGCTGTCATACACATGGCCCTGGGTTTGAATACAGCATATTCCATACAATATTGCTTTTACAGATTTAGTAATCTATGTATTGTCACATTTATGATCAAATATATGACTGCAGATATATTATGTACTATAGTCCTGTAAATGTATTCCTGTTATCTGGACCAGCATGGCATTCACTTTTGCCAGCAACACATACACAACTGCTTATACATGCATTAACCCTGAAATTGCATTGCTTGCTACTGTTATGCTCTGCTTACCATCACTCAAACGAGGTGCTGATAACTAGCAGGTATATGTTAGATACTCAGTACTAACTGTCAGACATTAGCAACATGGCTTACCTTTGCACACTGCTTGCCTACATGCAAACACATGTTTCTCACATGTGTATACACTTTGTTAACCATCGTGGAAACTCACTGCTTCCAGCACTATGGAACTGTATATATGATGCTTTATTATTGGCCATTTCCTTTGTATGGCATGAAATTACATGTGTAAACATTACAAACCGAGGGCCCTATCTAACAATATGCTACATATTTAAAATACATCGATCTGTTTCCACCCCCCAAGCAGTGGACCTCTTGTGTTTCAGTACTAGTTCCACATATGTATCAACAACAGTACAACATGAAATATCAAATGTGCGCTATGCAATGCACATCACTCTGGTAACATGCAGAACTACAACTACTGACCCATATGCCTAAAAATGCTTATCTGCAAGGCTAGGGAAGGAATCAGCATGGACCATATATACAGGGACATAGATGACCTTCAACACACTTGACCCTACACATTTTGTTTTTGTCAAGGGTAGATTTTGCTTATTGAACTTTGTGGACTTCTTGGATACTGACCCCACAGACCTGGATGAGGGATAACAGGACATACCACCTATGTTGACTTATCCAAGGGCTTTGACACTATACCCCATTCATGTGTCATAGTGAAGCTCTCCCATGTGGAAACTAAGCCATACAGTAGTACAGGGATAGGCAACTGGCTCAATAACATAGCACACACTCTCAAAGCTGGGGACTGCATCTCCACCCGTAGTCAATTACCAGTGGAATAGCACAAGGATCTGTGCTGGGCCCTCAAGTATTTGCAAACTACCTTTCTGAAGCACGGACAATGGTAGATGGCATGTTGTTTGCCAAGTTTGACGATGACTGGTAACTGGATGCACTAATATAAAGTCCCCCAATGATGGTAACATATTATGGAAGGAGCTGCCACACACAAATGATTGGTGCCAAACCCACGGACTGAACCTTAAAGCATACACTGGCTCGCTGTCCCCTTTGGCAATGAAGTACCCCTGCTAAGTATGATATATAGCACCCCTCTAAGCTCAAACACAGTTTTGTGAAACTTGGGAACATGTGTTGATAGCAATCTACACTTTCATCACTATGTGTCCACTGTGGTGACACAGACATTCAGTAATGCGCACATCATACATATTGACATCACATCAGACAGACCTAGGTAGTCATACCTCTGCTGTACTCTACCATTATTAGACCACTAATTGAGTACAATGCTCCCTTCTGTCTGTACCTCATCAGACACTTTCAACAATTGGAGAAAACAGAGGGTTCTGCCTGGGAGACTCCAAGGCATTCAAACATGACATACATGGAAAGTGTGAAAGACCTGTCACTGTACTCAGGATCATGCAGACTACTGAAAGTTGACCTATGTCTAACCTACAGAGCAGTCTCAGACCCTGACCTACTGGAAATGCTGTACATCTGCAAATCAAATGGGACAAAAATAACTTGGCCCAAGGTTCTCAACCTAGCCTGTGATGTGAAGAAAAGAACATGCTGGAGAGACAGATATATCCCCAACTGACTCACACTCTTCTATAATAGTCTCCAACTGTGTATGAATCAGTGCTCCTCAATGACCCTGTTCAAACGCAACCTTGACTACTAGTTGGGTGATTGTAAAGTCACCTCTGGGGTGGCATCTATGTCTGTCATGGAAAAGCCCATTTGGTGCTGCTCACAAAATCACTCTGCTAACACCTACCATCCAACTATGCTCAATAAGGGTACTTGTGTTTTTACACAGCTAGGCTTCTGTACACCATATAGCCATTAGGCTAATAGCCTCCTATGTACATATGAAGCCATGAGCCTCCCACGTGATCTTCTGATGTCATCTATTATAAGTTCACCTGCAGTCTTATAGAAGTCAGAGTTGTGATGTGGTGCTTGCTTAATGTACTGTGTACTTAGATAGGTAGGGGTTCTGTTCTCACTCCAGTCAACTAGGTGTATGTCTAGCCAGAAGAGCAGACATGTGTATCTTGCAGTTACTGCTCCCTTCCCATGAATTGACAGTATTTTGATACGTGCACGTGCTTACAGATCCATTTCATGCAAGCCTCCCAACCTCTTATCTACAGCATGAATTGTTGATGTCATCCACAATAAGTTGACCTTAAGCCATATAAAAGTCAGGCTTGTGCCATGTTGCTTGCATTAAGTAATGTATTCTGCAGTCTGTGCACTTAAATAGGTAGACGTTCTGTTCACACTAAAGTCAAATGTGTGTATCTAATCAGCAGAGTACACATAGTATCCTACAGATACTTCTCTAATGGCATGACTTGCCAGTATTTTGATACTTGCCCAAGCCTACATAACCATTTTATGCATCCCTCCCAACTTGTTGTTTCCTGCATGGCCTGCTGATGTCAGCTACTATAAGTTCACCGGCACTCCTGCATAAATCATACTTTTGTCATGGTGCTTGTGTTAAGCACTGTGTTTTGTCGTCTGTGTATTTAGATAGGTAGGGGTTCTAGTATCACTGCAGTCATCTGGGTGTTTGTGATCTTCCTTGACATTAGAGAGAGCCCCCTTTACACCAGCATGTGGGACACTTATCCTGTCTTAACAGACATTGCTGATTTCATCAGCTATAAAGTGTTGTCTGACACACTCCAAGTCAGAGCTGAGCTGTGGCACTTGTGTAAAGTACCATGTATTGTTGTCTGTATACTTAGATAGAAAGGGGTTGTATTCTCACTGCAATCAAATGGGTGTGTGCCTCTCTGAGATGTTGCTTGACATTACTGAAAGCATTTCACACCCACATGTGGGACACTTATTCTGGCCTCAACAAACTCTGGCTGATGTCATCAGCTATGTGATAGATTTGGATATGCAGTAATCCCACAAGGGCATGGTCAGACAGTGGTCTGGAGACTGGGCAGATGTGACCTCATCTTATACCAGTTATATTACAGTGACATGGCTTTTACTCTATCCACATACATCGTGGCATGGTTTGTAGCCTCTGTGTTATATTGACGAGAAAGGTCTGCATTATCTTCAGAGACACTTTCTAGATTTAAGCTGACACACCCAGTAGAACCAAGGCAGCCTGCAGTGCTGCTGTGGTTATCTCCTCCCAAACAGTAATCAGTCACAGCTGCAATCCATTAATAGTCTACTCCATATAAAAAGGCAATTGTGTAACTCGGATAACTGATGTTGAGGAACGTTCTTTATATTTGGAACAGTGAGAGAAAGCATTTTCTTCAAGATATCTGTACAGAGGAGTACTGAATCTCAGAAGGTATGGATCCAGATATGGCAATGATTGTCAAGCCATTTCAGAGGTAGATATATGATCTTGTGAGGAATGTGAAGTAGGAAACTACAATGTGTATGATTACTTTCTAACATGTCTCTTACAGGATTTTCTAGTCCAAACGTAAGGTGCACGTCACAGGTCACAGAGTGAAATACAGATCTTAGGATTGTATAACAGAGTGGCATTTTTCCCTTTCCTCAGTTTTGTTCATTTCATTATTTTGTTGCCATTGTTTGCATTATGTGCCATGTAGCACAAACAGTGTAACTGGAGAACCCAGACCACCCAGAAAGCAGACAGCCAAAAATAGAAAATATACTGTGTACAATATTTCTGTCAGTGTATTCCTGCTATGTGGACAAGCATAGCCTTCACTTTTGCCTAAAACACCTACACAAATGCATGTACATCTAATAACACTGAAATTGCATTGCTTCCCAATGTTGCACTCTGCTTACCTTTACACGCTGTCAAGCAGGTGTTTGCACAATGGTAAGCATCATGCAATATTTTCAAACAGTGTGTGCACTCCCATTAAACATGATAACTGCAGTTGGTGGAAAAACGTCATTTTACATTGGTTTTGATCTATGGTAGGCATGGCAGGCATTTGTGGAGAGCGACTGAGATTTCATGCTCAAAGATGGGGTCTCCAGGAGTCCAAAGTGTTTGGTGGATTCCAAGTGAAGGAACATGGGCCCAGGCTATTGTAGAAGGGATATTCTGCATCAGAGTACATGCCAGAAGCATGGGATAGTCTTGTATGGGATGTGACCAGTGCTAACAGTATCCCCTGCACTGGTGAGCAATGTAGACACCACTACAATGACCTCTGGAGGAGAAAAGCGATACCCTCATTGGATCAAGGAATGTAGGACTGGGTACACCCTACAGATGTGTAAGTATCAATTACAGAGACTATTTGTAAGAGTTAAAAGCTGAATATAGTCAGGACTATTATTCAGAATTGTATTATGTTCTGTTCTGTATTTTCCACAGCTGCCACAGAGAAAGAACTGAATGTAAGAAGCCATGCCACTAGATTAGCCTGGATGAGAGAATCATGTGGTATGTATGCAGCGGAACAGTACTGTTACTGTAGCATTAAAAGTTTAAGAATTTTTTTTGGTTATCTTCTACAGCTGCATCAAGGTCAGCATGCATATCTCAACTGTAAAAGCAAGTATGCATGCATGTGTCATTAGCACAAAGCAACAGTTCCATATTCTAAAATAAAAGTGAGCATGCATCTCTCAACTGTAAAAGGAAACTATGCATGCATTGTGTGTAGGGAAAACCACAGGACAGTATTAGAGAATAATCAGAGGTTGTGAGTTTAAAAAACACACTTACCAACTATACAATACTGTTAAGTTTTCTTCAGTATTGCAAAGTAACTTCAGGCCTCTATACCATTGACACAAGTAGCCTGCTGTAATCTGTAATCAGTATAATTGGAACTTGCATATGTGCAATATATGCACACATGAAATGATTGCTTACATCTATTGTGCTGGTGGGTAGTCTTAAAAGTAAAAATGTTATTTGTTAGGAGTCGGTAGTCTTAAAAGTAAAGGTAAAAGAATAGAGTCAAATAATTGTATCAATGCATTGTTTGTCACATATGAAGTTATTAATGTTATCTTCTCTTTTTTTTCTTCACAGTACAGTGGGGTAGGCCTGGCCCACAGGATCCTCCTGCCCCCAGTCCAGTATGTCAGGCACTATTGCTAAGGTTTTATTTTACAATCTGAAGCATTTATTGTTATTGATGGTCATATATATTGTAGTTTAATGCAGTTGTTGGAAAGAGCAACTTCAAAGTCTGCTTTTTGTGAAGAATTTTACAGTTAGTAGTAAATCTGGGTGAGAATATCTGCACAAGTGTTTGTTGAATAAGATTAAAATAAGGAAGAAGGAAGGGGACCGAATTAGTGAGGGAATGTATGAATGGTAGAGATAAGTTGTGGTGAGTGTGTGTGTGTAGAAGTGTTCTTGTGCGAGTGTTCATGGACTAAGGTTAGAGTAAGAGCTTGGGAAGGAGATACATTTAGTATTGCACATGTTTGGTGTTTTGTGTGTCTGTGCCCAAGTTTCTTGTGTACTGGTACTATTATGAAAAGAGTTTTAAGTAATGTAATGTGTAAGGCTGGAGTTAGGGTTAGGGGCAGGGACACTGGCAGAGGCAGAGTGCTGGAAGGTTTTGTGAATATTTTGGTTGTGATATATTTTCATACTTGTGGACTTTGAGTCTAGGTGAAGTCAGTGCTTTTATCTGCCTGGATTAAAATGGATTTGCAGAAGAGTAGTAAAAGAGAAGCCAAATTTCAGTTCTGCAGGTAATGATACTATAATATTAAATGGGTTTGTTCTGATATCCAGCATGGCCTCTTGCATGCTACCTCACAATATGAGCATTTTCTTAATAACCGTCTTGATGTATCACACGTCTTTATACAAATCTGTTGCTCTTTGAGCAATGAAGTGACCTCATCACGTGTCTGATTTCTTATTTTGCAATGAATGTTTTCAGTGTTGAATGTGTATTGGAGTCCATTGTCATTGTCAGACTTCACAGCCAAAGACATAGAAAGAGCTGCATTGTTTCTGCAACTGCTTGGATCGATACAGACACAGTCATTTTAACACGAACTGGATACTCAGAGTGTTGGTGCAGAGTTAGCAGAAACTCGTAACCATTTATCTGAAAAAAGATCAAAAGCAATATCTTCTATGGATTCAGTAATTCTCTTGTGACTTGGCATCTTGATATTCTACACATATTCAGCATGAATTCTATGTTTTTTCAACATCATGACTGGAGTTAAAAAGTAACCAATCCCTGCCGAGACACTGTATCTTTTCAATGCCTTGATGACCAATCACCTTTCCAGATTTGCTACAGAATGTCATTAGTCATAGTCTCAGGAATGAGCACATCTGCCTTTGAATACAGTTCCTGTTTCCATGGCTAGTTCATCCTTGAAGAGACAATAAAAATGCACATCTTTTGGTAATGTCGTGTGTGGTCATCACTGGTAGACTACTTCCTTGAATGCATTAAATTTGGAATAATTTGAAGTTTCTCTGAGAAGAGTGTCTTGCTTCTCTTGACAGAGGTTGATAATTTCATCAATGTGGTTCTTTGATTTCTATGTCAAATTCATCTGAAAGTTCAACCAGTTCCATGTGATCATGGATTTCTGGGTTAGACAGTTAACTAAACATGTCTGCCATTTTCCGCTGAGATCCAGTTCAACAAACATGCACAGAAACCTGACAGGAGCAGAATGTCATAGTTTTTAGCCTGGTTTTGTAGTTCAGGGGATAGAGCTCCAACTGCAGCCAAGGCAAGTGGGGATTAAATGGTGGCCAGAGCACTGGATGACCCAGGCAGGGAGAGAGAGGTGTGAAGGAGTGTGGGCTGCTCTCCTGTCCCTGGGTGATTTTGATTGTGGGCACTTGGTGAGCACGCAAGGCAGTGTAATGTTTGTGTGACAGGGAATCCACAACTTAGAATGCAGGCTGCTGATGCCTGACAGGGAATCCACAACTTATATTAGAATACAGGCTGCTGATGCCCGGCAGGGAATCCACAACTTATATTAGAATACAGGCTGCTGATGCCCGACATGGAATCCACAACTTATATTATGATAAAGGCTGCTGATGCCCGAGAGGGAATCCACAACTTATATTAGAATGCAGGCTGCTGATGCCCGACAGGGAATCCACAACTTATATTAGAATGCAGGCTGCTGATGCCCGACAGGGAATCCACAACGTATATTAGAATGCAGGTTGCTGATGCCCGATATGGAATCCACAACTTATATTAGAATGCAGGCTGCTGATGCCCGACAGGGAATCCACAACTTATATTAGAATATAGGGTGCTGATGCCTGACAGTGAATTCACAACTTATATTAGAATACAGGCTGCTGATGCCCGACAGGGAATCCACAACTTATATTAGAATTCAGGCTGCTGATGCCCGACAAGGAATCCACAACTTATATTAGAATTCAGGCTGCTGATGCCCGAAAGGGAATCCACAACTTATATTAGAATGCAGGCTGCTGATGCCCGACAGGGAATCCACAACTTATATTAGAATGCAGGCTGCTGATGCCCGACAGGGAATCCACAACTTATATTAGAATACAGGCTGCTGATGCCCGACAGGGAATCCACAACTTATATTAGAATACATGCTGCTGATGCCCGACAGGGAATCCACAACTTATATTAGAATGCAGGCTGCTGATGCCCAACAGGGAATCCACAACTTATATTAGAATGCAGGCTGCTGATGCCCAACAGGGAATCCACAACTTATATTAGAATACAGGCTGCTGATGCCCGACAGGGAATCCACAACTTATATTAGAATACATGCTGCTGATGCCCGACAGGGAATCCACAACTTATATTAGAATGCAGGCTGCTGATGCCCGACAGGGAATCCACAACTTATATTAGAATGCAGGCTGCTGATGCCCGACAGGGAATCCACAACTTATATTAGAATACAGGCTGCTGATGCACGACAAGGAATCCACAACTTATATTAGAATGCAGGCTGCTGATGCCCGACAGGGAATCCACAACTTATATTAGAATACAGGCTGCTGATGCCCGACAGGGAATCCACAACATATATTGCAATGCAGGCTGCTGATGCCCGACAGGGACTCCACAACTTATATTAGAATGCAGGCTGCTGATGCCCGACAGGGAATCCACAACTTATATTAGTATACAGGCTGCTGATGTCCGACAGGGAATCCACAATTTATATTAGAATACAGGTTGCTGATGCCCGACACGGAATCCACAACTTATATTAGAATGCAGGCTGCTGATGCCCGACAGGGAATCCACAACTTATATTAGAATGCAGGCTGCTGATGCCCGACAGGGAATCCACAACTTATATTATGATACAGGCTGCTGATGCCTGACAGGGAATCCACAACTTATATTAGAATGCAGGCTGCTGATGCCCGACAGGGAATCCACAACTTATATTAGAATGCACGCTGCTGATGCCCGACAGGGACTCCACAACTTATATTAGAATGCAGGCTGCTGATGCCCGACAGGGAATTCACAACTTATATTAGTATACAGGCTGCTGATGTCCGACAGGGAATCCACAATTTATATTAGAATACAGGTTGCTGATGCCCGACACGGAATCCACAACTTATATTAGAATGCAGGCTACTGATGCCCGACAGGGAATCCGCAACTTATATTAGAATCCATATTACAAGATTGAAACTTTAGTTAATACCGAAAGCCAAAACTTCGAATGGCCATTTTAATGCAGGGAAACATTTCCCTTGGTCGCATGAAAAAAACCTTTTAATCCCAAATCAAGTGGGGGACTTTACCCGCCACACCCCCCCAGTGCGGGGGGCTGTGCCCCCCACACCCCCTCAACTAAATATACCAACTCCTAGATTGCTCCACATTGGAGAAAAGGGCATAATCCCCATAACAGCCAAGGGAATTGTTTCCGTGTGTTAAATTGTTCATTCAAGATTTTTGGCTTTCGATATTACAAGATGGATCTTTAGTATTCGATTAACTAAAGTTTCAATCTTGTAATATAGACCCAGTAAGAAGTACTTTAGAAGACTTAATCCTGAAAACAGCATTGACATCTAGGAACAAAATCCAAGCTATAAACCAATTTGATATATATATATATATATATATATATATATATATATATATATATATATATATAGAACCTCCTTACTAAGTTTTATTCACATTTGTTCATGTTTTATTGTTGATCATTCATCAGTTCCCAAATATTTATATACTCCAGTCTTGCTCAAGTTCTTTTATATGACATTCTTGTCCCAAACTGATGTTTTCTTGGTGCTGCAGTTTTTCTGCTTTAAAGTTGCTTTTGCATATCTATCAAGAGCAAATGACATTCTTATATCATCTGAAAAAGTTTTGACAACGTGCAGTTGTACTTTTAGTTCCTTATCTGATATCCTATACAGTTTCAAATCATTGACAAAGAGAAGATGAGAAGTCTTTACACTTTGTTGTTTTCTAGCAGCCAGATTATAGCCATGGCCTAAGCTGTTAAGTAGATAGCTTAATGGATTAAGGGCAAGACAGAACAGCAGTGACAGAGAGCCATCCTGGAATACCTCCCTTTGAATTCTTATCCTTGGAATAACAATTTGTCCTTTATCATGGCTTAATTACAAGGTGGTCTGTCACTGTTTCATGGTCACTGCAATGATGTTGATCAGTGTAAGATGTATCTTATACATTTTTAAGCACTCTTTTATCTATGAATGTGGGATACTACCAAATGCTTTTTTGTAGTCAGTCCATGCCAAACTTAATTTCTTCCCCTTTTTACAGTTCTGTACTATGACTTTATTTAAGAGCAAATGATCTTTTGTTCCATATGACTTTCTTTTATTGCCCTTTTGTTCTATTGCCGTAACTTGAGTTTTCTTCTAAATGACAATAGACTCTGTCGGCTTCAATTCCAGTGTATAGTTTATACGTCGTGGGAAGGCAAGTTAATTTTAGGGTAGCTTACAGGTTCAGTCTTAAGAAGGAGCATTGTTTTTCCTGTTGTTAGCCAGGCTGGCATCTGTTTGGGGTGTGCACATAAATAGTTCTTACTCATGGCTAAATCTTCATGCAAAGCTGTTAATACTTTTAACCAGAAGTTGGTACTGCATCTGGGCCTGGGGTTTTCCAATTTGAGGCTTTTCTTAACTTTATTTCAATCTCTCTGACTGTTATTTCATCCCATTTCATATCTTGCACCTTTAAACTTCTTATTCTTGCTTTTACTCTATCCATTTGGAATCTTTGTTATGTTCCACATGATCTTCATAGATACTTCTCCAAAATGTATCTAGTTCTTCTTTTTTTGGTGGTCTTTCAATTCCTTTTATCTTGTTTTCCAATTCTGTATAAAACATTTTTGGGTCATTAATAATTTGCTTATTTTGTACTTTTCCTTTATATTTATCTGGATCATCATCATCATCATCATCATCCCCTTTTTCCCATTTACATGGGGTTGGGGTATCGTATTAACTGTCGCCAACTCTCTTGATTCAGTGCCACTCTCCTGTCTTCTTCAACACTCATGCCTGACTGTCGCAGATCTTCTTTCACACAATCCATCCACCTCTTTGCTGGACGCCCTCACTTCCTCTTACCTTCTTCCTGTCTGTCCCAAATCTCCCTCACCAGATTGTCTTCTGCTTTTCTACACATGTGCCCATACCATCGTAATCTGTTCTCTTTGATCATTTCTGCAATCGGAGCTACTTTGGCTTCTGCTCTTATGTCCTCATTTCTTCACCTGTCCCGCAGTGTGCATCCTACCACCTTTCTTAGGCACTTCATTTCCATCACCTCTACCTTCTTCAACTGTTCTGCCTTTACTGCCCAGGTTTCTATACCATACAGTAGTACTGGTCGCACCACTGTCTTGTACACCTTACTTTTCAGCTTCTTTGGCATTCTTCTGTCATATACTACATCTGATACTCTATGCCAGTTATTTATTTATTATTTATCTGGATATCTTCTAAATTTTTCCACCTGTGCTGAGATTTTTAGTTTATTTGCGATAGTGCATGATAGCTCCTGATATGTTTTTATACTGTACATTGCTTTTATTACGTCTATTTTTCGAAGTATTTTTGTTGATCTGTTCCCTCTTCTATACTCTTCTAACAATGCTACTTCTTGTCTTAGTTACTTTATAATTTTCTCTGTTCGATTCTTCCATGATAGTATTCAATTTCTCCTCCTTCTCTCCCTCACTATCCTATGTTCTTGTGGTAGAACTTTATAAGTTATTAATTTAGCTGAACAGTAATATATCCTGTTTACTTCTGTTATATCGCATGGAACTTTATGGACAGTCCTAATTATTGTGTTCATTTGTTTTCTCAAACTTCTAACTTTTTGGGTTTTATTGACCTTCTGCAGTCTATTTCTTTCATTGATCTTAATATGTCTATCTTTCTCTATTAAGTCAAGCAACTCTTCTCTTAGCTTGTTTTCTTCTAAACTGAGGGCACATTTTTTGTTTTCCATTTCCTGCAGGCATTCTATAGAAAGTTCTATTGCATCTTCCTGTGGCACATTCTCTTCAAGTTCCTCCTGTGCCATCCATTGCTCTGTCATATGAGAACTCACTGGCCTATCACTCCTGAACATTAACTGTGTCAGACTTTACACAGTTTCCTGTTCCTTCCCTTACCGTCCAGCTTCAAGTGAATGTTTATATTCGTTTCCTGTGGAAAGCTCAAAAATATCTTCATATTATTATTTTAGAATTTTAATATATCATTTTAATTACTGTAATCTAGGTTCAGTTATTATGACACACTAAGTTATTTATATCCTTATGTATATATTTTTATAAATATACATACACATATACTTATATTTATGTATTTTATACACTTATATATACACACATGCATACACACACACACACACACATATATATATATATATATATATATATATATATATATATATATATATATATATATATATATATATATATATATATATATATATATATATATATATATATATATATATATATATATATATATACACACACACACTAATATGCTTTTTCATGCATATATATTATATTTTACATGTTATTAGTGCATTATTTATTTATTTGTATTGCATTATTTATATGTTGTATGTTATAGTTTAAGTTTTAATATTTTTGCAGTAGGACATGGTTTTAGCAATTTTATTATATTATGACTAACCATGACTCATATATACAATTTGTGTATCAACATTTATGAATTTTTGAACCAGATATATGCATATCTAAGATATACTAGAAAGGACCATTTTCATGTATTTGTTTTTAACATTGTATCTTTAAAACTTAATTGATAGCATGTGTTTTGTTAATACTATATAAGGAATGAAGTGTTTTTGTGAGTTGTCTGATGAAGGGGTACATCCCTGAAAGTGCTTACCTGTGTTTTATAATAAACTTCCTAGCTGTGGTACAGTTGGTGTTTGTTTGCTACTTTAACTATCTTCATATGTGACCTGACCAATTACTTCCTGTTTTACTGGTTTCCCCTTAATTTGGAGTTCCATTGTTCTATCCTTTTGTGGTGCTTTCTGAATTAGATTTTTTACACCGAATCCTTCACTTTGGAGGTACTCCATAACCTCAATTTCTATTTCTTTAACTCCTCCATTACTGACTTGCTTTTTTACTTTTCTTTTTGTCTACTTATTGTTTTGTATTGTAAAGTTTTCCATGTCTGGATTCTCTTCAAATATCTTTGGTGCTGCTATCTTAAGTTAACACTGTAGAACAAAACTCATCACTGCTTGAATTCTTGTATTGATTAGTTGTGCTTTCTCCTTTGCATAGATATTACACCATACTGACTCTCTTTTTCTTTCTCAAGTCCATATTCTTCAGATGTCTCCTGATCTTCCTGTTTCTTCTTACTTTGGGGACTCATTCCATCATGTTTGGATATAACCTTTGTTAGACCTTCTACATCAAATCCTTCAGTTTGCAGACACTCCATAACTTCAACTTCTATTTTTTTAACCTCTGCTTTACTAATCTGCTTTTCTACATTCCCTCTTTGTGATATTATTTTTTTATTATGAAATTTTCCATGTCTGGATGCCTTTGCCTGTATTTCTCTTCAAATATCTTTGGGGCTGCCTTTTTATGTTGATTAATTTGGCTTTCAACTTTGCATAAATATTGTACCATATCAAATCTCTCTTTCTTTCTCATGTCCATATTACTTTTTTATGCTTTTCAGAAATATCTAGGTTGTGTTGTTTGTATTTTTGCACTTCCTCAGATGCTTCTTTTTCCAACCAGATCAAAGTTTCTTGGTCTATATACTGTTTTTCAAAAATCTGTTGTATTAATGACCACAAATTTTCATTTGAAGCTTCTGACAGTTTTGCTTGCAGAAGTATTTTTATTTCCTCTAATTTATCTCTTAATCATTTTGTATATCTTTTATCTGGAAATTCTGGCTTTTTGCATAATAGTAACAATACATCATTTCTTTCTTATCCTCAATAGTCCACTCTATCATCTTTATGGCTCTTCTCTGGCCTATCAGTTTTTGTGATTTTTGTGGACTGCTACTTCCTTCTACAACAGGGGGCCATCCTCCCCCTGGGTCTGGCCTGGCCCCATTGTAGGAATGTTTCCATATTTTGAGGATTCTACAGTCATTTTTTTCCAGTCCTAGCACCAGTGCACCTACCAGGATTGGACACTTTTTTATCCTGGGTGTTGTGCACCCAGCTATCTTTTTACATTTTTGACCTACTTCTGTCCATGATATATGCTATACAAATACAGTTTACCAGTGTTGCTTTGGTGAGATTTTGTAGAAAATAGAGTCTACCCCAGGAAGGTACTCACCAAGACTTAAGATGAATTCAGTTTCAGCCCTACTAGTCTCCTTTGCTTGCTGACTTTTCATCTCTCCATTTGGACCCCGTTGTTAGATAGTTGATGTTCTTTATTTCTAGTATCGTCTCTGGTCTTCTTGTTTATCCAAGGCTGTATACAGACACAGATCTTCAATAATAAAGAACTGGTCTGTCATAAGTCCTGTAGAAAGGAAGCAAAGCTGCCTTAATACTGTTATAAGTAGTTCTAAATATGTCATTAAGAATGCTGTAGTATCTTCTCAGTAAAGATGTGCTGTAGCAATCAAATTTAAATTTGACATTTGTAACTACATTGTGAGCTCTTATTTCCTCTTGTCTTGGAAGATTCTGTTTCCACAGTGTTTTTGCCTCCCACTTCTTGCCAACCTTAAGTCTATAGGTAAGTAATAAGCTAACCACCCTTTTGGGCCACTTTAAGACTAGCCAATTTCTCTCAAATCTGGGAATCATACCCTGTATCTTGTGTCTGTGAGGTAAACACCTTAACCAATATACCAGCATCAGGTACAAGACCCTCTCTTACTCAATCAGCCTATATGTTCCCCCATCTGGAGAGAATCAACTGAGAGGGATCATCATCCAGTTTCCATGGGGGCAGTTGGTGCTTTTTCCTGTTTTACTCCCAGCTGCTACTGTGCAGGCACTTTGGTTAGGCACTTGGGAGGAGAAGTGTAATGAGCTATCTGCGGAGGTCATCTCTCACTTCATAAAAGGCTACTGAAACAGTGACAGACCACCTTGTAATTAAGCCACGATAAAGGACAAATTGTTATTCCAAGGATAAGAATTCAAAGGGAGGTATTCCAGGATGGCTCTCTGTCACTGCTGTTCTGTCTTGCCCTTAATCCATTAAGCTATCTACTTAACAGCTTAGGCCATGGCTATAATTTGGCTGCTAGAAAACAACAAAGTGTAAAGACTTCTCATCTTCTCTTTGTCAATGATTTGAAACTGTATAGGATATCAGATAAGGAACTAAAAGTACAACTGCACGTTGTCAAAACTTTTTCAGATGATATAAGAATGTCATTTGGTCTTGATAAATGTGCAAAAGCAACTTTAAAGCAGAAAAGCTGCAGCACCAAGAAAACATCAGTTTGGGACAAGAATGTCATATAAAAGAACTTGAGCAAGACTGGAGTATATAAATATTTGGACAGACATGAATGAACATTATTCACAATGATCCATGAACAAATGTGAATAAAACTTAGTAAGGAGGTTCTATATATTTTTTTGAGCATTTAGTTTTAGTCCATGATTTTGATATCAGCCATATTGTATTGGAAAGGTCCTCTTGGAGGATCTTGGTGTCCTCTGGAGTGGTCCTGTTTTGGGTTAGCCAGTAGGCATCCTGGTATGTCATTTGGTCTTGACACTGGATAGTGTCATGCAGACTTGTTCTTAGAAGATTTTGGGAGGCATAGATGTGAGTATGAAATCTGGGAATGCTGATGGAGTGAGGTGGTGAAGTTTGAGCTAAATTCAACTGATATTAGATTGGCTATGTCCTCTCTGAATAAGTAGGTGGTATCATCTACTATTAGCTCGATGTAGTGGTGTGCACTGATTTTTTTATTTGCCCTCCCCCGCTTTCTTCATCCCTTCCAGACTTTTA
The DNA here is from genome assembly GCF_019279795.1 of Protopterus annectens. Lineage (NCBI taxonomy): Eukaryota > Metazoa > Chordata > Ceratodontiformes > Protopteridae > Protopterus > Protopterus annectens. The sequence goes on from NC_056745.1 coordinate 1,415,556,824, forward strand.
CCTCAATGTCCCTATCCATCACCAGGTCTTCTAGCCTCTCCTTTTTTAACCCCCTGACTAATACCAACTATAGTCTGCGGCAGCATGGAACCTAAGGGTGACATCCTGGAGGTCTTACTGGTAACTGCTTCTACATGAAGGATGGAATTTTTCATTAGGACCTACACATTTTCCCTCCCCCTCCCCTATGGACATTTCAGTTAGGCATTGTTTTTGAGGTTTCTAACATATTTAAACAAGGCTCTGTGGTTATCTGTAACCTGTGTGGCTATTTTTACCTCATATGTGGCTTTAGTTGGCTTGAATGGGGAATGCAGTTCACTGTTAAGTTAACAAGATCATTTTTGTAATGCTGGAAATTATTTTTATTCTTACGTGCAATGTTTTTTTCTCCAGTTGAGGAGCCTGTTTATATTTGGGTTCTACCATAAGGTTTTACTTTTAAATGTGGCATTGCATGTACTTTGGAGAGGGACAGATACCTCTTTGCAACTATTTAAATAAGCATAGAATTGATAGCAAAGGATTCAGCATACACAACAGGGTCATCGGGTTGGGAGGGAATATTGAATTTTGCCAGGTCATCAGCTTAAGATTAGCCTTAACATCATTTCTCAATACTGAGTTATTGGAAGGTGCATCTGGCTTCAGGCTAATAGTGAATGTGACTCATCTATAGTATGATTTGATTAGGGATGGAGTTGCAACTGGTATGGAACACAGCTGTCCCATACTGGTAAGGTCCAAGTCCAGGACTTTATTACTCCCATTTGGGGTGTGAACTAACTGTTCCAGAGAGTTTGTGTTAATGAAGTCTAGAAATCTCTGGGCACACATGTTAGGAGAGGTATAAGACTCTTAATTTATTAAAGGATAGTTGAAGCACCTTAGGAAATTAGATTTTGGCTTGATGCATAGGGACTCCATACTTGCCAGAAAGGAGGTATGGGCCAGAAGGAACATTGAGGGGGTACTGTAGTTGGTTATGATGTGATACAGAGTTGTTTTGATGGTAAATTGGACCTTGAGTTGTTCTAGTTTAACAGGTCTAGAGGTGGCACTTTGTTTAATGAATATAGGGTTATCCCCACCTTTAGTGCCCTGGTTTCTGTGGCAATGAATATTTTGAATCATTCAGTGTTAGGGAGTGCTTGCAGGGAGTGATGTTTGCTGTTAAGGCACCTAGCATTTAGAAGCAAACCATTATGTTGTTCAGTTTCTGTTTTGTTATACTGAATGGTTTGGGGTAGTGGTTTTGCCTAAAAGAGACACTATGGAGATGGGCAAGGGTTTGGCCAATCTGCGGAAGCCTTAAGGAGATAGGTACAGAGCATCTCTGGCAAAGCAGTTTGGAGTGTCAGACATCTCCTCCCAGACTGATATATATTGGACCTCTATTAATAACACCAGAAGCTAAGCCTGTTATTGAAATCTATCTTTTGTTTGCATTGTGACATCATTGTTGCTGATGGTAAAATGGTACACAAGTCTAGGTTCATACTTGCCTCTCATACACATTCATAGAGATTCATCATGTCTTTTTTCATATAGTCCACGAATGTACATAGAGGTGGGCTAACCAGTGCTGGCTCATGATACAGCAGATTAAAGAGCCAAGAAAGAGCCCAGCGACAATCACAAGTTTTTTGACTAACTACTGACTGTTGATTCAGAAGGTCTATATTAGCACATCGAAGTTTCAAAACTTTGAATGTTCTAATATTGACCCCTATTCAGCGAAAGCTGAAAATATTGAAGCAACAGAAAAACAAATTTTTTCCTAGGGAAAGAATTTGGTTGTCCATTTCTGTTGCTTTGGTATTTTCAGCACTGTGGTGGAAAGTTATGGGTTGGGTTCAGGTAAGTGTGTGATTGAGTGTGGGTTAGGTTAGTTAGGGTTAGGGTGCGGGTTAGGTATGTGTGCGATTGCATGGACATGAGGGTTAGGGTGGGTTAGTTGAGTTATGGCGTGGGTTAGGTATGTGTGCGATTTTGTGGATGTGAGGGTTAGGGCGGGTTAGGTGAGTTAGGGTTAGGGCATGGGTGAGGTGAGTGTGCTATAGTGACGGACATTAGAGTTAGGGTTTGGGTTAAGGTAAGTGGATAGTTAGTGTTGTGTGTATAATTTAGTGTAGGGTTAGGTGTAAGATTTTAGGTGAATGTGTGTGGATTGCTGTTTGTTTGGTGTGCTTGTGTTGTGTGTATGTGTTTTGGAACAGCAAAATTTTTCCCTAGGAAAAAATTTGCTGTTCTGTATGTTTGATGTTTTCAGCTTTCGTTGAATAGGGGTCGATATTAGAACATTCGAAGTTTTGAAACTTTGATATTCTAATATAGACCCGATTCAGATCAGACCTGCAGGCTGTGAGTGCTTTCTGGTAGGTCAGGTTTGCATATATAAGCATTGAAGATGGCTGGAATACCAAACAGCGTCAAGCCAAATACTATCATTCTGAAAGGGAAGAAGATTTAAACATTTTTTTCCATGGGAAAGGACTATTTCAAGATCGTGTAGTTGGCAAATTCTTTTATAAAAAGATTAGAGGCTCACTTTTAGGATGAGGAGCTCAATATTTCTTTTACTCTAAAGTGCTTGCATCTTTCCATGCAGGAAGAGCAGCCTATTTCAGTGAGAGAAAGAGAGATCAGGAGCGCTTGGAAAGCAGTGCCAATGCTAAGGACAGCATGGACAGAATTCTATTGCGTTTCTTTGCTTTTATTGAGATACACCCCAGTATCTCAATTGTTCCTGTGAATTTCAGAGGTGTATGTTTTGGGATGAGTATATGTGTTCAAGAGTAAAATGTTGAAATTACTATACTATTGTAGTATTGGTTTGTTTTTTCTTTCACTGTCTTTACAACCAAGCATCAGATGTGTGCAGAGAACTGGGCTGCCTTTTTGCGGAAGGGGTATGGAGGCATCTTGTACAGGAAAGCACAAGGCCATCATATAATTACTACTGACAACAGTGTTATGACTTGTTGGGGGGAGTGTATTTGTTTATCAGTCACAACCTGAAATAACAAAATGTTACTGTAGTTCTTACATTTTTCATTATTTTCCCAGCGAGAAATTAGTGTATGGAAAGGTGATATCATTTTTGGAGACATATAATACATGAGAACAAAGGGTAGTTATGGTTGATGGGGTTTGTTCAAGGACAGCATCCATCGAAGAAAAAAAAGTTTGCCATTGTTATTATATTTTGTAGCAACTTCACAGTCAGAGGTAGTGTACCTTCTTAGAAGGGGCACTGTCTACTAGGACATTGTGTGTATATTTTGTACCCAAATAGGTTATTACAAATACTGATTTTGTTATTATTAATGGTTGCCTTAAGGGAACTGAAATATAGTCGCTTAAATAAAGCAAACAAAATCCAGTGTTTCTCAAGGGTTTTGTTGCTCCATTTAGTCAGAGTATCTAGTTTTTACCTTTGGGTTGTTTGACCATTTCTTGCAAAGTGTGGTTGAACTAATGTGCACTAAATCATCATTAGACCAGAAGGGGAAACATTTTTTTTTCACATGCCAGAGCAACATCCCTGCTCCTACATACAGAGTGGAGAACTTGTATACTATTAATTATTCATTGTCAGCAGACTTGCAGCTTGGGCACAGTGAAGGAGGTGGCTGGGTGCAAGCTGTCAGGAAGTGTAATCAGCATATCATCCGCATTCATTCACTCATTCATTCAGTGAATGCTGGCAATGTTAATTTCTATTTGGCTCTAACTATAGAATTTTTTTTTGTTACTTAAGTAATCACTTCTGGACTTCCAGATGCAGTTATTTTTAACAGAGCGACTTCTGCCATTGTCTGTTCTGGCTCAGCTCTTGTGGGGCTCTAAGAGTCAAATTAGACCCTTGATGGTGATCTAGCTTGGCTCTTCTTCAAAGATCTCAGGCTTGCCCACCTTTAGATGTATGTCTCTAGTCATTTACTCCCACATGTGCCATGACTGGGTAATTTCTGCACTTGTGGTGCAAGGGCTTAAGTGCATGTGTGATGCGACAAATCCTTGCTCCTAACAGGTAACTCACTGTGACCCTCTCCATGCAGAACCTGGTGAGTGGTGCATTAGTGTGTCTCGCTATGGAGTCATCTATGACTAAGATGTATGATGGTGTTGAGGTTTACCTTTTGGGCTTTTGAGTTCAGAGATAGTGAGTCTTAAAGGAAGGCTTCTTCATGGGTGCTGCATGAGTAGAGTGTTTTGGAAGTTGAGAAATCACAGTGAGGGGTCTATTTCTCTGTGCCATGGAGCCAGGCTATGCATTGGAAGAATCTGATTATCCAAGGCATAAAAATAATTTATGTTTTCCTACTGAAAATTGTAAAACTGTTCATTTACTGGCATTGAACCTCTCTGAATGTAATGCAGACCATAGAAATAGAGAAATGGTGGTATGTTGCAATGTGGTTTGCCCTTCTATACTCATTACAACAGTTGCTATTTCTAAATGCTCTGCAAACTTACTCAACCAGATGTTTTCTATTAATGGCATTATTGTCAAAAATAGGTTGAACAGATCAGAAGAAGACAGGATTCCACTAACAGCAACTCAAACAGCCAAGTAGTAGAAAACAACCAGGAAGTCATAAGATCACAGGAAAAATTGTGACCGTCTAGGTATATTTTCTGAATGACTCAATGTTGTCAAATGTGTGATAGAGTAGTACAGAATTTAGCATTTCTGCTTTACTGTGCTTGGTTCCCCAATTCAGTTTCCTGTTAAGGGTGCATGATTTCTGCAGAATCTGATTTCTTTTCTCATTTCCATGAATATTTGTGCCTGTTTTTTTTTTTTGGATTTCTTTCAATATTTTAAATGTATACTGAAATGTAAATTGGCAATCATTTAAATTGTCCATGAATATGTGTGTGTTTTTGCGTGTGTGTGTGTGTGGGTGCGTGTGTGTGTGTGTGTGTGTGTGTGTGTGTGTGTGCGTGTGTGCGTGTGTGTGTGTGTGTGTGTGTGTGTGTGTGTGCATCCTGCAAGAGATGAGTATCTAATCTAAGAGTGGTTCTCTACTTTATGCCTTTGCTCGTAGGGGTATGCTATGGCTCCCTCACAGTCCTGCATAGGATCAAACTGGGGTTAAAAAACTAAACATTAAATGTGTAACTGCTGTATTCTGAATGGAAACTATTGCACATTACAGATGCTGCATTTAGACTTGGTATATAGTGTATGACTCAAAAATAAACCAAATATTTATAATGATTACTTTGGCTTTTGGGTATTTGAAATATCAATTAATGTAAAAAATGAAGAATAACATTTCTTTTCTTACATAAATTTTCTTGTAGAGAGAGAGAGATATTCTGTGCTACATGAAAATAATGTTTCATTGTGGGTATAACAAACATTCTTACCAATTGTGGGTATAACAAACATTCTTACCAATTGTGGATATAACAAACATTCTTACCAACTGAATGGATAACACTTTCAAATGCATATTATTTGCCAGCAAGGACTATGCTAAGAAGAAATGCACAGAAGTACAATGCAGTTCATGCAGCAAAACAGAACTTTGTCTGAAATCTGTTTTCTTAGAAATAAGTAAAAGAAAATCTGTAAGATAAGTACTGGTGAAGCTAAAGGAAAGGAAAGGAGGCGGAGAAAGAAGAAGAAAGCAGATGGAGGACAGTAAAACATAAAAATACTGTTAGGCATTCAGAAAACGTCTGATGAATGCAAAGGGTGGACAGTGGAAACAACTATGACTATACTAGATGACAAAAGCAATGAAGAGGAAAATGAGAAAAAAGAGAAATGTGTGAAAATGGTGAAAAGGAAGAACATTAAGACTTTACGTACAAGGATGCAGAGTAAACTTCCTGAAGTAATTAGAAGTGTTCTCCTTGATGCTAAATTTGATTGTTAGTTTCAGAAGCTGCATGATCAATGGAGGGTAAGGGGCTGGACTGGATGATGAGAAGAGTGGAGTTGGCAAGGAAAGAAAAGAAGTGGAATAAATTATGAATGGAAGAAGACATGAAGTGCATGACCCAAAATTAATTTCACCATGAGAACTGCATCTTGGGGATGATAACATTATTATAAACTGACTTTCTTTTTTCTAATGCAATGATAACTAGAAAAGTTATTGAGACAGAAACATTGGAATTGGAATAAATAGTTGGTGGAAGTGTTAAACTATAAGCTAGGCGGTATGTACAAACATAGTGATACAGCTGCGGATGGAGTTAAGTGTCATTGAAAAGATGCCGGCTGTAGTAAATGGCAAATTTGTTGTTGTGTATGCAAGTCTGAAAGGGTAACCACACTACATACAGTCTGAAACACATGTTCTAGGTTCCTAGATTAGTAATTAAGTTTTTCCATTATGTCATTGTGAGTTATAGTATTGTGGACTACCTCTATTACATTGCTAGGATTTATTTTTTAACTTCCTGACACAGTTAAATAAATTGTAGCTATCTTTGATTTTAGTGACTATTTTAAGGTTCATATCCAGCTTTGAAATTTCCTAGTAGTACCCTGAAGCTCCATACTAGTTCATGTAAATGTGCCCATAAATAGACAGAATGAGACCTTTTATTTAGTGCTTTATTTATTTACACTTTGTTCACTGGGTTGGACCCACTAAGCCAGTGGCCTCTTTTCAGGAGCAATCTGAGGTGATGTCCATGCTGACTAGGGGAAATTCAGCCAGGACACAAGGGAATTTCCCCTTCTCTTTGTGTGATGAAACACACCTCATTCTCCTTTTCCAAGCCAAGAGGCAGCTGGGAAGAACATCACAATGGACGGAGTCAGAGAGGAGGTGATGGTGTGGAAGTAGAGAGGTTTGCTAGTGTGGATAATCATAGTAAAAATGATGGGATTTGTATGAAATCATTAGATGTCATGGAAGTGGAAGTGAGCGATAATGCAGATGCTATAAACTGAACGATTATGCAGATGCTATAAATATGAAATCATTAAATGTCATGGAAGTAGACGTGTGCAATAATGCAAATGCTATAAATAACCAACATTTAGCTGCTTCTTCTATTGAGTCAACAAATAATGAAGTGGAGATCATGGAGAAGTCATCAGATGGTCTTGTTATCACCCAGTTGTTGAAATAAATGAATAAAGAAAAGTCAGAAGTGTCATTGGCAGAGTTGGTGGAAAGATGATTTTTTGAGGATCATGAAGAGGAATCCAGTATAAGAAAGGATAGTCTGAAAGATTACGAGGACATGACTTCAAGGTCTGTTATAAAAATAAAACAGAATACAGCAGATGAGGGGAAGAAACAAGAACAGCTAACAGGTACTGTAAATATCCTAAAAAAACATAGGGAGATATTTTTTTGGACAGCATTATTATTCATTTAGGGTTTACTTCATTTGGGAAGGAGGAATTGTGTAATGTAACCTTCAAATCTGAAATTTTGTTAGAAAAGTTTATTTATGTTGTGGGGAAGGAAAGAAATCTATTGCCTTGGAAAAATATTTCTTGGGAAAGGGATTAGATTACTAAAGAAGATGGTAATGCATTTCAGGACAGATGAAACTGAAAACTGGATATGCACACATATTTAGAATCTATGTGTAAAGTTATTGCAGATGTAAAAGATAACAGAAATATATGGAATGGGGGCTGGGAAGCAAATGTTACTTTGAAAATGGAAAATAATTGTTTCAAACCTTTGCCAAGTCTTCTTTTATTTTGATCTGGGATTGGGGACACAATATACGAGGCAACCAAAATTAAAGTTGTGTTTTTTCTGGGATGTTTCTCATTTCATGAGTGAATATTAGAAAAAAGTTAATGCAATTAATGTAGTGAAAGGGCACATGCGATGAGTCAGTGTGTAGAACTTGCAAAAAAGAAGGGTATTTCTGGTCATTTGTGAAGAACATAGCATTATAATAGGAAATAGACAAATAAATGAGAGTATAAATGGCCTAGAGCTAAATGAGTAACAACAAGATGAAGAAGAGAAAATGTGGAGCAGTTATAGAAAATATTGTACAGGGATAGAGGATGAGATACAAACAGGTGTGCAGGAAGATAAAACAGAGGAAGAGGCAAGCTGCATGTTTGAGAATGAAAATTTGTAGACAGATGATGAAGATGAGAAAATGTGTAGAAATGAAACAGATAATTCAAAAAGTGCATGAGTAAGGGTTAGTAAAGGAAAGCTCAAAAACTGCCACCAAAAATAAAAAAGACAAGGAATACTGTCAGAATAATTTCTTTGAATATGAATAGTCTGATAAAAACTCAGGAGAATTGCAATTTTAGAATGGTGTGGTAAGTAGCTATCAATTGCAATCTGTTTGCAGGACACACTATTTAATAAAGAATTATTATAGTTTGAAACATTATGGGGTGATCACGTTATATGAAATCTGGGGCATGATATATGTTTAAGGATTTTACTTCTTTTTCATGAAAATGTCAAAATATTTGCTTTTTGCATACTACAAGCAAGTAGATTTAAAGTAATGGATGTTAGATGGGCCACTGATGTGTTTAGGATAATTGAAATATATGCTGAAACAGGAATGAAAGAGAACTTATTTGAAGATCATTGAAAGTAAGACCATTGCTGTGATGTGAGATTTAAATTGTAATGTCATGAATATGAAAAGGAAAATTAGTCATTATATAAAGAAGCTAAAAGAAGTTATTAAGGAGGGAAATTTAAATATTTGGAATAAAAAGCATTGGATTTATAAAAGATATCAGGCAGAAACTGAAACAGATTTTTTGGGTCTATATTAGAACACTGAGCATTTAAAATGTCGAGTGTTCTAATATCTATACATTTTCAGCGAATGCTGAAAATATTGAAGAAGCAGAAAACCAAATTCTTTCCTAGGGAATGAATTTGGTTGTCCGTTTCTGTTGCTTCGGTATTTTCAGCGCTCTGTTGGAAAGTTACGGGTCGGGTTCAGGTAAGTTCATGACTGAGTGCGGGTTAGGTATGTATGCAATGGTGTGGACATGAGGGTTAGGGTGCATTAGGTGAGTTAGGGTTAGGGCGCAGGTTAGGTATGTGTGTGATTATGTGGACATGAGGATTAGGGCGAGTTAGGTGAGTTAGGGTTAGGGCACGGGTGAGGTGAGTGTGTGATAGTGATGGACCTTAGGGTTAGGGTTTGGGTTAAGGTAAGTGGATAGTTAGTGGTGTGTGTATAGTTTAGTGTAGGGTTAGGTGTAAGATTTTAGGTGTATGTGTGTGGAGTGCTGTTTGTTTGGTGTGCTTGTGTTGTGTGTATGTGTTTTGGAACAGCAAATTTTTTCCCTAGGAAAAAATTCGCTGTTCTGAACATTCGATGTTTGGTATTTTCGATTGGTAGGGTTCGATATTAGAACACTCGACATTTTGAATGTTCGGTGTTCTAATATAGACCCGATTTTTTATATGTCAAAATATATACAGTTCAGATGATAGTATTTTTACTGTTTTTTTTTTTCAAATCACAAGAAAAGGAAGGTGATGATGAAGTGATAATAGACGAAAGGGGAATAAGAGGTTAACAGAAAAAATGGAAGGATTGTTTCATTACGCTTGTTTTTTACAGTTGACAGACTGATGGATAGTTTTAAACAATAAATGCACAAAGTTTATATAGAATTACAATTAGTGAGTGGGAAGCTATAAAAGCAAGATTATACTGAATTGCAAAATATAATGATGCATAGTGTGGAGAGTAATAGTGCATAATATTTTATTAAGGAAAGAGATATTTATTTATTGATATTTGATTTTCATGAAAGTCCACTGGGTAGGAGCACATTTTCAGTGGAGGCTCAGGAAGAAAAGCTTCAAAGTATTACAAAACATTTTAAGAGCAATAATAATTCTACAATCTTCAAAAATAATATAAAAAGTGTCTACAGTTTAAATAAGTAATCCAAATTAGATATAATATGAAAACATTGGTTAAGAACAGATGAAAATTGTATGATGGAGATTTAATATTAAGAGAAATGTTAGGCAGTTTATAGAGAAAATAAAGGTAGGTTAGTATAATACAAACAGGAATTGCAATATGACATAAGAAAAAAAGTAGGTTTGTTGTATATTTAGAGAGAAAGCCAGGAGGGAGAGAAACTGATTGAGGTAAGGAAGTGAGTGAAGAAGGGAGAGTAAGGAGATGTAAGGTATGAATAAGTACTTGTTCACATTTAAGGATATGGTTTATTCTTGTGTTGAGCAAAAATAGAGCCAGCTTTTGACCAGGAGGTCTTTCAGATTGGTTTTGAAGGATGGGGGGAGGGTACTGACCTGATGGATAGAGATAAGGAGTTCCAGGCCTTAGCAACATGGTACAAGTATAGACAATGCCCAGCAGATGTGATAGGTTTGTGACAGAGAGGAGTTTTTGGCCATTGGATCGTAATGACCGACTGGGAAGATAGTTGTGTAGAATGTTATTTAATGCTGGGCAAACAGATGGATGCTGGATACTTTTATAGGTGGTAAGAAGCTGTGTATATGTTATTGATGGGGCAGGTCTAACTCGTTTAGGCTTTTGGTATTTGCTGCAAATTAAACAGCTTTGTTATAGCATTTTTAGTTTTGACTTTTGTGATGCCTTTGAGGTAAGTAAGTATGGGAACACCATAAACAAGTGTGGGGAGGGGATAAGTAGTGGCAAGTGTAGTTTTAGTTGCATTGGTGAGAAAGTTTGGCTCTGTAAACCATCCCTAGTTTTTGATGAATTTTTCTTAAGCAATTGTGTATATGTAGGTTGAATTTAAGATTATCATCCGCTGTAATTCCTAATAATTGGCTATAAAAAGTGATTTTAATTGCTTTATTATCAAGAGAGAGAACTTTAAATTTGGCATGCATAAAAGATACATTTCAGATAGTATTTTTAATGTTTTTTTGAGGAATGGGAAAAAAGTAGTAGTTTAGTTTTTTTATGGCTGTGCATGAGTCGTGAGTAACAAAATCATGTTTCAGTGGCTGTTAAAGCTACCTGAATCATTTTTTTGGAGGTGTGCCATATTGTGAGATGTGCAAATAAGTGTGGAATCATATGCATACTGCATTATGGAGGTCTGTTGTATGGATGTGTGGAAGGTGTTCATGAGAGTGTTAAAGAGGAGTCCAAAGATTTATCCTTGTGGTACACCAGTGGTAACCGGAAGGTATGGAGGGAGAGCAGAGTGCCATTTTACTGACTGATACCTATTGGATAAGTAGCTTTTGAACCATAGAAGGGTGGGCTGAGTGAGACTTAATGAGGACATTTGAAGTAGAGGTTTTCTGTGACAAACTGTGTCAAGGGCTTTAGACAAGTCTAGAAATAAGGACGGGACTAGTTCACCATTATCTCTAGCTTTATTGACAGTATCTTTATAAGTTAGAAGGACAGTGATAGTACTATGTGAAGGATGGAGCCCATGCTATGTAGGGGACAGGAGTTCTTCCTGCAGGAGATAGCCAAGCAATTGTTTCTGAATACATTTTTCAAGTATTTTGGAGAGGGTGGGATAAAATTGCTATACATCTAAAGTTATTAATGTCTGTTGAATTTCCTCCTTTGAGTAGAGGGATATGTGTGATTTTTTTCCAGAGAGAGGGAATGTGGGATTCCTTGACTGACCTACTTATAAGGATTGAAACAGAATAGGCAATACTTTCAGCTGCTGTTTTAAGGTATTCACTTGGAAGGTCATCAGCATGGTTTGAGTTTCTTTAACAGTAGTTTTATATAGGGTGTGGGCACAGGCTTGAAGGCAGAAGTGGATGTGGTGATATGTGGCTATTGGAGAGGGTTATGGTTAGATGCTGGGGGCATACATGAAAGAAATTTAAAGAGAGTGGAAAGTTTTATTTTATATGAAAAAGATGAGGTGTTACCTTTTTTGCTTAAGTTAGTAAGGGGCAAAATAGATTTAATAAGAGAAGTGAAGGATAAAGAAGGCTACTTTAGTAAAGGTCATAACACAAATCTACAGTATCAGCCTGAGTCATGATACCAAAGTGGTCCCACAGCAGAACACATATCATAGCTTAACGCTAATAGAATAGTCAAAGGACTTAATATTGTTGCACAGTTGTAAACAGCCATAACCAGTCCCCTAGCCTTTAGTGAAAGATGCTCACTTCATTCAGTATACCAAAGTAGTCCCACAACAGAATGGACATCATGACCCCTTACAGAAACAAATGACAGAGGACTTAATATTGTTGAACAGAGGCTAATAGGCATAGCATAACCTCACAGCCCCAGCCATTAGTGAAGGAAGAGCACCTCATTTGGGATGCAAAAGTTGTCCCTCAGCAGAACACATATCACAGCCCCATACTGACCCAAATGTAGGCACTTAATGTTGCCAAACAAAGGTTAACCACCATAGATTCATAGGTAAGTATTAGGCTAGCTGCCCTTGTAAACCATTTTAACCCTAGGTAGTTTCCCTTAGTGAGAATCAAAACCTGTATGTGAGGTAAACACGTTAACCATTACACCAACCCCCAACCATAGCACAACTCCATAATCCCAGCCTCTAATGAAGGACATAGACTTCAGTCTAGATAATGACTGATGTCCCACATATCAAGGCCTGATACTGACACAAAAGGCACAAGACATGATATTGCTGAACAAAGGCTAGCAGCCAGAATACAGTCTTATAGTTCTGGCCTTTAATATTGAACATGTACCTCAGATGGGATGCCAAGCCATTCCTAAAGACGAATGCACATTTTGACCCCTTATTTGCCGTACTTTACTTTTCTTTTCATGGATATAAGTTAGAAAGCCCTATTGATCTAATTCTGGATCATTCAGATACCCCATGCTCAATAAACTACTACAATTAATATGGCAGAAAGGTACAGATTCTTCAGAAAAAACTAATGCTGGGTGACTTAACTGTATGACATATGCTTCCTATAATAATTTCTTAACATTAGCTGATGACAATACTTGGTGACTGCTTAGTAACACCTTTGATGACAATATGATTGTCTGATACTTAATTCTCTTGCAGGAAAAATGCAGGATATCTCTATTTAAACAGTTTATGTGTTAATCATGGTGAAACAAACTAACTAATCTCACATGCAAGGGGAATTAAATCAGGCACTTACTTCTGATTCCAAATGGAAATTCATTGATTATTTTTGGAGAGTCTTCTTCTTCTTCTTTGTTTTTTTCCAGTTAGAGGTCACCACAGTGGATCAGCTGTCCGCTCATGATTGGCAGTGGATTTTTTTATGGTGTTGAGTTGCCAGCCTGGTGCCCAACCTTCCACAGAAGGCACACACATGCATGCACTCATGTCTAGGGCAAATTTAGAGTATCCACTCCACCTACAGCATGTCTTTGGGATGTGGGAGGAAACTGGAGCACCCGGAGGAAACCCTCGCAACCACAGGGAAGACATGCAGTCTCCGCACAAAAGGCATCCCAGCTGAGGATCGAACTGGAGAACCTCTTGCTGTGAGGCAGCAACGCTAACTGCTGCACCACCACGGCTGCCCCACTTGAGTGAAATCTCAGGGCTGGAGAGGGTCTAGGCACTGATTGGTGAATGAGGTACTAGATAACATTGGACCAACTAAATGGATCCACATTATAACAAGCTACCTGAGATCTGCAAATATTTATCATCATCTGTAGCATATTATGTTGGTGTATATAAGATGAGGTGTCTCAGGAGGGGTTTTCTACCACAATTGACTTTAACAATTGGCTTAGTTTCTGGTGTCATTCCAGGGGGATCCTGTGCTTGACAGCCTGGGAAGACATGATCGACAGACCACAATGCTCTGCTAGAGATGGCCTGCATCTGTCTCACTTGGGCTTCAGGCTTCTGGCAAAGGCCCTAGCTTCCCCCATAGTATCTTTTTAGGAAAAGTCATGAGGTTGATACTACCAACATAAAAATTTTAACAAAATGCTAAATAAATATCATGCTGCTAAACACCAGAAGTCTAAACATGAAACTGCACTCATTGCAAGCATTCTTAATCCTGGACGATTCTGACATTTGTGCAGTCACAGAAACCTGGTTCAAAGCTGTGGAGTGGCCCCCAAATTTGACTCAAGATGTCCACTCCACCTATCTGGACCTCTTCAGATTTGTCAAGATTCAACCATTTACCCTGATCCTGGGTAACTTTAATTACCCAACCATAGATTGGGAAAAACTACTCATGTCAGAACACAAATTCCCAGAGATTCCTCAATTTTATCAATGCAAATGTCTTGGAACAGCTAGTCGATACCCCCACAAGAGGTGATAATATCTTGGACTTGGTATTAACCAACATGAGTAACCACTGCAGCACCCTTAAGGTATTATCCTCCCTGGTAAGATCTGACCATAAAGCAGTCGCTTTCAAAGTCACCATCTCCCCTGACCCCTCTCTAGCTAGGGTCAAACAAAAAAAACTTCTCCAAAGCTGATTACAACCTCCTGAGGGATGATATAAACAGCTTCACAGCCCCCTCCCCCACTGTAGGAACTGGCACCAATGTCCAAATCTACACCAAAGATCTATACAAGCATTTATATAGATGGATGGCATCAGGAATACTTGACAGGAATAAATCATCCTCCACAAGGAAGAGTAAACCTGTCTAGTGGACATCTGTAATAAATAAACTATATAACAAAGGAAAAAATTGCTGTCCAGGACCAAGAAGGAGCAGGTGCCCAATTGGAAGCAAACTCTCCTTTGCTTGAAGAAACAAATAAGAGCACTAGTGAAATCCTCGAAAACCAACTTCGAGTCCAGATTGGCCACATCTACTAATGACAATCATAATGCCTTCACATATGTCCGCAATCTCAAAGGAAGCATACAGATGTATTCAGAACTGGTGGTCAAAGACACCGCATACACAAATGCAGTAGATATAGCCAATTTACTGGCTGACAGATTCAGTGAAAACTTCTCCCCTCTGTCCGTCCATCAGTAAATCAAGACATCTCCAGTATCTGGTCATTACTGCCCTCTCAAAGGCAAAAAATACAGCCTCCATGGGACCTGATAACATTCCAGGCTGCATCCTACATGAATTCTGGCATGAAGATGCAGCACCACCAAAGCCTGAGTACTGGCTTTGACCCAGCCGAGTTGAGGACAGCCACTGTCATCTCTTTACACAAAGGTGGAGCCTCCACCAATCCAGGAAATTATAGACCCATCAGCCTAACTAGCCTGATCTGAAAGGCCATGGAATGGATTATCATGAAGCTCATTAACAGGGATATTGGCAACTTCCAAACACAACCCCACACAGTTTCGCTTTGTCAAGGGGAGGTCATGTCTGTTAAATCTGGTTGACTTCTTTCAGACAGTCACCAAAGTCATGGACGAGGGGAAGATGGTGTACACCACCTATCTTCACCTGGCCAAAGCTTTTGACACTATTCCCCAATCGGGCATAGTAGGTAAACTCTTTCAACTAGGTATCAATCCATATGTTACCAGATGGGTAGCAAACTGGCTCACTGATAAAACCCATCTAATCAAAATAGGGGAAGCCAACTCAAGCAGTAGACCCGTAGCAAGTGGCATACTGCAAGAATCGGTCTTGAGGCCTCTGTTATTCAGGATATGCTGCTCTGAGGTGCAGGCCAAAACCAGTGGGCTATGGCTGACCAGGTTTGCAGATGACTGCAAGCTGGGTGCAGTCATCAATTCCCCAAGTGATGTGGGCGTTCTTCAAGAGGGTCTCACCCAAAAAATGACTGGTATCAGAAACATGGCCTCAGGCTGAATGCCAAAAAATGCATCATCATCCCCTTTGGGGAGAGTGATGTCCCCACATATTATCACATTAATGTGTGAGGGATCTGGGCACCCAGGTTGATAGCAGCCTGACTTTTGACCACCATGTTGCTTCCATTGCACGGAAAGCTTTCTACATGGCCCACCTCATAATTAAGGATATCTCATCCAGGGACAAAGAGGTCATAACAGCCCTGTATTCTTCCCTTATAAGGCCAGTTATTGAGTACAACACCCCCTTTGGCATGTACCTCACAAAGCACATGCAGCAGCTGGAGAGACCACAGAGGTTCCTTACCAGGGGAATCCAGGGCCTCAAACATCTACCTTACACAGATAGGCAAAAAGCCCTGTCCCTCTACTCAGTTTCATAGACACTCCTCAGAGATGACCTCTGTCTGGCATACAAAGCAATCTCAGACCCCACCTTGATGGGACTGCTGCATATCCACAAATCAAGCTCCACTCAAGCAACCCATGTGCGTGACTTCAACCTGGTCTGTGATATCAATAGGACTTGTTGGCAGGACAGATTTGTGTTTCAGAGACTCCTCCATCTGTAGAATAGACTCCCTCTCCACATCAAGCAGAGCACCTCATTATCCCTTTTCAAGCATAACCTGGATAACTGGATGGGAAGCAGAAAATTCACCCCTGGGATTCCACCTGTGTCCCTGCTGGGAAGGGGCTTTGGGTGCTGACTTGCCTAAACATGGGCTAAACTTTTGGCTAGGCTTATAATGTTCTCAGGGCCAACAGCCTAGTAACCTCCTATGATCTTATAAAGGATGCTTGCAAAAGATGCTTTTGGTTAAATTTGCCAAAAGTTCTTTTCAGAGATTTTTTCTACCTTATGATATTCAGCCAAAGTGGATTTGGTGACTCAAAATTATTCCATTAAACACAGACTTCTCCCTTACAAAGAAAAAAGTCAGGGGACAGGAGTGTCTGTAGATAGGCAGCAATGTACATAAACAATAGAAAACATGGATGAGGTGGAAATCAACTAAAAATCTGTCTGAACTCAAAACCTTCCTTGATCTTAGAAAATTTAAAAAGCTGGAAATAAAAAGGATAAGACAAATTGACTCAGAATGAAATTACTCTGCTCTGTTTCCCAGTCAAAGCTATTCTGGAAGATGATAAAATGAGCACTTCTTAACATCTGAGCATTAAAAACCTTAGTATTTACACATAAATCACAGCAGACAAGCAGCAAGAGGAGAATGTCCTTATTTTCCATGATAGAAGCTCTTCTGATAACAGATCCTATATAGGAAGTGATAGAAAATCATTCTATAGATTTAGTGAGGAATTCATAAAGGTACTGCAACATGTGCACATTGTGGTAATCCTTTTGAATTCAGAGACAGTCTTACCATGGTGCAGCATGATCTTCTTCTTCTTTCGGCTTTTTCCCGGTTAGGGGTCGCCACAGCGGATCATCTGTCTGCTCATGATTGGCAGGGGACTTTTACGGTGTCAAGTTGCCAGCCCGGCGCCCAACCTTCCACAGAAGGCACACACATGCACACACTCACATCTAGGGCCAATTTAGAGTGTCCAATCCACCTACAGCATGTCTTTGGGATGTGGGAGGAAACCGGAGCACCCAGAGGAAACCCACACGACCACAGGGAGGACATGCAGACTCCGCACAGAAGGCACCCCAGCCAAGAATCGAACCTGAGAAACTCTTGTTGTGAGGTGGCAACACTAACCACTGCACCACCGTGGTGCAGCATGATGCTGTAGCAATAAGAAGCATAGCACCATGTAGGGTTTGTTCCATTACCATGCAGTGTGCTAATGAGGCAGTCTGGGGGAGGAGGTATATGCAAATTAAGCATGTACTCTCCCTCCCCCAGACCTGTCTCCAGAAAGGCTACTACATGCTGAGAGCTTCAGGACATCACTCAGACATGTAGAGCAGTATGATCAGCCCCACCACGTTGCAGTAGTGAACATGGCCAAAAGGTTCATCTACTGGAATTTAACATAGTACAGTGATCAAGAGAACTACTACATACCAGGGGAAACTACACCTGTGTCATAATTACACTTATATGAGTACAGGCATTGGGGGGAGGGTGTGAAAACACTAGCCACTACGGATACTACACCTGTGTCACAATGGCACTTACATTAGTACAGGGATCGATATGTGGGTGAAAGCTCTAACCATCAGGGATAATACACCTGAACCTTAATGACACTTACAGCAGTACAGGAATCAAGGAGGGAACACCAGTCACCAGGGATATCACACCTGTGCCATAATGGCTCTTACACTACTACAGAGATGGGTGGGCGAAAGCATCAGCCACCAGAGATACTACACCGGTGCCATAACAGCATTTACACTAGTATGGAGACTGGGGATGGGAGAAAGCACTAGCAACTAAGGGGGAAATTGCAAAATTGTATGTCTTAATGGCATTTACACTGCTTCACGGATTAGGGGGACAACTCAGGGACAGGTATGTGTACTGTGGTGTGTGTGTGTGTGTGTGTGTGTGTGTGTGTGTGTGTGTGTGTGTGTGTGTGTGTGTGTGTGTGTGTGTGTGTGTGTGTGTGCGTGTGTGTGTGTGTGCATGCATGCGCACATGTGTGTGTGTGTGTGCATATATGTGTATCTTTCTTTGGATTTGTACATGTGTGTACATTTTGATCTTCCTAGTGGAATACATCTAATTATGCAGCCATAATGACCTTAGAGTGTTTATTTGTTTGGGATAATCCAAAGCTAAGATAGTAGAATTCTGGAATTGTGACTTTTTGAATCTGGGTACAGTATGGTACTCTCATATGTATGACTTTGTGTAATCAAATCTTCAGTAAGTTTAGAATTGAACATGTTATCCATCTTAAACTGCCCAGCCTACAATTTGTGCATTCAAGAACTAATACATCTTTTAATTATTTTCCATTTCTTTGGCCAACATTAACCATTCTCATGAGTTTACTCTACTCTAGCTGCAAGTAAGAATGTGTCAATGAGATTTAATTGTCTCCTTAGAGATTCTGCAATGATTGTTCTTCTCTAATTATGGGTTTATGATCCCTACCCCCTGCTTTATAAAATGAAATATAAGGTCACTCCATCTTCATAAATTTAAGGGTTTTGTCTGCCATCTTGATTTTCTGAAGTAACTATCATTTTTGCCAACCTAATCTACTCCATACCCTCAGATTTTACAGTTAACAACATAAAATATGAGCAAACAGAAATC
This sequence comes from Protopterus annectens, assembly GCF_019279795.1. Lineage (NCBI taxonomy): Eukaryota > Metazoa > Chordata > Ceratodontiformes > Protopteridae > Protopterus > Protopterus annectens. The sequence continues at coordinate 1,415,575,797 of NC_056745.1, forward strand.
TAGTTTTTAAATGGAAATATGAGTCCTTGTGTCATTGTCAGTTGCAGCAGTATGTTAGAAATGTGTGTAATGTCATTTGACTTTATGTAGCTTACCCAATGTAAGCTAATAGCATGACTCCCTATACAACCTTTTCAGTATTGTTCCTGATTTGAACTTCAGTAACCTTTTTTCTGTCTCATTTCTCATAATCCTTTGTGCCTCTTTGGCTAACTGTGGAGTTCCTGTCATTGTATGTTCTTTGGGATTCCCCTCTTGCTATTTGTCCTTATCCAGCAGTTCATGCCATGTGTATGGGCATTACCTGTATGCCCTCTCGTTGCACAGATGGTTAATATTAATAATACCCATTTGTTAACCAGGCTGACCTGCTGTACATACAGTCCCTTTTCTTAGGAGACCTGGGAGAAATGTCTGTTTATGTCACATGCTCAAGGTCACACAACAGGTAAATGAGATCTGAGGGAATCAACCTTTGTACCGCAGGAACTACAGTTCACAGCCTTAGGCCTCCATGCCATCTGCCAGACTGTTTCCATGCCAACTGACAGACTAAAGGGAGAGGCTTATCACACCGCACTCACTTTTACATTTCCCACCTGCAGACCATTTTATTTTTTCATTCATTCCTCTCCATCTTAAAACATATACTGCATTAGTAGCCAGCATGTTATTTTCTGTTTAATGCATGCTTGTCCTTCCAGCTGCTTCACTGTTTGTAGCTGCTCTTACAAATACTGTTTTAAATTTCACTTTTACCAGATGCAGTACTTACTTTTAACATGATGCACGTTTATTGTTCCATAGCTTAACTTTTAGCTACTTGTCTTTCCTTGTATTGTCCTCTTCTCTTCCTCTTGTTCACACACTATTGCTGTTTCCCTTGCACTAATTTGCATGGCTGACATTTTATTCTCCTGCTCCAGTCTCACAGGATGTATCTGGAAACTGAATGTTCTCAGTTCAGTACACCATTCCCTCCAACTTTTTTTTTTTTTTTCAAAAATAGACTGAGAAATATTTGGGCATGCAATCACATTTTTCTTTGTTGGATGTGACTCATCTGGCACAGGGTTTTGTGCCAAAAAGAAAATTAAATAAAGGTCACACTGTGTTTGCAGTATACAGTTTGCCATCGTGAAACAATTATGCAGTGAAAGCTGAATCTAAAAAAGTGTCTTGAAGCTGAAGGGATGAACATGCAAAGAAAGCTTTATGCCAGACATGAGTAATGCCATTTTAATACAAAGCCTATATTCTCTCCATAAATAGTAAAAGCGTCCACACAGCCAAATAAATAAGTGACGCTTTAGACAGTCACTATCACTTCACTGTAAGTTGTGCGTTTGCAGTGGCAGTTCCTATTCTTTTTATTAGTAGTTGTATTTGAAATAATACAATGCAGACATTGAATATCTGTTGTACTAGACTTAACATCATGGTTTAATGCATTTATAAACGTAATGGTTTCTAATTCACGCACCATCCATAATTATCTGAAAATAAAGAAGCACAAAACAGTACCATGCAATATTTTTTTTCCATTATACTACAATGTTCCTCAGTATCCAGATTTATGTACACCTGGTTAAAGACTCCAGATTTATGTACACCTTAAAGACAGATACTTGTATTGCAGTACTCTAGCTTTTTTTCTTTATTGTAGAAATGACAATAACTGCTGATGATACAAATCCGTTGGTCTTGGATCCCAACAGCATATTTAATTACAATGGAGCAGATCTGAATCAACAAACGTATGTGTTATTTAAATGCTCTTTTAAAATGAATTAGTGTTCCACTGTTGTTCCACATATTTGGATATATTTGCACCTAAAAACTCAGACATCTCTACTTCAGCATTAAGCCTTTCATTTATACTACATTGTTTCCCTGTTTTCCTATTCATTTTATTTCCTGTCTTATCTTCAGTCACTTTGATTTTTGATTCTTAAAAAAAAAAAAAAAAATCTTTCATCCTCATAACAAGTCATCTTAGGAATTATACAGTTTTCCTGAGAAAAATATGAAAAGTAACAATTTCTTCAGGAATCTCAGGCCAAACCATTAAAGCTTAACAAAGCTGTTTAATATTTCTATGCAAAATCAGAAAATAATACAAAATACATATACCTTTCATGGATTGTGACAGTTTAAGAGTCTGTCAGGGTAGAAACTTCTGATGAGGGACCACAAATGGAGCCAGAACAAATGTTACAGGTTTATACAGAATATCTCAGACCACATTGAAAAGCAGGAGTCAACAACAACAACAAAAACACTTTTTTCAGTTCCAATTTTTGGCTTGTGAAACAATGGTAATTTATTATCATAAGGAAATGATGCAGGATAATTTAAGGACTATATTGTGTGTGCTCTTTTCACTGGAATGTTTATTCTGAAGAGGTTAGGCAGATCATAAAGAAAGGGGTAAATGGCAGATAAATACATTTTTATGCATGCATTGATATATTCCCCAGTGCATGGATGCAGTTTTGCATTGTACTTTACAGTAACACATATTTTTTTTTTTTATTTTTCCGTTTGTTGACCAGGTTAGTCTCACTGTGATAGTAGCATTTTTTCAGGGGATACTCACAGTGGTATTTATGTATTAGAAAATTTGGCTAGGGCATCAGGAATCTTCTCCTACATTTATAGATAGGTGCCATGGGGTCTTTTACATCCACTTGAATTTCCACTAACTTGGGTAGATGGTGCCTCAGTTTAATGTCTTATCCAAAGGTCAACACAGTCAAGAGTATAGCATCTGCCTATGTTGTACAGTTAGCAATTCAGTCACCCAGAGTGGGAATACAACCCACAACCTCCTGGTCTTCCAGCAGCAAAGGTGAATGTGCTACTGGCTGAGCTACTGGCACTAAGAAGTGAAATACAACATGTAAAAATTATTCTGGAAAGCAAGATTTGGTATTGTAGTAGTTTTCTAAGCTGAGACAGAGTATTTCAGAATGGCTTAAAAATGAAAATTTGGCACTGTAACTAATGTTGCCCTATAACACAATTAAGGCATGCTTATGTTTATGATAGCTGGCAGAGGGTGTTAAGGCTGTGAGCTATTGTTCCTGTAGTACAGGGTTTGACACCCTCACCCCTCATTTGCCAGCTCAGTGACCTTGAGCCAGTCACTTAAGCAGACAGTGCTTAGGGGCAACTGGGAATTAGTCTAGGCTCCTCAATGGTCCCCTGCACTGCAAGCCTATGAAGTACCTATAAAGAAACCGAGTACAAAGGATTAGCCCAGATATTGTCACTTTAGCTAGCAGATCTAGGAGACACTCTCTCTGATACCCTCCCTTTGGGGGGGGGGGGTAAAGACACCTTGTTGAAGTTTCCAGTAATTTATTCAGTTAAGCAGGTAGATAGATGAGTGCTCTTAGAGCACTTTCTTGGCAAATCAGTGAGAACTGCAGTCACTAAATAATGATGGCAGACATTCAAGTTTCAGACTTAAACGCTTTTGACAAAAGCAGATTAATTCAATGTCTATTATAGTAGCAAGGTTCTAAGTATATAAAGGTACTAGCGGCCCCTCATCTTGATATTTTGTGTTTTAGCTTTCTATCCTGTTTATTAAGGGAAGAAGTTGAGAGATATGTCAAGGAAATTGCAGTGGGTTGCTCGCTGTATTCTCACAGCAGTGAGCTCAGAGGATAAGTTTGTGTGTGCAAGTTATTTATGCATTTCTTCATTCGTCTGAGTGCAATCAAACACCTGTGGTGTGTAGTCAGAGTCATGGAACTGGGTGTAATAATGGTAAAGTGTGACTGTTTGTACATCTCTATTTTTTCTTCACATTTTGATATGTTGTTCACAAAGTTTGTGTTTTTTTTGGCAAATGAATGAGGATTGCAATGATTAAATGACAGGCGTTCAAGATTCAGACTTAGCCTTCAGACCAGAAAAAAAGGAGGCTAATACAAAGCCTATTATTCTAGCAAGTTTGCAGGTATACAAAGGTAATAGCTATCCCTAATTTTAGTCATCTGTGCACCATTATTTTTAGCTTTCTTTTTGTTTCTTGTGGTAATAGGTTGAAGAGTATGTCAGGGGGAATAGGAAAGAGTTGCATGCTGTATTCTTACATTAGTGAGTTGAGGGGATAGATTTCTGTGTGGCAGTTATTTAAGTATTTATTTACTTATTTAATTGCACCGAAACTTCTGAGGGGTGTGTGTGTGTGTGTGTGTGTGTGTGTGTGTGTGTGTGTGTGTGTGTGTGTATTTCTGGGAGCATAGATGCTCTCAGCTGGCCTTGCATTTGCAAATGTCTGTATTTCATCTTCTATTTTGGTCTGTTCCTAATAAAGGTTGTGATTTTTTTCTAGAAAAGAACTGCCTCCTTTTTTTCTGGTCTGAAGGCCTAAGAACTCTTAAAACTCTTCAGCTTGGCTAGTTAAGAACTATTCATTATTCAACTGGATCGATATTTAGAATTTAAGTACCTTTTATTTTTAAACTTTTTTTTAAAAAATACATTTAAACTGTTGATTTTTTAACTGTGTGAAGGAGGTTGAAGGAATTGTGCTTTAAGCTAACTTGAACTAGTAACTTGAACTAAATCCAGTGTTGGCTGAATTTTGATATATGCTAGTAATTACAGGTGTAGCAGTGCTACATTCAGTGATTTCCTGTTGCTGGTGCATTAAAACTGGTGCATGTGAACTTTTTTGCTTTTAAAACTAAGAACTGGGTTATATTCAGAACTGCAATCACTAAATAATGATAGACAATTGAGTTTCAAACTTAACAGCAATCAGAGAAAAACACTGAGAAAAGCACACTGGTGCAAAAAGTGTTATTCTATCAAGTTTCTAAGCATACAAATCAATATCTGTCCTTGGACCCTATTCTATATTAGTTTTGTCCATGATTCTTGAGCTAAGAGGTTGTGTGGCATATGGGGACTGTAGTGAAGTTCACAAAATATTCTGACAAAAGTGGATTGACAGTATACATTCCTGTGTGCTGATTATTTATGTATTTTTTTCATTTGATAGCAATCAAAGTTCCATGCTATTCAGTCGCAATCAGGTGACTCTAATTAATAGTTTTGTGTGTGTGTGTGTGTGTGTGTGTGTGTGTGTGTGTGTGTGTGTGTGTGTGTGTGTGTGTGTGTGCATGCATGTTAAATTATTTTGGGCAATTATTTTTGTTTTATTACAATTTGATATCTAAGATAAACACAGCCAATAAATGTGGCTTTACTTGCTGTGTGCACAGGCAGTTGGTTGGGCTGTGGCAGTGGCCCGATGTGTAGCGTTGCCTTTTCACATAATTTGGTTATCTGGTTGAATTTTTGGCTGTAATTCTTACCTTGTCTACATATACTCCCTGTCTGTGTGTGGGTTTTATCCAGGCACTCTGGTTTCCTGCCCCAGACCCTAAGGTGCATAATATTTGCCTGCATACATTTGTAATTTTTCTTTCACCCTAATCTAGCACCAGAGAGACACACAGAAAGTTACTATCTTTTTGGAAGGGGTAGGTGGAAGGCAGACACTGTTTTCAGATCGGATTTATATATCCTTCAAGCATTTGTTATCTCAATTTATTGGGAACTTTTACTTTGATAGCTTTAAACATTAAGCTTTAGACACAGATTATTTTTACTTGAAAGACAAAATTAAAACTATATTTCTTTCCTTACATATGATTTTTGTTTAGGCCATCACTGAATAAAATCTTTATAAAAAAGCTCTTTAGATGCACATCAGGCCTAGCAGCCCACAGACATTCAGCTTAATTCAGTTATCTTCTTCAAACATTTATTCCACTGGAGTGTTGGCAGGTTAGAGTGTATTGAAAGGATAGGGGATACATCTCAAAAGGGATACATACTGAAAAAAAACAAGAAGGAAATAATCAGGGTGGTATGGGGACTGGGGAGGCACAGGGGGGAACAGAAGTACAATGGTGGGCCCATGGAATCCTTTCTTTACAGATCCATTTCACTTAAGCCTGGCCTTGCTGATTACAGTCAGATATCTGAGGCATTTATATTCCACAAAGTGACTATAATGAGTGGCACTGAACCAGTCTACAGATGAAAGTGACTATCCCCTTTGGTTGTTTTATCTCAGGTAATCATCATTAGCTTGCTGTAATAGAACTCCACCCAATTCCAATTAGCCCCACCCACTGAGTGACTTCATACACCTCCTTCCTTGCTTTGAGTTCAGCAGCCACCACTGGGAATGTTGTATTTTTAATTGTAAATTGTAATGTCTTAGTAAGTTTTTAAGAAAGGACCATAGATTTCTATACAGTAACTTTTTTTAAAATACTTGAATGATAAAGTAATGTGAATTAATGAAAACAAAACAATGCTACTGGAAATTAAAAGGGCAGCTATCTTGTAACATTATTTATCATTTAGTACTAATAAGGCAAAGGAAACTTTTTTCTGGATTGTGGGGGTAATAGATGTCCATAAAGGTACTGGTTGTTATACAATATGGAAGTGGTCCATCTGACAGAAAATTAAAAATAGATATGGATTATTACTATTTATATTCATATTTTTGGCAATAGTGGCAAGAAATGTACTATTATGTGAATGGGTCTTTGTGCCAAATTCTATTTGCTTGATTACCAACAGTACAACAGCCTTATTTGAAACCATTTTTAGCAAATGTATAGCTTTGCTCTTTCTTAGGATGGTTTGGGGGTTGCTGTTGTTTTTTCCCACTCTTTTTTTTTTCTTTTGGACAAAAAGTGTTCACTGAATAATCATGAATCTGTTATTACACTGGCATTTTAAAACAGTTGAAAGTACTGGTAACATTTCTGCTGGTAAGTTCCATCCATCCAGCTTTTAAAAAAGCTGTAAAAACAGAAAACAGTTCTGGTGAAAGATATTAATCAAGAAACCAGTTATTTTCAGATCAAAAAAATTTGAAAATGATAATCCATGAAAACCAGCTGTTTCTTTACTCAGTATCTAAGGCAATTCAAAACTGGGTGAAAACAATGGTCATTAAAAAAAAAAAAAACAGAAAGGCCAGGATTCAGAAATGTATAACAAACTGTTCGGAATGATTCAGGGAATGTTGTAAGGTTCCAGTCTGACACTGCACTTGTCTCATTGATGAAGGCTGCATGCAAATCTGACAGTGGAGGGGTACAGCTAATGCTAATTAGCCATTCGCTCTAACTCAGGATCATAGCAATGTGGGTGAGTGATTCAAAAAGTAGCAATGTTCTGTTATTTGGGGAACAATGTGCACAAAGTGTATATTAAGCAGTTATTTTCATAGGTGGGTGAGTGGCTGTCAGGTCACCACGTTTGAAAGGCTGTCTGACCGTTTGGCGAGGGAACAAGCCCTTAGCACTTTGCCTGAGGACATGAGAATCAGGTTGGCAGACCAGAAGTGCAACTCTGCAGATGAGTTGGGGGGAAAAAGGGATCGCTACTTAGCAAGCAGGGCATCACTACACAAGAATGGGGTGCCCAGAGCCGTACATGGATATAAGGGAACCCATGATGGGCAGCCTAAACTACCCCAACAGAGTCCACCAGTAACAGTGGAAGCCACTAGTTTAGGTACCCAGCCAGGATCAAGGGTTGAATGTTTTAAATGTAAACAGTGGGACTATGTATCATATAGATGTCCATGGAAGCAAGGTGGGGAACAAAAGGTGGGGAAGCCAGCAAGTGAGAATAACAGTATGCCAGTGGTAAGTTGTCTGGAAACAACAGGAATACTAAACTATCAGCAGAGTTTATATCTGATCTTACTGGATGGCAAACAGGCCACTTCTAAGAGAGACAGAGTCACTGTGAAGCCTGCAGTAGTTAAAGAGGAGCAGCACTTGCTTGGGAAGTCCACTGCAGTCAGAGCTTTAGAAGAGACCCCCATTCCAAATGTTTTTGGCCAGGGTTCACCTTGACTGGGAGGGTGGAAAAGGAAGCAAGTAAGTGGTGTGTTTGAGGATATCCCTGAAGATGTCTTTATAGGTAGGGAATGATTTTCATAATGCATTACCTTGTGTGCATGCAGTTACACGGATTTAGGTTTGGAGACAGGCATGTGGGTCTGGTAGCCTGGGAGAGACCCAGACAGATCCTTCACCTGAAGCCAGGTCTGGTGAGGTGGCTATTTCAGGGAGGGAGCTACCCTGTAGCAGCAAGCCTGGAGATGAGCCACAGCTGCTGGCATTTACTGATGTTCCCTTGGACATAGTGACTGCAAGGGCAGAGGTGAGTGTTAGTACCCAATCTGACAGTGAGACACTGCTGTCAGAGGATACCTGACTTCCTATGGAAGTGGAGCTGAGAAGGGTCAAAATGAGTTGAGACAGACTCAGCTCTCAGACCTACAGTAAGAGGCTTGAGGGAGGTAGCTATGGAGGCACCTGATCCTCAAGGAAAAGGGGTGTCTGTATACTGGAATAAAGGGTTTCTGTATAGAGAGTGGACCCTTGAGGGAGGGCTAGAGAGTGATGTAATACAGCAGTTGGTAGTGCCTAGAGACTACCGTTTGGCACTTCTATCCATAGCCCATGACATTCCTTTTGCAGATCATATGGGCATAAAGCGTATCTAGAGACATATTATACAGAACTTTTATTGGCTTGGGATTGAAAGGGATGTAACAGGGTACTGCAGCACCTGTGAACAGTGCCAAAAAGTAGACAAGGCAGGAAACAAGGTCAAGGTTCCTTTGATGCCTTTGCCTGTGTTTGAGGAGCCATTTCAGAGGGTAACTATGGATATTGTGGCACCTGTGAGTACCCCAAATTTTACAGGGAAGAGGTATATCCTTGTGGTACTAGATTATGCTGCTTGATACCCTGAGGTTGTGGCTCTGTCCTCCACCAAGGGAGAGAAGGTGGCAAATGCTTTGTTAGAGATTTTCAGCAGGGTAGGTTTCTCAAGAGAAATACTGACTGACATATGTGCCTGCTGGATTATCTGTGGAAGTGATGTGGGGTGAAGAACCTAAAGACCATCCATACCATCTCCAGACTAATGGTCTTATTGAGAGGTTAAGCTTTACATTAAAGACCATGGTACAGGTATTTGCAGACCAGTTTAAGAGAGAATGGGACAAATGTTTGCCCCATCTGCTGTTTGCATACAGAGAGGTACCTCAGTAATCTACTGGTTTTTCACCCTTTGAATTGCTGGATGGGCATATGGTGAGGGAGCCTTTAGATTTGATTTGTGATGAGTGGGAGGATGAGTATGAATCCCACAAGACGTCTGTTGTGTGTATGTCCTAAACTTCCGGACAAGGCTTAGGGAGCTCATGGGCTTGGCCCCGGAGAATCTGGCAGGAACCCAACATCAGAAAAAGGTGTCGTATGAAAGGAATGCTTGAGCCCGAGAGTATGCTGTGGAACAGCAAGTTATGGTTCTCATTCCTTTCAGACACAATAAGCTGCAGGCAACTGGGGCGGGGCCCATCAAAGTGGCAAGGAAGGTTAATGATGTTAATAGAACTGCTAGGCAGGAGGCAGGGCACAATCTGTACCATATTAACATGATGAGACATTCCCATGATAGGGACACCCTTGTGCTATGTAATTGCAGTAATAAGCATCAATGGCTACATCAAGTTACTAAGATGGAGCCTAGATTTGCAAGCAAATGACATGACAGTGCAGCAGTGTAATGGTGTTAACAAACCAAATGCACATGGGTTCTCAAGACAGGGTATATGTTAATGTAGTCCCAGACAGACTCATTCCTCTCAAGCAATGTTTCTTCAGGATCACTTGAGAACATAGCTTGACACTTCAATGGAGGTGGGGTGGGGAGGGATGTGACACTGTGAGGTATTGCCAGCAATGCGAGGAGAAGTAGGGCAGTGGATGTGAAACATATGCCAGCATAGCCACCTGGCATTTTGTAAAGAATTATATGTCATTTGTATATCAAACTGATCTGTAAAGATGCTTGTGTTGAAAAATGTATGGGTAAAGCTGTTTCTGTTAAAAAAATATACCAACAGTAGGTACCGACTGTATTGTAACTGATTAAATGTATATGTTTTAACAGAGGATACTGGAAAAGAAGAAGTTAATTTCAGTCCAGCTAACTTTGAAAAATATGAAGAAATTAAGTTACTTAATTTAGGCCATAAAGATTGTATATTGTAGTTCTGATTGCAGCCAGAGGCTAAATCTCTGTGCCAGAGAATGGTTTATTAGTTCCTGTAGGACGAGTTGATGAGTTGTATGGTCTTATGGATTCCAGATGCTATAACACATCTCATCAAAGCTCTATCTGTGTGTATGGTAACACATATGTGCTAAATTCTGGTTCAGTTTCTAGCAATGGGGGTACCATGGGAACCAGAAGTCAGATGACCAGATGTATGTGATGTAATTCTGTAATCTAGGACAAAAATGACATTCTAATACCAGGCAAGAGTGAAGTCTCAGGGCAGTCTGTTTCTTGGAACCTGACATAGAAGGATCTCTCATCCACTTGATCCTGCCTTGCTCTAGTAAGTGAATCAGGGAATAGTAATTGTTTAGATCAGTCAGGAAAATAGAGTGAGATTAGTTAAGTACTGTTTATCTGTATTTATGTGAATCTATTCATCTGTGTTATTTTAATATTTCCTGTGATTGAAACTGTGGTGTTTATTGTAAATAGATATTCCATATTTTCATGTTCTTTTATTTTTTATTATTAAATATATTTAAACTTTACATTGTAGATGGTCCTTTAGAGTATATTTTAACCTTAGTGAGTACTTATATCTATTTGGTGACTTTGTGGTCACTCCTGAAAGCCTTAGTGCATTGCTCAAATAATACCATTTGTGTTAATATTAATTTCATTCAGCATAATTGGGTACCCTTTTAAGAGCCTTAGAGTAGCTGGCATTT